>NC_072734.1:187219451-187572374 GCF_026930045.1 Uloborus diversus | reverse complement strand
AAAACAATGACATAAAAAATTCTTTTATGAAAAAAAAAAAAAGTTGAGAGTTGAATTTGGTTTTTAAAACAGCAAAAAGTTAGTTCTAAAGGTAAAACTTAAACAAAAGAACAGTAGATTAATTAAATGTGCATGTTTTTGAAAAGAGAAGATCCATTAAAATATTTTCGCTTCGCATCCTTTTACCTAAATTAACATATGAACTTTACGAGAAAAAGGATAAAACACCTTCATTTAAAATGTAAAAAATATACATAGTTCATATATTTTTCTATTACTTTAAGTAAAAGGAAATATTTTTTTGTTTTCAGTTTTTAATGTGGAAAAAAAAAGGAATGATTCAACAAGAGAAAGTTTTTTTTTCTTTCGTCATAAACAACATTGTAGAAAAACAATAAGTAGGGGATGTGGGGTAAAGTAAAAACAGCGGAGCAAAGTGAAATGGTGAAATATTGGTGAAATATTTATTTTGCCTTTAGCGCCACCTATCAAATTATATTTGAACTATGTATTAACACATGTAGCTATTTCCGGTCAAGAAAAAATTACCTCTGAAATTTACTAAATATGACATTTTCAAAAATTGATACTCACTTTTTAATGTTTTTTGTGAGTATAAATCTAGTTTTTGGTATTATTAAACCATAAAGGTTGTGTCATCAAACATTTGAAATATTAATTGAGACCTTCTAATATTCTATGCAGTATTTATTTAGTTAAAATTAAGCTTATTTGTATTTTAAATATACTGTTCAATTAGATAAGTACATGCGGAGCAAAGTGGATAAGGCAAAGTAAAATAGTTAAATTCCTTTAAATATTCAATCATTAATTAAATATCTTACATAATCTTTATTAATTACTTTATTAACATACCTTAATTTAGTAAGTAATTAGTTCTCTTTAAGTAAGTAGTTACCTAGAATTAGTATTCACTCATTTATTAGTAAATACATTTTTTTATTTATTTTTTCGGTTATTTTTTTCAGTACCTATACATTTATTCATTCAACCTTTTATTTACTGGTTCATTTGATCAAAAAATTTTTTAAGGGGTCTAAGGACCTTTAAACTTCAAAATTTTCGATTTTCTGGAAAAAATATATGCTATGCACAGTTTAATTCTAAAGACTTTGATACCTTATTTATTACTATACGCCAAAAACTTTTCGAGTTATTGTAAAAATGCCTAAACTTTCCCCATAGATATTTATGTTAACAGTAGCTGTTTAAGCATCTTTTTCTCAGGTGCCGGTTTCTTCGGTTTTCCTCGTTTTGCGCGCATGATATCTCAGAAAGTTTCTTATATATGTCCGTAAAACTTTTAATGTATGTTTATCTGGTTTATATTTATGACCTGAACCTAAATTTATTTATTTTTTAAAATTATTTATTTATTTTTTTGAAATTTGGTAAGTTAATATCGAAAATTTCCAAAATTTTGGGTAAAAAAATATTTATTTTTAAATATTAACTTTAATTTTTTAGTTGAAATTTAGGTTCAGATCGTTAAGATGTATCAAACAAACATGCATGAAAAGTTTTACGGAAATATATAAGAAACTTTCTGAAATATCATGCGCGCAAAACGAGAAAACCGAAGAAATCGGTACCTGAGAAAAAGAGGCTTAAACAGCTGCTGTTAACATAAATCTCTACGGGGAAAGTTTACGCATTTTTACAATAACTCGAAAAGTTTTTAGCGTATGGTAATAAATAAGGTATCAAATTGTTCAGAATAAAATTATGCATAACATATATTTTTTCCACAAAATCGAAAATTCTGAAGATTAAAGGTCCTTAGACCCCTTAAATGGAATAGAAAATATTTCATAGCAAAAGTATTTCATTTTTCACTTTGCCCCATGAAAAAAAAAAAAAAAAAAAAAAAAAAAAAACATTTTTCCACTATTTAGCAAAAGCGAAAATGTACTGTAAAAAAAATCAATGCAATTTATTCATTTTGAAAAAGGTTAGTCGTTTTAACTATTTCACTTGCCTCACATTCCCCTACTCTTCAAACGAATGCAGGTTAACAGTAGAGGATAAATCAAACAGATGTCCCTTTTACACAGATGCAGACACAATATGTATATTGTAAAAGTATAATCGTAATTTAAACTGTTTGAACTGTGTACACAATGTATCATTTACATTTATTGTGTAAGGGAAACAGCGTTACATATAAACTTTTTATTCTTTTATGTATTTTCAAAAATAGTGTTATCAATTTCTCAGAGAAAAAATATCACCTTGATTAAAGAGTGTTGCTTTGCATCATAGATTTTTTAATTTCTTTTTAACCAATATATATATATTTTTTTTTACTTTACGGTATTTTCAAAAAGTGTCTTTAATTTTTTCCCATGTGAAAGGGTAAGAGATGGTGCATCTTTTATTTGAAACTTACGCGAATATGTCAATTACATTGTAGGATTTGTAACCTACATTGTTACAGTATAAATTCCAAAGTAATGTGTCAATAATTTTTTTTCCCTAAAATATATAAACCTGCTCATTGTCAAATTTTGAAATTTCGTAGCATCTTCTGATTACAGGATAGACAAGTAAAAAAACTTATAATACTACGCAAAACAAGGAATATTTCATCATGTAACTTTTTTTCTTAAAATATATTTCTTTATATGTATATATTAAATAATTTTGATTTCATTTCTTTCAGTGAAAAGGAATTTTAGAAACAGAATGATGTCACCTTTTTTTCAATACAAAAATTAATATTACAAAAAGAAAGAAAGAAACACGTATTCAATTTCAAGCGACTGGCACTAAAACCTAAACCTTGTTACGCTCTGAGATTTTTTTTTTTTTTTTTTTTTTTTTGTCTGCTGATTTAATTAGAACCATTTAAATGTTAACAGTTTTTCAAACTAATTTATGCCTCACAACAATAAATGTCACGCGATTCGTGATAATATTTGAACGTTTTTACTTGGCACTGCTATAGGAGAAAATAAAAATACCTCTAAGAGCAATTATAGTAAATAAATTTCCTATTTGTCCCAAAAACGTTTTGCACAAAATTTTCGTTATGACTACTATAAATATTACAGTTTTACAGCAACATCTTTATTTAACAATGGGTTTTATATTTAGTCATTTAATTAGGATATTTGATGAGATCTACTATTTTTACCCATAATTAATTTATAGAACAAATACAGTCAAGCTATGGGACCTAAGTTAGACCACACTCCATGCATTAAAAAATCATCAAATCGGTTCACAGTGTAAGACGCCATAAGCTAACAAACAACAAATCTTTCGAAGTGTGCCCATAAAATTTGAAGGGGAACATACACATAAAGAATCCGACGACTTGAGAACCTCCTTATTTATTGAAGACATTTAAAAAAAATCAATTAAAAAACTAAAATAAAAAATACGTAAATGCACAAACAATTGTTTGCAATAATTAAGTTTAGCTTATTAGTCAGTTTAAAATGGTTTTACAAGTAAAGAAGACTGATGAAACTCATACAATAGCTGCTAAAACAAATAACTTTTCATTACAGGAACACAAATGTCCATTGCTGTAAAAAATTTGCCTAGAAATAGAACTGATACAGTGAACACTGGAGGTTTTTTTAAAAGGATTTTTGCTTTAAGTTATCATAATATAGTTAAAAGTGGGGGAGCGAGGGGATTTTTGTAACAATTTTTTAAAATCGTGTCATATCTAGAGATGTATTGTTTAAATTATCACTCACTAAATTTTGATTGGTACTCTGACTATTCTTCTATGAAGTCTAATTGAAAAAACATCACATCTATTGGTATCTCTTTCAGAAAAAAAATTCTACAAAAAAGGGAAGTATTACAACTTACCCCGTACTTGGGGTTTGTTGTAACATCTATTGGGGCATATAGTAACAACAATAAAAAACATGAATTTTACACCATTAATCATTTATTCTCTTCACATTTTGCGTTGTTTTCAACAAATAATTAGGTATTTAACGAAACTAATAAGATAATTCTATTAAATGCATCTACTATTAAATAAGTAACTGAAATACACTTTTTTCAGGTAATCAACAATTTAAACATTTTAGTCTTAAACTATTAATCCTTTTTTATATCAAAATTCTACCATATGTAGTTACATACAAACTAGGCACTTCGAAATCACAGTAAGTTAAATTATAAACCTCCAAATTAAGTATTTTAATTATCTCTTTGTTCTTACATCTTATAATAATCAGTCTGTTCATAAGTCTCTTTATCAATGAATTTAGTCTTCATCTGAGTTACAGTTAATACAAACAAAATAAAAAGTATCTCCTCCGACACATCCTACACATGCCCACATCTTACATACAACACATTCAACCCAATCACCTTTTGAATGACGATAACTTTCGCTGCAAACTAGACAATACCACTCTTCAGATTCCGAATCCGAATTTAAAACCCTTTTCTTTACTCTTTCTATTCCATCTTTATTGTTTGCTGATTTTTTCTCTTTGCTTTTTCCCTTTACTTTTTCTTTATCATCTTTTTCTGCTTCTTTTCATCTTTTCTTCATATTCCATTCTCAAAGCTTCTTTTTCAGATGTGTCTCTCAAAACAGTGGACTTTCTTTTACGCCTATTATTTATATTTGTTTTCCGTGGTGGTGCCATTGGTAATGGTCTATTTTTCGATGGGGAAAATGTGTTTAGACCAGAGCAACTCGGAGTTGGTTCGTTTGCAGTTTCGAGATTCAACGATAAATTTTCAATCACATTTAGTGGATTTTCTGATTGTTCAGTGGGATCTGGACGATCAGTGACAAAAGAGGGCGCAAAATCACTGTCTTGGAAAATATCTACATTTAAAGGCCAAACATCGGAAGCTTTAAATCCCTTTTTACATTACAAATAACATACAGCTATATGGGGCAAGTTGTAACACGTTACAACATACCCCGAGATTTTGTTACAATTAACCCCAAATCATAGTTTTTCATATTTAGCTGTTAACTATTCAAACAACTTTGTAATCTTGAAAACTTTGATAATACATCATACATAGATAAATGTTAATACGAAATAAAATATTCAAAGCTCTATTTAGTCAAAAATAATAAAGTTAACCAAACATTTACGAAGGTCAAAAAATACGTTGCCTGCCAATAACGGAGGGCTCGCACACACCCACTCACTTCTTCGCCTGGCGGAACACTGGCGGTGATGACGTGATGCGGTACATTATAACAGTAAGATTGAGTCAAAAAAATAGGTTAATAAAGTTCCAATTCTTAGTGAAAAAGAACTGTTACTACTTACCCCTATTACATCAATCCCCTAGTTCCCCTACAATGTTCACATGCGCTTCCTTTTTCCGCTTGCTAATTTCATACCTATCATTCCGGGCTTTAATTTTTAAAGTACTATAAACTACGGGGTAAAGTATGGATATGGCGAGTTAACTACCATGTACGTAAAGGTTTTTAAAAATTTGTTCAGTAAATTTTGCCTCAACTGATAGGACATATGTGTGTGTTTATTGGTCCATTAGAGATGAGTAGCTACATCTATTTTCAAAATTTGATGATTTTATTATTTAAGTAAAAAATGTTTGGATAGCTATTGAAATTGAAAACACAAAACTTCAAATTAAAATGAAATATTAAGCAAGAGAGAAGATTAATGAATGATGCACAGATGTAATATCGAAGTACAAATGCAGAACGCAAAGATTTGTTAAAACATTTACGATATTTTGAAGTTCGAATGATTTTTAAATCATTTTGCAATTTTTATGAAATACTTTTTTGTTATGGGGAAAAAACATTTTATAACTTGTTTGTATTCGATAACGTAAAAAATTAACTTATGAAACACATGTGTCGTATGATTGTTCAAGTGCTAAGATAAATCATTGGTTTTAAATATCTTCTTTGGTTTAATTTCTTAAAGAATCAATATTATATGATCCTTTAATCAATTTAAGGATCAAATAGCTTTAATTTTCATCCTAATACCCTCTTCACAAATGATATATAAGAAGTCAATTTCTTAGATCCTAATCTAAGGCAATCACCATATAAATGAAAAATTAGATGTACGTTTCCGAAATACTAAAACGAACATCATCCCCAAATGATCTTTACTTGACGTGTAATGGATGGGCGAAAAATTCGGCTAGGATATAAATTATTTACATAGAAAGGATAAATGTTTGATTTAAGATTATTTCATACATAATATAATGCGAAGAGAAAACACTATACTTGTTTGATTCTTAAACGATTGATTTCTCATAAAGTATATTCTTGTTGTCCAGAAAGGAATCAAGAAAAATAAAATATAGTCATAATTTTATAATTAAATACCTGCTTATATTACTGTTTCTTTCATATAGTATTTAATTGCAATTACTAGAAAGTCTTTAATTTTTCTTAAGCTTCTTTACTTAACATAATATAGTTTTTTAAACACATATGTTCCGTAAAAGTAAGCATTAAAAGTACGGTACTTGAACGATAAGAAAATCGAAAAAAAATATTTCATTTACTAGCGCGTTTTTGTTTTGAAAAAAAAAAAAAAAAAACTAGAAAAAAGTAGCCTTTTGCGTTTCCGTTTCTTTGAAAATGTATATACATGATGATTTGAGCATATAACCATTTCGCAATAATATGTCACAGAAACTTGTATTAGAACAACGTAGTAATGAGGAAGCAGAAATATAAATGAAACACAATAATTGGGGATGATTTCGAAATGAAGCTAAAATGTAACAATTTCCGAAATTTGATCTGGATTTATCGCAAAAGATATGGATTCAATCGATTTCAGTTCAATCCCGTCGAACTCGACACTGCTATAAGTGGAGACGAAAGTGTGAAAACCCTAATCCTGTCATTGTTTTCAGTGACTGACTGCTCCAGTAGCTGGGGTGAAACTTTTAGGCACCACTTCATCTGACACATAATCACTTCCAATATTGATCCAAAGCACCATTGTATGTAGACTATTGGTAAGCTTGAGTTATGCTTTACTCAAATGTGTTAGACTCATTGTAGGGCTCCCAGGAAACATTTTTAGCAGGACAATGCGCAACCACATGCAGCGAAGGTATCAGAGGAATTTCTTTTCCACATTATCACCTTCTCTGGAAAGAACAATCCCCTATTTTGTCTCAAGTCAAGCACAATTGTGATCTCTTGTGACGATATGTTTGACAACTACCGAGTTTGATCAATTTAATGGCACGTTTACAGTAAATGTCATACGAGATGACGTAGGACATCAAACGAGGCTGGTATGCTTCAATTCTTGCCTGTATCGCCTCATATACTTTCATGCTAGATGTAGCTCAACAGGGTATTAAAACCTCCATTCATTTGGAATTTTTCTAGTAATAAATGGCCATTTTGTTTTCAATTTGTAACCGCTTTCTTTTACGATTCAATGTTAATCTAATTTATGTACAGTTTTGTTTCATTGTGTTAACTCCTTCTTGGGGCGTCGTTTTTTTTTTTTTTTTTTTTTTTTTTTTGCCTTCAAGTGTATATACATGCCTGCGTGTGTGTGTGCGATGTGCTTTATCATAAAACATTATAACGCAGAAACAGCTTACTTACAAAACAGACTATAAGCAGAATATTTGCCTCTAACAAAGAAAATAAACTCAATTAAGTAATCGAAAAAAAAGGCTGAGAGAGAAAAGCAATCGTTCTTGTTTTTAACATAACAAATTACGCGTCAAATTCCATACAAAAGAAAACGAACAAAATGTTTGCCAATTGCGATTCGCATATTTATCTTCTGACATTCCTTTTGTTTGTATTTCTTTCATGCATTTTTCAAGTTTGTGTTTGTTCGAAACAAAATCACTTACATGTTTTTTTTTTTTTTCGAAAAATAAATCACTCCGACGTTATTTGGTACAAATAAATTGTTTTTTTTTCTCATATCAATTAAATATGAGTCAAATAAATTCTTAACCCAATTATCCTGAAAAGTTTTTTTAAAAATCGAAAGAGTAAAGACATGAAAGAGAACTGAGGAAAATATTGTTAAAAACAACAGCTTAGAACAAAACTTCCGATACTGGACAAAAAACTGCTCTGCAGGAAATGAGAGTGCTCTCCACTGCCAACTTGCAACTGTATAGGGTCCTCATGATGATTTCTAGAGGCTCATAACTTCTAGCTGAAGAAAATGATTTGATTCTCTTGTCGGTTACAGAGGCTGCACAGAAGTCCTGTAACCAAGAGCTAACGAAATAGTAGAAAGAGGTATCCATTAGAGACTCCAACACCATTGGTTCGACTACAACACAACAACGGCATTGATGAACATCCTACGACAAATACTTCCTGGGAACTTGATATCATTTCGAGTTGATATTCCATGGCCAGCACGTTCATTTCATCACGCTCCTTTCCATTTTTCCCCTTGACGATATTAGCAATCTAAAGTCTACTTACGCAAAATTAGCAATCTAAGCTAAATTTCCAAGATCTACAAGTATTATTCCGACAAAAAAGAACTACATTATCACCTAAGTTGACCTGAAAGTATTCAGAACGTATTCGTTGAATATAAAGGAAGAAAGGAATTTGTACGATTTTCTTTTCAAATCGAAGTGATCCGGTGTGTGCGCCATAAGTTGAAACACAATTGTGCTTAAGAGTAAAAATACTTTTAGCGAATATTTTGTTCTTGTCCCTCAAGCGCACAAACGAAAAAAAATTGTAGTAGGTTTTATTTTGAATTAGTTCTTGGTGATCTGGTTGCGGTTAGGTAGTTCAGAAAAATGAAAACTTGAAATTAAATTCCAGTCGCATGCATTCACCTCATTTTAATTGATTCACTAATACAATGTTTTTTCTTTAAGTTTAGTGATATGCAAGTGCTATGGAATACTTAACTTATAACCTGGATATAACTTGAATGGAATGGAATGTTGGGTGGCCTCCTTTTTTTCGCTTACTCGTTCAAGATGGCAGTTCGCGGTTGTGTTTCGTGTGGAATTTCAAAGAAGGCTCCAGTATGAACTGGGCCGTAATGTTAAAAAGTTACTTAGAGTTCTCGCAACTAATTTCTCAAGTCTCGGGGACTACAATGCAAAAGGATTCGAACATATCAAAGGAATTTGAATTCGTGTGGATTATACTGATTCCTTTAGTGAACTGCATGCCGGCAACAGAAGTTTATAAATATCTGTTTTCGATTATATTTTTGTTTGAGGATGCAATTTGTAATTCCAAAAGCTTATGCATTTTATAAATGTAAGAATAAACCCTAATTTCATTGAATGTCCATATTTTACCTACCCCTCAAAAATTAAATTTACTTTTTGCAACCATTTCTCACGTTAGCTATCTTTTGCTAACAAATACTTTCCAATGGTAAAGTCAGAACAAACAACGTAAGTAGAAGCACAAATTTGTTAATTGTAGTTGTAAACTTGCCTATATTGGACAGACTCGGCGTGCTTTAAAAAATTCGCTTGAAAGAGCATCAAAATTATGTGAAAAAACAACAATTAAACAAGTCTAGTATTGCTCAACATTGTTGAGATTCGAATCACTCTTTTGATTTTAACTCTTATCAGATTATCCAAAAATGCCCCAATTCATCAGATCTTGACTTTTGGGAATCCTTTCATATTTTGAGGAACAGTTCTAACTTAGTTAACGATCTTAGTTCAGTTCCATATTTTTCTAACATTTGGCTCCCATATCTTTAATACCCCCCCCCCCCCTTTTTTCCCACTCATTTTTATCTATCTTCCTTTGTTTATTTTTACCTTTTTGTCTTGATTGACACCCCCCCCCCCAATTTTCTTCTATTTATCTTTATTTTTCCTTTTTTCGAATATTTTTTGTTTCTGTTTATTTTATTTCATGGTTTTCCATTCTGCTTTTCCTTTCTTGCGGTTCACGGTTACTGACAATTTCTTTTCTTTTTGTTTAAGCTTCGGCTTAATCCTTGTCCAATTGAATTCTTTCTTTCTTTGTTCGTACCTAAGGGAAAGCTCCTGGCCTTTGCTTGCATATTCCTATTGGTTCCTTATCGGTTTATAACTTTGTCATTGGTGTTTGGCTAATCCGCTGTTTTTATCTTTTAAGCTGCATGCTTATCTGCTCTTGGCTTTTGTCGGATGTCTTTTCATCCATAAGCTCATTATTTTTTGCATTGAAAAAGGCGTTCCCTGTAACGCCGAAACACGTGTCTGCGGTAATTTACAAATTTGTGCTTCTACTTACGTTGTTTGTTCTGACTTTACTATTCAGCACAAAGGTATTTATTTATCTTATTATTTTGGCTTAAACGGGCCTTACGTTTACATTTTCCTCCTTTTATGCAATTTGTGTTTTTGTTTTTGTTTTCGGAATTTTTGTCTATTGTTGTATTTTGATCGTGACTTTTTACTTCTTGTTTCTTATTCATTCTGTTATTGTTTGATTTTGTTTATTTTCATTTGTTTTGGTTTTGCTTTTGATTATGTCTCAAATCAATAGGTTTGCCAATCTTCGGATTAAGAAATTTCGTTTTTTGAACCATTTAAAATTTCTTCAAGAGTGTAGGCGTAAGAAAATTATTCCGAAGTTTATTTCTTGGAAATGTAATTTACCACGTTCTGTAAAAATTGACAAAGTAATCTTTCGGTCGAAATTGGCTTTACTCAGAGCTTCGATCCAGGAAACTAGGAAACATTTATCGTTTATTGAACGTGAACTTTATGATTTACATCTTTCGGTTTCTAATTCCATTCCCAACTTTAACATTATTGACAGAAATTCTTGGTCTAGAACCCTTCGTTCCTCTGATAAACATCAAATTGTTTTGAAAAAGAAATTAGCTATGCTTTGTAAATCTTCTCATGTCGTTCCTCTTGATAATTTACCTGTTGTTAATAAGAATGTTGTTGTTAATCTTTCTAGCGTTCCATTAAGTAATTCTCAAATTGAGGCTCTAAAATGTAATGATAATTTTGCTGTGGGTGTTAATCCTTCTTTTTCAAAGCTTATTGCTCCTGTTGAGAAAGCTTTTAAATTTAGTGCCTTAACTTCCTCTCAAAAAGATTCGATTCGGCATCTTATAGCTTCTAATATTGACTTTAACTCGAAAATTTCTAAACCTGTATTTGCTAATACTGTTAGCCGTTCTGTTAAAGACTTAGTTTCGAATTCTGATCTGGTTGTTACCAAAGCTGACAAGGGTGGCCAAATTGTTGTTCTTGACAAATCATCTTATGTTGATAAAACTAATGATTTGATTTCTTCTGGGCCATATGCTGAAATTTCTAAAGATCCTAGTGATAAAGAGTTAAAAACTATTGCATCTGCTGTCAAGTCTGTTAAGTCTATTCCTTCAAATGTTAAACGCTCTGTTGTTCCATCTATTGCTAATTGTGCTAGATTTTATGCTTTACCTAAGGTGCATAAAGTTGGTATTCCTTTCAGGCCGATTGTTTCCAATATTGGTACGGCTTCGTACAAACTTGCAAAATATTTAGTCTCTGTGTTTTCTCCCCTTAGGAGTCACAATTTATTTACTATTAAAAATTCTGTTGAGTTTGTTAAAAAAATTCATAGTTTCTTTCCAAATAATTCTTTTATGGCTTCTTTTGATGTTAACTCTTTATTTACGAACGTTCCCGTTGAGGGTTCATTGTTATGCCTTCGTAGAAGACTTTCTGAATTTCATTTCACCAATACGGAAATTGAGGATTTAATTTTCCTTACCCGTACTTGTCTTAAGCAATGTTCTTTTGTTTTTAATGGGAATTTTTATATTATGTTAGATGGTCTGGCTATGGGTAACCCACTTAGCCCCATTCTTAGTGATATTTACATGCATTATTTTGAGGTTAAGCTGTTCCAAAAACTGCAGCTCCAATTTTATGTTCGGTATGTTGATGATTGTTTTGTTCTAATGAACCAGAATCAGTTTGAGAGTGATGAGGTTTTATCTATTGTAAACTCCATTGATCCTCATATTCAGTTTTCTTGTGAGAAAGAACGGAATAATTGCATTTCATTTCTTGATGTACTTGTTTCTCGTACTGAAATTGGTTTTGAAACTACTGTTTATCGCAAACCTTTTGCTGTCTCTTTACCTCCTCATAGACTATCGTCTCATCCTCCAAATCAAAAATATTCTGCTTTCAATTCTTTTGTTTATCGCGCAATTAATATTTGTTCTTCGTCGGAACTTCTTAAAGTGGAACTTAATTATCTTAAAGCTGTGGCAATTGATAGAGACTATCCGCCAACTTTGATTGATTCCATTTATAAAAAACTTTCAAATAAATCCCAAACCAAGGTTCTTAACCGAACCTTCATCAGAAAGAATTTGGTTGTTTTGCCATTCTTTCCATCTGTAAGCTATCAGGTTGCTAAGATTCTAAAACGTTTCCAATTCCAGGTGGTGTTCTCTCCTATTAATAAACTTTCATTCTCTTCTCTTAAAGATCCTATTCACCCTCTTAATTGTTGTGGAATTTATAGAATTAATTGTAGTTGTAAACTTGCCTATATTGGACAGACTCGGCGTGCTTTAAAAATTCGCTTGAAAGAGCATCAAAATTATGTGAAAAAACAACAATTAAACAAGTCTAGTATTGCTCAACATTGTTGGGATTCGAATCACTCTTTTGATTTTAACTCTTATCAGATTATCCAAAAATGCCCCAATTCATCAGATCTTGACTTTTGGGAATCCTTTCATATTTTGAGGAACAGTTCTAACTTAGTTAACGATCTTAGTTCAGTTCCATATTTTTCTAACATTTGGCTCCCATATCTTTAATACCCCCCCCCCCCCTTTTTTCCCACTCATTTTTATCTATCTTCCTTTGTTTATTTTTACCTTTTTGTCTTGATTGACACCCCCCCCCCCCCCAATTTTCTTCTATTTATCTTTATTTTTCCTTTTTTCGAATATTTTTTGTTTCTGTTTATTTTATTTCATGGTTTTCCATTCTGCTTTTCCTTTCTTGCGGTTCACGGTTACTGACAATTTCTTTTCTTTTTGTTTAAGCTTCGGCTTAATCCTTGTCCAATTGAATTCTTTCTTTCTTTGTTCGTACCTAAGGGAAAGCTCCTGGCCTTTGCTTGCATTCCTATTGGTTCCTTATCGGTTTATAACTTTGTCATTGGTGTTTGGCTAATCCGCTGTTTTTATCTTTTAAGCTGCATGCTTATCTGCTCTTGGCTTTTGTCGGATGTCTTTTCATCCATAAGCTCATTATTTTTGCATTGAAAAAGGCGTTCCCTGTAACGCCGAAACACGTGTCTGCGGTAATTTACAAATTTGTGCTTCTACTTACGTTGTTTGTTCTGACTTTACTATTCAGCACAAAGGTATTTATTTATCTTAAGATCTTTGTATATTTATGCATTGGTTTTATTTGTACGCATCATTTTAAGCAAGTTGTGCATAGCGTGAAAATAAATTGCTCTAAGTTAAAATTAAAAAAAATTAATTTGAATTTCGACATCTTGAATTCAAATTATGTTTTCGCAATCACAAGCGTGTGTGTTTGTGTGTGGGGGTATGTGTGTTTGTGTGTAATGGGTATGTGTATGTGTGTGTAGACATGTGTGTTCGTGTCTGTGTTCATGCATAAGTATGCGAGTAGTTGTCTGTATGTGTGTGGGGGAGGGGTTATGTGTATGTGTGTGGGGGAGGGGAATGTGTATGTGTGTAGGCATATGTTTGTGTCTGTGTGCAGGCATGAATGTGTGGGTAGTTGTATGTATGTGTGTGTATGTGTGTGTGCGCGCGCGTGTGTGTGTGTGTGTGTGTGTAGTTGTGTATGTATATGCGCGTCTGTGTAGGATATGGATGCAACCTGGAGACGGCTTTCGCTATAGGAGCAGCATCGTGAGAATCGGTCGACGGTGATGCTGCAGAGGATGCTGGCGGGAAAATAAAATCAGCGTAACGCCAAAAACAGTCAAATAAGAACAATAAGCAATCGTGATTGCTCAAAAAAAAAAAAACGAAATTACGAGAAGATGGATAAACACAAAGTTTTAGAATTGTTATTATTATGATTTTCTTTTGTTCCCCCCCCCCCCCTTTGTGTGTGTGTGTGTTTTTCGAGGGGGAGGGGGTTAGTATATTAAATCATTGCAAATACACTTTTAACTATAATCCATTACAAGTAAAGTTTCCTTACGTGTATATTCTAAAAAAAACGATTGAACTCAACCTGAGAAAATTCCAATTTTATATTCTAACAATGAAAAATTTAAAAAAAACCTCTAAAATTTGCACGAGGTGATAGCAACTGAAACACTATTTTTTTACCCATAAGTGCACTACATATTTAAATTCTAAACTAATTTTTTTGCCAATTTGCATTCGTCTCGAGAACTTTTGAAATAAATTTTGCGATTGACGTACGAGTCTACTGTACGTAATAAAATGTCCTAAGCCCTGCATAAAAATCCTGACGAGAATTTTATAGCTCTCACCCAATCTTCAACTTCTGAACGAAATATTGAACTCTTTCAGCATCTCATATAAATACGTAATTCAACTCCGAGATCGTAAAAAAGAGATCGAATTCCAAAGAAAACTTGAATATTTCTCCTCTAACCGTCTAAATTTGCTTTTTTGTCTAAAAGAGCCGTATTTCTTCAATTTTTATTTTCCTGCAGACAAATACTATGCATAGACAAGACTATTAATATTTCCTATTTCCTGACATATGTAGCCAATGAGTAAGAAATCAATGTTCATGGGAAGTTATTTTTGATTTCTTGAGATGCAAGGTTAGTTCGTTTCATATTTGAAATTTAAAGTAGGCAGAGAAAGCTTTTGACGGTAGGTTATAGTTTTCCAAACTACATAAATACAAGTATCTAAACTACATGTCAAGAATGGGGTTCTTTCCTTCTGTCAAAAGCACTACTTTTAGTCACTGAAATTGATAGAATAAGCAAAAAAAAAAAAACATGGATCCAGAAAATTCTTTCTTTTTCCCAACAGTTATTTTTTAATTATTTTTTCAAAATGTCCGATTTTGCAAACAAGGCGTGGTTTTGATGACGTCACAAATGATGCTCTTTGGTGCATTTTGTACCGCGTTTCCATGTTATGATAATCAAGAGGCGAATTAATATTGCGCTTTACGCTTGCTATCAACCCTATCGTTGCCAATACACGTGAGTAAAGATGCGAATTTAATATTTTGCTCTGTGAATAGAAACAGAGAAGGGCATTTCATCATTTGTGATGTCATCGCAAGAAATGTAAACAATGAAGGCGCAACGATTTAAGTATTTTTTTTTAAATATTAAACTTAAACAAATTATTTTAAAAATGGTTAGATCCTATGTTTTTAGCATGTTCTTTCAGATTTTTTTTTTTTTTTTTAATTTTGGAAAAGACCCCATTAGTATAAAATTTATAGAATTGTTATCAGGAAAATATTATTTTGTGTTCTAATTCTACAACAACATTTTCCTCGCTATGACGATGTTTATATCATTATTTCAATAATTAGCATCAATTGGTCTTTACATGGGAATGAAATTTTTACATTAACATTATTTTTTTCAATAAAATAAATAGATTTTCCACGCAATATATAGGGGAATGTAGGGCAAAGTGAAATAGCGGGGCAAAGTGAAATGGTGAAATATTTACTCTGCTTTTAGCGTCACCTGTCTGGTAATATTTTAAATGTAAAGAAACACATGTCAGGAAAAAAAATACTACAGTCAGGAAAAAAAATACAACCGATAATTAAAGCATATGATAATGTACAGGCAATTTTCAAAAATTGATTACTCATATTGTAATATTTTGTTGCAAGTCAAAAATTATTTTTGTTATTATAAAAGGATAAAGTTTTTGCAAATACCATTTCAAATATCTACTGAGACTTTCTAATAATACTCTGTGAAATATTTATTTAGTTAATATTACACTTATTTGTTTTTACTTTGAATGTTTCCTGCAATTAATCAAGTACATGCGGGGCAAAGAGAAATAGTTGATTTTGTTTACTTGCTCAATCATTTGCTAAAACACTTACGCATTTATCTATTAATTTATTCATCGACATTCCTCCATTTCGTAATTCACTTATTTATTCATTCATTCACTTGTTTTCTTATTCATTCACTCCTTTAATTGTTCTTAATTTAATTTTCAGTTTATAGTTTCAGTATATTTTCATTTATCCATTAAACCTTTTCTTTAATGGTTCATTTGATCAAAAATATTCTCTTTGATTGAATAGAAAATGTTTCGTTAGAAAAATATTTTATTTTTTCACTTTGCCCCATGGAAAAAAAGTGAACATTTTCCACTAAATTTACTGCCCAAAATAAAAAATACCGTTTCAATGCAAGGTTTATCATAAAATAGGATATTTTTTCTCTGCGTACGGTAATTTTAAACATAAATTTCCACTTGATTCATTTAGAAAAATCTCAGTCATCTTAACTATTTCACTTTGCCCCGCAATCCCCTGCTAAATTATATGTGCTATACATTTAATAAAAGAAAGAAAGCAAAAAATAATTTTAAAAAGTCATAAATACACTAGATTTTTAAAGTCGGGGGGGGGGGCAACTGAACCTACCTGATTCCTCCAAATCACAGACCTGCATCTACCCTGTAAAAGACGAGTTCCCCCCTTTTCACCATTTAATGTAATAGACAAGTTCCCCCCTTTCCCCCAACTACTGTAAAAGATGAACCCCCCCCCCTTTCCCACAACTGCAACACTGTATACATACATACATGCATACATACATACATATACAGAATACACAGAGGGAGAGAGAGGGGATGAGTTGTAAAAAAATCGATGCACTTTAGTCACATGGTGCTCAAAATTTTGTACGATAAGCATTTTGCTAACAAATTAAATTTCTACATAAACTGGTTAATTTTCGTTACTGCTAAGACAGCCTCATGTACGGCAACATAAAATTTTCTGTTAAAAGTAATTCATAATCAACAGTTAAATTTCTTTGAACTGTATTTCGCAAGACAAACAAATATCTCATGTTGTTTATTTTGATCGAGAGAGGAAGAGATTAGGCCAATTATATCAGTTTTAAGTGGCTTATAACGTCTAGATACGGAAGCTTGCTGACTAGTTTCTGGAACAACATGGATCACGAAATAGGACTTGAATAATCCGTGATGATTATTCAAGCACTAACATTCCCAATTTAATTGATCCTATTTTAAAGGTAACAGAAATGTTCCTCTGATGTCGCCCTTATTTTCTCGTAATAACTTGAGACTGAAGAAATGTTGTTTTAAAAATTGACTAAATGCTCTGTAATCATGAGATTAAGTCACTAAAAAGTCGAAACTATCATCTTCTTTGTGAGTTGAAATAAATTGACATTGGAGAAGGTGACTCTCAAAAAACGTTAATTATAAGTTCAGCAAATTTCAGTAAAAGATATAAACTGTTTTTTTTTTTTAACACGTAACACGATAAAACAAATAAGTTTCGTTTTCTTATTCATTTTAGTTAAAGTTATGAAATATTTTTGGAACTATCTGCTGAAATACTAATTTAGTTAATTAAGGAGGCGACTGCAAAATACAAAACTGGCGAAAATTTATATAAAAAAAATCCGTGAATTTTAAAGTTTATTGCTTTTGTTTTACTAGTCTTAGAGACTAGTGAAGAATTGTTTGGCGAATAAATTAGCCTACCTGGTCATTATAGTACTTTTTCTTTACTGCTTTTATATGCTATGGTACATTAAATGCAATTAATTTTTAGTGCACGTACATCCTGCATGTATTTTTCCTCTTTGTACGTTTGTGTCAAATTTTATGTACCATACAATAGTTTTTAAGCAATGACAATTGTTTCCTTATTTGCACCACATTTTAAGCCTTTTTCGAGCTATCCGAGATTT
The DNA here is from genome assembly GCF_026930045.1 of Uloborus diversus. Lineage (NCBI taxonomy): Eukaryota > Metazoa > Arthropoda > Arachnida > Araneae > Uloboridae > Uloborus > Uloborus diversus. Next base: position 187,554,502 of record NC_072734.1, on the reverse strand, counting down.
TCATTATTCGCGGTAACCGTGCCACCCAATTCTGTGGATAATCGGGAGTGCGCTGTACTCCTAACGTTATTTCGAGCAGAATGTTGCTAGAAAACACGAAGTCAAAGGATTAATACAAACAATAGTTAGGTCAAACCTAACCTAACCTGACAGCATTGTGAAAGTTACACAGATCCTCATGGGGTCGTTTCAAAAATTTTAAAAGTATTTTTCTCTGAAAGAGCATGCATAAAAACATAGGATCTGACCAGTTTTTAAATAATTTGTTCAAGGTTAATATTTTTAGAAAATTACTTAAATTAGTGCGCTTTCATTGTTTACGTTTCTATCGTGTGACATCACAAATTATGAAATGCCATTCAGTGTTGACATTCAAGGAGAAAAATATTTAATTCGCATCTTTACTCACGTGTATTGGCAACGATAGGGTTGACAGCAAGCGTAGAGCGCCATATTTAATTCGCTTCTTGATTATCATAACGTGGAAACGTGGTGGAAAGCTGCGCCATAGTGCATCATTTGTGACGTCATGAAAACCACGCCTTGTTTGAAGAATCGGACATTTTAAAAATTTAATTACAAAGTAACTGTTGGGAAAATGAAAGTATTTTTTAGGTCCATGTTATGTATTTATTTTATTATTTATTTATTTATTTTTGCCTATTCTATCGATTTCAGTGACTAAAAAGTAGTGCTTTTGACTGAAGGAAACAACCTCATTGCAGCATTACGACGCTGCCCGGTCTGATTTGCTTCAACTATAACCTGAGGTATCTTAGGAACCTTAGCATGCAATATCAGTCACTGCACAACATCAGTTGGATGCCATTGCTTATACTTGACAAGTTTTTGAATGTTAAGCTGTCAGTGACAAAGCGCACCTCAGGTCACTTTGAATGTCCTGACTTGCTCCATACTTTGACTTTATTTATGCTAATGCTGAAAATTTCGATTCGCTGAGATAAACGAATGGAAAACTACACCATAAAACTCAAAAAAAAAAAATAATAATAATAATAATAATAAATAAAAATTAATTTGAATTTTGTCATCTTGAATTCAAATTATGTTTTTCGCAATCACGAGTGTGTGTTCGTGTGTGGGGGCTATGTGTGTGTGTAGGCATGTGTGTTTGTGTCTGTGTGCAGGCATGAGTGTGTGGGTAGTTGTGTGTATCTGTGTGGGGGAATGTGTATGTGTGTAGACATATGTGTTTGTGTCTGTGTGCAGACATGAGTGTGTGGGTAGTTGTGTGTATGTGAGTGTGTGTGTCTGTTCGTGTATGTGTGTAGGTGTATGTATGTGTGTAGGTGTATATATGTATATGTGTGTAGATGTGTGTAGGTGTATGTATGTGTGTATAGGTGTATATATGTATATGTGTGTAGGTGCGTGTATGTATGCGGGTAAGTGTAGGATATTGACGAAACCTGAAGACGGTTTTCGCTACAGGTGCAGCATCGTGTGGACCCGGTCGACGGTGATGCTGCGGAGGGTGTCGGTGGGAAAAATGATAGGAACGTCAAAAACAGTCAAATGAAAGCAATAAGCAATCGTGATTGCTCAAAAAAAAAACACTGCGGTACTGTCAAAAATATCCATAAATAATCAAAATTTTGAGTGTTATAGCTAGTTATACTGTTTTAACTATTTGTTTTTTTTTAAGTTTTTAAGTTAAGGGGTCTAAGGACCTTTAAACTTCAAAATTTTCGATTTTCTTGGAAAAAATATATGTTATGCAAAGTTTAATTCTGAACAATTTGATACCTTATTTATTACTATACGCCAAAAACTTTTCGAGTTATTGTAAAAATGCCTAAACTTTCCCTATAGAGATTTATGTTAACAGTAGCTGTTTAAGCCTCTTTTTCTCAGGTGCCGGTTTCTTCGGTTTTCTCATTTTGCGCGCATGATATCTCAGAAAGTTTCTTATATATGTCCGTAAAACTTTTAATGTATATTTATCTGGTTCATATTTATGACCTAAACCTAAATTTATTTATTTTTTTAAAATTATTTATTTATTTTTTTGAAATTTGGTAAGTTAATATCGAAAATTTCCAAAATTTTGGGTAAAAAATATTTATTTTTAAATATTAACTTTAATTTTTTAGTTGAAATTTAGGTTCAGATCGTTAAAACGTATCAGATAAACATGCATGAAAAGTTTTACGGAAATATATAACAAACTTTCTGAAATATCATGCGCGCAAAACGAGAAAACCGAAGAAATCGGCACCTGAGAAAAAGAGGTTTAAACAGCTGCTGTTAACATAAATCTCTACGGGGAAAGTTTAGGCATTTTTACAATAACTCGAAAAGTTTTCGGCGTATGGTAATAAATAAGGTATCAAATTGTTCAGAATCAAATTATGCATAACATATATTTTTTCCAGAAAATCGAAAATTCTGAAGATTAAAAGTCCTTAGACCCCTTAATGCCTCCCTTGAAATCCTTCTAGGTCACAGAGGTTGAGGAACACTGTTCTTTGAAGACCGAGTATAACAAGATCACAAATAGGTAAGAAATGAAAGAATCAAAATCGCAATTAAATATGAAGCAAATATTTTTTTAAACGAGAAAGGCCATAAAAGATCTGAATTGACGGTGGAAAAATTTTTGGAAAAAGAATGACCGAAAAGGTTTTGTGGAGAAACGGAACCTTGGCCAGAACTCTAAAACACTCCTATAGATTTGTCGGAATGCAACACTTGATTTTTTTTTTTTTTTTTTTTTTTTTTGAACTGAGTTTATAAAATAAGTAGTTTTTTTTTTTTTTTTTTTTTTTTTTTTTTTCCCAGAAACATTAGTGTGCAATGATCTGACAACGCTGGCTATCTTAAATTTCTATGTAAAACGTAAGAAAAACAGCAAAATTAAATTCATCTTTTTGACGAATTAGTCTCATCAAGGAAAAAAAATTTATCCCAGCCATTCTGAAGAAAATTTGAATCAAAATTATTTTCTTTTTTATTTGTTAGATGTTTTATTTATTTGAGAAACAAAGTACATAAAAGAATAATATTTTATGTTTATACGACTAAAATAGATATGTGTCCTTTTTTTTAACCAAGGGAGAAAGTAACGCGCATGGTCTATAAAACTGTTTATGTTTTTGACAGATTACTCCTTTTGTAGTAACTTTAGTATTACCTTTCCAGTGCTTAAAACATGTCAACCCATTGTTTTATTTATTTATTTTTTTTATTTATTTATTTTATTTATTTTTTATTTATTTATTTATTTATTTTTTTTTTTTGAAATGAACGTTTTAAGAATGGACCAATATTTCTAAATCCGAGAGCTTTAGAATACATTTTCAGATATCAAATGCAAATTTTCTGAAACAAACTAAGGATTTAAGACAAAACAATAAAAAAAAGGAGATCTTTCCATTGAACTAACGAACAATTAATTTGCTTTTTATGATTCAAATTAAACCTGCCACACTCTGAAAACAAACCTTACACCGAACACTGTTTAGTGTAAGGATCGAAATGAACAGTCTTTGATTACGTAACAAATACTGCCTTTTTTAATAAAAATAAATATTGTTTTAAATATCCTGCAAGTGCATACTAATTTTCGCTTCAATTATTTTTTTCTAAGCGAAATTAAATGTTTCTGTCCAGGCCAAACATAACTACGAAAATATAACAGAGCATTATACGGTAGCAAAAACAAATATTTCCTAGAGGCAGTGAGATAACTTCTAATTTCAAAAAAAAAAGGCTCATAAGAGTCATTTATATTTATAAACCAGGTGTAAATTACGTGCGAACAATTTAACAGAGTGTTGCTAGTTCGAGATAAAACTCATTTGAATTTTAATGGATGTTTAACGTTTGATGCCATTTAGAGATAACGAATTCAGATGAGATAACAGAGATTGTTGGAAGAATATTAAATTCTGAAAACTACAATTTGATTTACAGCCACTATAAACCACAGTTTCAGTTTTTAATCATGACATAGTTAAAAACGAAAGTTGGGGAATGTGGGGTAAAGTGAAATAGTTGGGATGACAGAGCTTTTTCAAAATTAACAAATGGAAAAATTATGAAATACACCGCCAGCTCAGTCAATTCGGGCCGAGGACTGCAGTTTGGAGCTTATTAGCACTTATCAGCCCGGCATAGGAAAGTGACTGAGCTGGAGATGGAAAAACCTCTTAAGGACGCCAAGAGTGCCTAACAAACTAGTAGCTAATATAGGATTACACTCATCAGCCCGGTGTACGAAAGTGACTGAGCTGGAGATGGAAAAACCTCTTAAGGAAGTCAAGAGTGCCTAACAAACTAGTAGCTAATATAGAATTACACTCATCAGCCCGGCATAGGAAAGTGACTGAGCTGGAGATGTAAAACCTCTTAAGGAAGCCAAGAGTGCCTAACAAACTAGTAGCTAATATAGGATTACACTCATCAGCCCGGCACAGGAAAGTGACTGAGCTGGAGATGGAAAACCTCTTAAGGAAGCCACTTAAGAGGTTTTCCATCTCCAGCTCAGTCACTTTCCTGTGCCGGGCTGATGAGTGCTAATAAGCTCTAAACTGCAGTCCTCGGCTGGAATTGACTGAGCTGACGGTGTATTTCATGTATTTCTGCCTTAGCCCTGGCTATAGGGCGAGTAACGTACTGAAATGGGAAATTTGTTTTGAAAATTACAATACATAAAGAAAGAACATTGTATTTTATAATAAATAATGAAACTTTTACTTTTTTGGCATTAAAATTGTTCTTTTAAAAAGAAGTGGAAATGTTTCACTTTTTATGGAGCAAAGCAAAAAATTAAATATTTTTCGAATGATAAATTTTCTATTCCATTGTGAAAAATCTTTTGAACAAATAAATGAGCAAATAAAAGGCTAATATTGAATAAATGAAAAGATGATGAAACAATAAACTGATAAATAAATTAATTAATTAATATTTAAAGTGTTAATGTCAAGAACTTTATTACTTTGTCATTTGATAATATAAAAACAATTTTTGACTGACAACAAAATATTACAATTTGTGTTTCAATTTTTGAAAATTGCTTGTATTACCATATGACTTGATTTTCAGAGGTAATTTAATCCTGACTGGAATAGTCTACATATGTTACTACATAGTTAAAATATTACTAGGTAAGTGGCATTAAAACTGAAGTTTATATTTTACCATTTCACTTTACCCCCATTCCCCTACTTAACTATGTTGTCTCTACATAGTATAAAATGAAGTCTCCAAAAAGCGTCTGTTCGTTTGAACTCGCAAAACTCGAGAACTATCCGGTCGATTTCGCTGAAGTTTTCACAATTTGTTCCTTTAAGTCCTGAGAAGGTTTGCAGACCAGTTCGAAAACAATTCGATGAATAGTTCTTTTATTATTCCAATTTAGGCCCAATTTTCACATAAATTCCCGAATATGGGGGTGAAAAATTACTCGCTATTAGTAATATTATATATCGTTGGAAAGGGAAGAATTTTCGGCGTTCTACGCAATTTGTTCCAACGCTCTAATTTAATTGCGGCGGGAGTTATTTACGTTTTTAGCTCGAATTTGTTTAGGCTTAGCTGAAATTTAGGCACTACTTTCTTCATTAAATTCATCAATAAAAAGTGAAGGAATTGTCCTACAGTTTTCTTTTTGACACCATTGAAAAGAGCTACCTTTTTTACTCCAGATCTAACTCGACCTACGCTCGGAAGTTTAACCCTCTATCTCCGTTAGAAAAAAAGTTACAAGCGAATTAAATGAAGTTCAAAAATCTGTTCTCTATTCAAGTTTTTAACCATTTTATTTTGCGTTTCCACGGTAACGCTTTTTGAATCCATTATTTCCATCTTTCTCATTTTCATTTCTGAAACTTATTTTATTTCGTGTTCCCATAGTTACGCTTTTTAAATCCATCTTTCTCATCTTATTTTAATTTCTTAAAAGTATTTTAATATCTGTCGTCATTGCTTGGAGGGGAAATTTTGCATGATGATTTTTTTTCCTTTTATTTATGCCTGATTGTTGAATATACGTCACTTGACACAATTTTTGTTTTCAAAATAGACCGGGCAAAGCCGGGCAACGCAGCTAGTTTAAGATAAATAAATAAATACCTTTGTGTTGAAAACTAAAGTAAGAAATAACAACGTCAAAACCACAAATTGCAGAGTACTGAAATTATATGACGTTATTACGAAAAGACATTCTTTTCATCCATAACCTTATTCCTTTTTGTATTGAAAACGGCGTTCCCTGTAACGCCGAAATACGTGTCTGCAAAATCTGCAATTTATGCTTTTTGGCGTTGTTCTTTCTTACTTTATGTTGTTTAAGTTTGAAAATGACGAAAATGCATAAATATCCGTCAAATTATTAAGTTATGAAATTGCAAACTTGCACACAATTTGTATTTGGTAAACTAGAGGACCCGACAGACCTTGTTCTGTTCACACTTAGTGAATTGAAAAGTTAAAAAATTTCAATAAACTATCAAGTGTTTGAACTTGTTGTTGTTGAAAAATAAGTAAAAAGAAAATGTTTTAAGCTGCTTTTGGTGTCAGAATGCGTATATTTATTACAACTTAATATATCTAGTGCCCACTGAGCAGTTGTTTTATTAACTACTTTTTCTCCCGTACTTGATGGCTTGTTCCCCCAGCCATACTCAAAGGATAAAAAGCGTCCTCAGATATTTAGTGTAAAAAACTAACTACACATCTAGAATAAACGGGAAATCCCGCTGCAACATCCCTCATATGAAAAAGAAGAAAACAATCGAAAGAACATCGTTCAAAAAATGATAAAGGTAAAAACAGTTCTCTGAATAAGCGAAAATCACTCATCCCCTCCCCCCTCCCCTGACTTAAAATAAACACATTATTCAACTAAAATTACTAAACACTCTTTAAAAACGAAAAACACTTTTTTGCAATTTGAAATAAACCAAAAATAATAACACTGAATAAACAAAAAATACAATAAATTACATTAACAGTAGCTTTAAAATGTAAACAAATGATCACGCAACTCTATTGTTTATAGCCAAAGTCGCCAAACTGCAACGTTACTGTAATCCAGACGATTAGTGAGCGAAACTAATTCCGACCGATTAGCGGTCCGATCTTTTGAACGAAAAACTTTTAAAACTTCCTATATTACCCAATCTTTTGTGTACAGAACTACCCTGTTGTAATTTATCTGGACGAAAATAAAATTTGTTCCATCTTTGAATTCAATCATCTTTTCCTCTAATAATATACTGATTATTTTGATAATCAGTAAAGTATTCTTGACATTGGTGCCAAAACTCAGATGGATTTGAGCCGAGAAACAAATGTTGCCAAGGACGGTACTTTCTGATCATTTGGGTTAGGAAAACCTAAAGCACCGATCCGGTCACATGGTTCAACTACGACGACAGAACACACGTTTTGCGTGAACTTTCCAGTACTTTACTTTAAAATATATCTCAGGACCTAAAATCGTTGCTTTTAAGAAATGAAAGCTTCACTCTCTCTCTCTACGTTTTATCTATTCTCAATTGACATATCACAGTAGGAAATTTCATTACAAAAAGCATAGCTGGCTTTCTTATTGTCCTTTGGCAGCGGGTTAAATATTTATTTCAGTTCTCGCTCAACAATAGGTTAAAATAAATATTAATCATTTGGGAGATATAACCATCTAATGTTTAAATTGATTAACTAGTTAACAAAAACGTTTCCGATTCGATCCATCGCGCTTCTAGTCGGTGGAGTTTGTGCAAAAACATTTCACTTCCGGATACCAGTATGAAATTTTGTACAGCACTTATGTTCATATAAGGGAGCAAAAAAACGCCGGGAGGCAATTGATTTGAGGTCAAAACCCCCCTTTGGTGACGTCATCAAAATGGCCGCCATGTATCGGTTAGTACGTTGATTTAACTGCTTAGAACTACATAATTTTGTAAAATTCAAATACATTATTTGAAAGCCGTTTAAAAAAGCTCTTCAACAGTGCTTAGTTTTATTTTCTACTAGCGGTACCCGCACGGCGTTGCTCGCAGTAAAAGAATTAAAAGGTCATTTGATTCGCCTGAATATTTACACACAATGGATGATGAATTTTTCGCCAATTTGCTATGTTCATTTGCTCGGCCATTTTATGATTCCTTCCTTCCTCAGTTGCAAGACAGCCCTGGGTCGGCGTGGCATTCTCAACAATTTTTTTTTTTGTGTTACGGTTCCATGTTATGATAATTTGGTAACTTACTCGTCCACGTTATGATAATTTGCTCGGTAAAATGTTCTTAAAATTGAAATAGAAAAAGAATAAAAACGAATTTTTGAAAAATCGCTTCGAGGTGCACACCTCCATGCTACAAACTAATTCTGTGCCAAATTTCGTGAAAATAGGCCGAACGGATTAGGCGCTATGCGCGTCACGGAGAGACATCCGGACAGACATTCCCGACAGATATCCAGACAAACTTTGAGTTTTATTATTAGTAAAAAAGACAAATAGTTTAATAATTATTACAAAATCAACGTGAAAATTGATAGGAAAACAATGACTTTCTTGTATTCGCCGATATTGGAGTCAAATTTTTACTGTTATACCTCTATTATAAAAGAACCTTTCCAGTTTCATTAAATTTATACTTCATGTTTTAACACCTTTTGTCAGTATTTTACCTGTATGCTGAATGGAAGGGAGGTTAAAATGCAGAAATAATCAAAGTCCCCGCTCCAAATGGATCGAGGACTGAAGTATTAATGCTAGCGTATAATAAAACAATTTCGTTAAACATGCTTACATTTTAAACATTTAAGAGAAATAGATGAAAATTACACGTTTTAATACAAAGAAAATGTACCAGTTATAACGAAAACTGTAATAGGCTTTTTTTAAGGAACGTTTTACGTATTACACTGACCCTCACAACTACAAAGAAGTGTACAATTCAGACCTGATCTGACGCATCGACAGCGTGTAGACATCTCTTTGCACTTGCATGATATAAGTTCCTGTTATTTCTCAACTTTTACTTCGGGGTGCGCATACCAAAGAAGTTTAAACTCTTCACCAATTTTTTTCCATCCCCATTGACATGGATCCAAGAGCTGAAAACTTTGCTGAAGACATTTTGTCCATAGTGAACACTGCAACATTGCTCTCTTAAGGTGATGTAGAAGAGGATAGTTGCTAGATGATGGAATACACTCAATTGGTCTGTTTTGCTGGGTGAAGAAAAATCTCCTAGCCGCATTTACGGTTTCCACTGAACTTGATGAATGATACGTCAGGGCGACGAAGAGCTGAATAAGTAGGAAATGCTTATTGTCTTCAGTGATGCTTTCGAGTACTTTAGTATAGTACAAAAAAAACTTTGTCAACATCTCTAAACGCCATCCACATTTTCCATGCAGTACCTAGTTTTACCAATGCTGGCAAAACTCGACACCGGATCAACTCATGTAAAGGCATGGAAAAAAGACAGAAGATCTGGTACACCTTGTGGAACTTTACGGGTGCAAAACGTGGATGGAAAGATACCGCAGATATTCTCCACTTCCATACTCTATCCATAGTTGTTGCGGTTTCGGAACTCGGAATATAGCAATCACTACATCATCCCTGTCAACAGTTTTCACGGTGATCTTAGCATTGCATGCTTAGTATTGCTTAGTATTGCATGCTGCATATAAAGGAATAGCATCGCATCGGCTTCTTCGTGGGATACAAGAGACATGGTTTCAAAAATTGTTCTTGACTGAAGCAATTACAGCGTCTTTGTAGGTGTATACAATCTACTTCCCATCTGTTAGATCAGTCTTCACGAGATTTTCTGCCAAAAATTAGAAAAGCTCCTCTTTATTTTTATCTTTCGCAAGAAATTTAGTAAATGACTTTGGTATCAAAACATTCGATTTAATACTTATTCTTGGTTCAGATCCTCTCAATTGTCTCGTGTCGCTTTTCAACTTCCTTTTGAATACCGGTCAAAAACTAAATCTACCCTATGAACGCTTTTTAGTCTCATTAATATGTACGGCTTCACAATCTGATGCAGTATTGTTGGACAGTTCGAGTAGACTGAGGAAAAAGCATGTGAATCAGTGCAGCCGTCAATGAACAATTTGGTTCCGGAATAGCCGTCAAAACCAGTCCAGTAGATTGGACGATACAAGAAACTACGTCAGACTCTTTTTCTTGGTTTCCTAAATTTGTCAAGGTTGAAATAGAAGATGGACACGAGCTGTTTTCATGGGAAAAAATTCTTTTACATCCATTTGCGTTGCTCGGCCGGCAACATATAGCTTAGCAAAGAGAGTGTTGCCCTCCTCAAATCAACAATGTTTTGTTTGTCTTTGGACTGAACAGAAATATTTTCCCCCTATCAAAAGGAGATTGTTTCTTTTAATAACATTATGTATGGATAATTTTCTTAACACTAAGCTATCTTCTACAAATGTATTGAATTGGCTTCGCTGACATCACAGAAATGGCACATTCTTCTGAGAGAATAATTTTGTTGCTGTTTACTGCAGTTAAATCGTCATCTTCGAAAGGATTCAAGAGTTCTTCAGTTGTTTCATCTAGGCTGGAAACATGAGTTTCATATCGAATACAAAAACTTTTAGTATCTTCATGTATCTAGTATCCAGCTTTTCAGTAGTGACGTCAGACATCAGGCTCTGATTTTCTTCAAACTCCCCAATTATGAGCACAACTTCCGGTCCAGCAACGATCCATTATATTAATGAAGCCTCACATGACTTAAATAGTACAGATCAGTCGATCATTTTTTTAAATTAATTTGTTGTTTTGCTCATGCAAATGGTCGTGTGCCATCCTGGAAAATCTTCTCTCAGTTTTGGAGCCAATAATATTTCCCCTCTGAAACTCTTGGAAAATAGCTGGATGCATCTCTGGTAAGTGCTTCCAATTGAACAGAAATATTGAAGGCCATCGAGCATTATTTGTATGATTAAGAGCAAACATCTACGGACATATGTTCTCAAGAGTGACAGTAAAACCTGAGAAATTTCCTTAACGAATAGTGCGCACCAGATTTAAAAGTATACATTCTAGCTCCATGGTGATCTTCCAGTGCTTAAACTGAGGCGATTTTTCTGATCTTCGCATAACCCAGTCTGTAAATGTTTCGTCTACATCTTTTCGATTTTGATACGCTTTCTCTAACAGAACTTAGAGAGTGGTTACTGCAAAATCGTGAGCGTATCGACTTCTCTTCACATGCGAAACTTTCAGTGTTCCTTCTACTCTTCCCGATGTTGTTACATGAGTTTCAACTTCCTTCAAGCTATGTAGCTATTGCCGATGAAACAGCCATTTTATTTCTATGTGGAGACCACCTATCATGACCAACTTTTTATTTTCGCCATACTCATTCGGCATAGCCCACTGAATAGATTTTAGCAGGGCGCGTAGATGGGACCTAGATTACAAACACTTAATTCATTAAATATTTTACTTTTTCAAAAACACATTAAAGAAATTATTGGAAGCTATGTTAGTATTTTGAGGTCACATGGAACAAATGAAAGAGAGAAAAATTTATTCTAAAAAATATTGCGAGTTTTTAATACGTTTTGCTTATTGAAAAAGACATAAAGGAATGAATACAAGCTATATGATAATTTTAATGCTAGATGGAACGAACAATCGGAGTTATCGATTTCAAACCGAAATAGAATTATATGACTCACTTTGATATTATTTGCTACAGCATTAACCAGTCAAATATTCAGTTATTGAATATTATATCTGAATAATAAACATATCACTATAGAATAAATTATTGCTGAGAATAGCAGAACTGGAAAGAAACGAGCTAGGTGGACTGCAATCCAAAGTTACAGCTTGTTGGCGGGCAAAAACCGACTAGTCGTTCTGATTCTGGCCGCTAGACGGCAATGGTTCGCACTTGCAAGAGAAGTGTATTATTATGGGACAATACATATGTGTATTTAATCCGGTAAGGAATTTTTAATTAAAAGTTTCACTGCGGATTAGATGCGGCGAACAATTGTAACAGTTCATTCAGAATCCCCCCCCCCCTCCCGCTCCATGTAGTTACGTCTCCCGCTCCATGTAGTTACGTTATTGAAGCGAAAATTTTAAAACTATTTACTAAGGGTGGGGGTGGAATGCATATTTTTCTAGTTTATTTTAGAGCTTTTATTTAGTGCACCTATTTTTTTACGGAAGAATGATGTCCAATGGTGTTTTGAGCGATTAAACAAAACTTTTCACCTTTTCACGACAGCCATTTTGATGACGGAAATTTTAATAACGCTATAACTACTTGTTTTCGGAGAAAAAATCAATCTCTGTTAAATAGCTCTTTTAAAGCTCTTTCAGATGATACACATTAATACTACAATATAAAGATCTGTAATGTAGTTCTAAGCAGTTAAACGTACGTACTTACCTTTCCAGGCAGCCATTTTGATGACGTTAACTGCAATAACTCTTAAACTATTTGTGATAGGAAAAAAATTCAATCACTATTGAATAGCTCTTTTGAAGCGCTTTTAAATGATATACTTTAATATCACAATATTAAGATCCATAATGGAGTTCTAAGCAGTTAAACGAACGTACTTTTCTTAAAAAGGCGGCCATTTTTATGACGTCATCGCAGGGGTTAATGACCTCTGATCAGATGCCTCCCAGCGAATTTTTGTTCTTAGATATGTACATAAGCATTGTGCAAAATTTCAAACTGGTATCCGGAAGTGAAATGTTTTGGGTATTTTTGTCACAAACTCCACGGACTATTCGAAACCATGCTTACCACGACTTAGTTACACACGAAAAATTTGATCAAAATCGATCCAGCCGTTTAAAAGCCTTATGGTGACAAACGTCCGCACAGAAGATTTTTATATATTAAGATTGTAAATTCTGTTACGATTCTTGTGTTTATATGTTCATCCAGAACTAAACGAGACTAATTTCCGGGGCACAATTATCCCTCTCTACCATCTCGATGAAAACTTACTCTCAATTTGCTTTATCTGAAAATCATTCCAACTAACATTTTAACATTTCGATAATAATAATAAAAATGAATTTTTTACTAAAATTCATTTTTCTTATTATTTTACTTGAATTTGTAACAATACAAAATCAAACAAAACTAAATAGTGCATATTGGGAAGCGTTGTACCCGATTTAAGACGAAATAAAATATACATGCTGCCATTTTAAAATAGTATATTTTAATGATCTTTAAATATGACGGCATTCTTTTGAAGAAGCCTTAAATGAAATATTTTGCAAAATGAATTAATTCTAAATGACTGCAAGTGTATACGTCCTTCTATAGTAATGTACAATAAACTATACCAAGCTAATCGATCACATAATTTTCTAAAAACAAAAGAATCTCTTTAACCAAAGAAAATGATTTGCAAGATAAATGAGACGGCTATTTATTAAACAAACCAAAATTTGAAGCTAAAAAACTCAAAAAGTAATTTTCAATGTTGATAAATGACAACCACTTTTCATTTTAGAAACAAAAGAAGACAGTGATTCCCTTGTTCGTAGCCATTAATAATTACGGTGCTTTTTTTATATATATAAGTTTAAGGCGATTATTTTTCCCTACAATCGATTTTTTTAGGTGTATATTTTTTTTCCATTTCCAGATTTGATAAATTTATTGGCAAGGAAAACGTTTGAGGTTTTAAAACTTTAAAGGTAAAAATATGTATGATTTAGCGTTCTCTTCTTTTTGATGTGAGCATATTGGCGAAATAAGAAAATTTAAGTTCACCTGATGATTTTTCGTTCTGTTCCAATAAAAATGGGCATTTGTATATAAACCTTTGAATATAGAAGTATCCTGTGTAAGATGCAAATTTATTTATTTATTTATTATTATTATTATTATTATTATTATTCGTCTGAAAACTGGGACATCTGGCAAACCTACTAATTAGTGATACTACTAACCTACTGCAACTGTGACCGTTGTTTCCGGTCACAATACACAGCATCAGTGCTTGAACAAGTAGTTTCGACATTCTTCGTAGATGCCGAACGCATGTATAAACAAGCTAATGTGTGCATCACATAACTTCCTTTTACGCTAATTAAATGATAAATCGGACTTTGAGTAAGCAAATAAACACTTTAAATATTTTCACCCCAAGTTTGTTGCGAACCGAAGCAAAAAAAAAAGAAAAAAAGGTTTTACACAGATTAATTTTCCCATTATTGACAATTTTAATGTGATTCAATAGTTCACTCTCTAAATATCACAAACAGTGGCCAAATTAAAACCAGATTTTTAAAAAAATCGCCAAATTTGTCGTCAACTTGGCGACAAATTTGGCGGCCAATAAGACTGGAGATATGTCGCCAAGTGACCGCCAAATTATAACACCACTTGAGTTTGCATTGAAATTAACAGTGATTTCCCCCCAAAAAAGGTGTAAAAGACCCCTTTGAACACCCGAATGCAACCAAAAAGAGAAGTGTAGACCCCACTAGAAGACTACGTACCAAATTTCAACTTTCTAGGACGTACCGTTCTTCAGTTATGCGACATACATACGCACATAAGCACATACATATGTATACGTACATAGGGACGTCACGAGAAAACTCGCTGTAATTAACTCGGGGATCATCAAAATGGATATTTCGGGTGTCTATACGTTCTTGGGCATACATCCAAGTGTGGTCGGTTAAAAAAAAAAATCAATATTCATTTGGGGGCGAACAAAATGGAAATTAAGGCCGATTTTTGAATGAAAATTTTTTCGCGAATACAATACTTCGTTTACCATGTTAAACAAAGTAATAATACATAGGTGCCCCATATTAGGAAACATGTTTGAATTGTAACATTTTTAGCGCAAACATAATTCCAAAACCATGTAAAAACAAAGGGTCGTGCAAATGCCAAAACACCCAGTCAAATGTATCGCAGCAAGTCATTTTCAAAGCTTTTTAGGATCAACTTCCTTAAGGAGGTTAGGATCCAATGTTTCAGGTTTTATCACAATGTTATCATTTTGTAAAATGTATGTTTTCATAATTTATATTTTACTAATGTTCTAATTGTCATGCAAATGATAAGGATTAAAAACTTACCATGAAAATAAAATTAAACTTGTTAATTAAAATGCACATCATAAAAACGCTCCTTTAATTAAAATTTTCTTTTCTAGTAGATTGTTCACTTTTTGAAACATATCACCTACTGATAAAAAGAAGTATTTTCAGCTATTTGAATAACTGAAAGTCTTTGCGACAATTTTTTTTTTTTTGACACGATGTTTTTATGTTGCTTTGATAAGTTCTGGAAAATATTCTTAATACATTATAATTGCATAAACTGTGACTGGAATCTCTCATCAGTTAAAGCCTAGATTTTGCAAAATATGAGAATTGGAGCTACGGATCTCTTATTTTTTATTTTAAAAAGTTAGGAAAAAATAAATGTTGAAACTAAACTATGAAAGATGTGTAGAAGTATCAAAATAAAATTTCCTTAAAGAAATGAAAAAAAAAAGAAATATCAGTATGGAACACAAACTTTCCCACTTTTATAGAATCACTCATATCGAACTTTTTTTTTCCAAAAACCTCTTTCCAACGACGTAAAATGCCTCCGTATGTACTTAAACTTCAACTAACTGTTTCATTTTTTAACACATGACTAGCAGCTAAAGTATTTTTACTTATCCTCGATCCTAGTCAGAGAAAAAGTATCTCAGTCACAGTAAAAGCATGAATAAGATTCAACCATCTATTTCCCATTTTCAATTTTATGCATGGCTGCTTTGGCATCACATTTTTTTAGGAGTGATATTTTATCCAAAGAATGAAAATTTGAGACCTTCTTCCGTTGTGAAAGTCTCCTTATAGAAATTGGATCATATTTTGAAAAGCTTTATGCTATTATTGTTGATATTTTTGCTTATAAATATAATATATACATGTATTATAACAGGGTTTCTGAGCCGGTGGTCCAACAAAATTATCGTCCTCAGAGTATTTTCATTTGTCCATGCTGAAAAACGTTTTTTACTGAAAATAAAAACAGTTAATAATATCCTTAACGACATTTTACGCGAGTTTTGTGTTTAATTTTCCTAATTTTCTAAGCTTCTTCACCAATATTTATTACTGACAAATACTAATAAACATTTTTTGCAATAGCTCTTTAATATGAGTTTAATTTATGTATTTCATAAGAAATTTATTTCTATTATTTTTATTTTCTTAAACTTAAAAAAAGGACAAAAAAAAACCCTCATCCGTGTGCAATTTTTCACACAAGTTTTTAATGGACCCCAAGTCAAAAAGTTTCATTTTGTTTATTTATTTTGCAAAAAAGAAAAAAAAATAAAAACTCACATAGGTCCGGGAGGGGGGGGGGAGAAAAATCACATTTTACTGTCCGCAAGTGGAAGGTTTTATTTTGTAAATAGGGAGGGAGGAGGATAAAAACAAACAGGTACGCGAATCATTTTTAGTAGCTTTTGCCATTCTGCGTGTCAAAACAAATTTGATACTGTCTAACCACGGATTGTATGGAAAGGCAAACATCCGGTTTACATGCGGAAATGGAAGCATCTATTAGTTTTCAGGGATGTCAGATGTTAGCCTCTAAATTAAGCAGAGTCTCATTCAAATGAGCGGAATACGCGCATAAAAATTTTCCCCTCATTCAGATGGAGTCACCTTAACTGGATGTTTGCCAATCCCATACAATCCCTGGTTAAACAGTAAACGTTTGATTATAATATATTAATGAGCAAAAATATAACATCTTATTTGTATTTTTCCAGACGTTTAAAACTCTTTAAGTACGTGTATCTTTGAAGGGTTTTTTTTTTTTTTTTTTTTTTTTTTTTGAGCAATCACGATTGCTTATTGTTCTCACTTGACTGTTTTGATGTCCTACTATTTTATTTTCCCACAGCCTCCCTTTGCAGCACCACCTTCGACCGGCCGCCTCACGATGCTGCTCCTCTTGCAAAAACCGTCTCCAGGTTGCGTCACTTGCCTACACACACACGCATACATACACACACATACGCACCCACATACACGCACATACACCTACATACACACATATGCACACACACACATACACGTACACTAACAAATACATACACACAACTACCTACACATAAACATACAACTACCCACACACACACAAACACACAACTACCCCCCCCACACACAAACACACATGCCTACACTCATACACATACCCCCACACACACACACAAACACGCACGCCTACATACACACGCCTACGCACACACATACACGCACACACACCTACATACACACATATGCACACACACACATACACGCACACTAACAAATACATACACACAACTACCCACACACACACAAACACACCACTACCCCCACACACAAACACACATGCCTACAGCCTACACACATACACATACCCCCACACACAAACAAACATCCCCCCCACACACACAAACACGTACGCCTACGCACACACATACATGCACACACACCTACATACACACATACACGCACACACACCTACATACACACATATGCACACACACACATACACGCACACTAACAAATACATACACACACAAACACACCACTATCCACACACACACACAAACACACATGCCTACACACACACACATACCCCCCCACACACAAACATCCCCCCCCCCACACACACACACAAACACACATGCCTACACACACACACATACCCCCCCACACACAAACATCCCCCCCCCCCACACACACACACTCGTGATTGCGAAAAACATAATTTTAATTCAAGATGTCAAAGTTCAAATTAATTTTTTTTTTTTTTTTATGAGAAGAAAGTAGAATTGCAACATCAAACGGAAGAACTAAAACGGAATGTGATGAAATTCGCAGCATAAATAGGCAACCATTTGTCTGCGGTAAATTTGCCTTCAAAAGTATGATGCTAAATCCAGTGTCAATTTGGCAAATGTTGAGAAGGTTTCCCTGAAGGGTCGAGTCCGTGAAGCAAATAAATGTTGAGAGTTCTATCAACAATCTATGCAAAATACTTTCTGCATGGTTTCGTATTTAAGTACTATTTAAATACACACAAAATTTATTTCTGACTATTCATAAAGATAGTTAATTCGTTAGTCATTAAGTTACGAAATACTTACAATTAAATCACAACAGTATTATATTTCGTTTAAATCGGTTCTAACTATTACCGATAGCGATTGAAATGTTGTAATTTCACATTTCACGATTAAACATCGTTAAAGCAAGAAACAACCCGCTTTAATTTTTTTTTTTTTTTAATACGTTTAAAACTGTAGTATAGAGGAGAATGAGAGAGGCCACACGAGAACAGGGTGTGTTTTAAAAGATAACTTGAAGCAAAAAAAAACTTGAAAAATTCTCAAATAAGTACAATACCATTCCTACCGCTATGCCAAACTTTTAGAGCAATAAGCCATATTGTACTTCTGCGATGACAACTTTAATTTAGCAGCTGTTGTAAACAACTTCATCAGGAATTTTTTCACTTGAAAACACATTTTAAGCTATTTATTGAGCTAAATTTAGTTGCTGATAACCATTATAAGCATTCTGGTAAATTTATGACACTGTTGAAATCATTTTATTCAATTTAAAATTCTTTATTTTTGCAAGTAATTATTAACTCTTTAAGACCGGGAAGGGGGGAATTTTTTACTATAGTTAGGTCCTGACTTTTTCGATCAAGCTATTTTGGAAATGGAATCGTCCACTCCGAGACCCCCCTTCGGCAGCATCTCGTCAGTTCTTGTGTGCACTAATTACAGGAGGCGTGGTAAGCTGTCACCTTAATCGCTGTCGCGCTTCAGGCGTGCAGCCTTTTTCGCTATTTCCCTAGACTAGTGTTTATCGCGTATTTTGGTTCAGCTGTCTGCGATCTATAGACACATGGGATGTTTTAAAATTAGGGATAAAACATCTGAATTGCAAAAAAAATATTCAAAAATCAAAAGCAGCTTCGGAATGAAGAATTTCAAAGGGAAAAATAGAACAAGTCGCGTGAATGAAAAAGAATGAATATAAAAGTTTCTTCATTTCCCCCTTCCTCCCGAAATGCGGGCACAAGTTATTAGCTATCAATCCTTGTAGTTGTATTGCCATTGGGAATTGTACATCACTGTCACACACTTGTCCCATCAGTTGAAAATACTTCGGTCGGAAGAAAGGATCTTTGAGGTGGTCTCACAGCGTGACTTTCCATCAGTTCCTATAACCATATTGCTAATAAGTTCGGTTTTTTTTTTTTTTTTTTTTTTGGGATATTATGTTCAGCCTACAGCGCAAAATGCCTAACCTTTCTAGCAGCTTTTGTTTTTGGAAACATTTCTCCCAATTTCGATTGATTAAAAAAGTTTGAGCACAGCCAATAACTTTTATTCTTCTGCAGAATAATAAGTTATAAAACATATAGTTATTTTTAATACATGTTTTCCTTTTTTTATAAAGTTATTGAAAAAGGCTACAATAAAATTATAAAACATTCTTTTTTCAGAAATATAAATATTTTTTAGATTTTTAAGAGACATATTTTAGAATTACAGAAAATCAGAAAAAATATATGTAACAGGGGCATGGCGAGAGAAGGTTTGCCGGGTTGATTCCCAAATCCCTTAACTTTCGCATATTGATTGTAAATCTTAATATATATTATACACATATATTAGCCGCCTTCAACGCGTAGATGATATTAATCATAAATAAGAACATTACAGTTCAAGCACATGCTTAAGATTTATTATGCAATAATTTAAATTTTCCAATTTCAATCAATTCCATTTGCACAAACTGATGAGAATAATTACTGAAAGAATGTTTTTGAAACTATTTTCAAACATTTGGAAGAAATTGCACCCCTATCTCTTTTCCATTTCTGAGTATACTACGGACAAGTAATAAAAGCTATCCCAGCCAGGAAAAAAAAAGGAAAGTTAAAAGAAAATAATAGAAAGATAATTTTTCAAGAGTAATAATGAAAAAAAAAAAAAATCTTTTCCTCAAAAAATGGGGGTTAAGAGAATGCTTAGTGGGGAAGCCACGAAATCTTATTTATTTCCCCCCTTTTTTCTTTTTAAAATAAAACTAGTCTATGTAATTCGATTTTGACATTACTTATTAAATGACAGATAAAAATGGAGTTTGGCGTCAAAATTTGGGATGAATAGCCACCGTAGACTAACTCTTCCAGGGCCGGATTTAGGGGAGGGCAGGCGGGGCTACTGCCCCGGGGCCTCCACAATAAAATTTTTACAAAATATCCTAGCTTTCACGGGTCAAAAATATCGGATATGTGCATATATATCAAAATATTCGGCTATACAGTAGAAGACCATTATAACGCACACCTTGAGACCAGAGCTTTTACGTTATACAGGTTTTTGCGTTATATAGGTCATTTCACAAATTTTGACACTAAAGTTCAGAATATGTCTCTATATTAGCACTTCAGAATGAGTTTTATCTGCAATGAGTATTAAAGCACCAACATTACAATTAGTTATTCACAAATAAATATGTTTCACAATCAAACGAAAGTGCATTATCCTGCACTTCTGCTAGCTTCTTGGTTTGCATAACAGCTGCATTTGTAAGAGTCGGCTGGCATTTTCTGTTTACTGTAAGGAGGGTACTAATTTCCATTTAAAAGCTTTGGATTAAGATGGAAAGATGAAAAACTGTTTCAAAATAACAATTTTTATGTTTGCATAACAAAACAGAGGTATTTTTTTAACTTGAAAACCTATTGTTTACTTCTGGAAAGTTGTACGGTTTATAGAGAATTGCGTTATAAAGGTCGGCGTTATAATGGTCTTCTACGGTATATCAAAGTATCGGATATTATCGAAAATATGATGATCTTTTCGAACCCTGATTAGGGGCATCCACTCCTTCGTTTGCCCCGGGGCCTCCATACTTCCAAATCCGGCCATGAACTCTTCCAATTATAATCTTCATTCCAATAAAATAACATAAGAAAAATACAGTTTTTTTTTTGGAGTTTTTTGGTTTTATTCCCGCAAAATAAATTAATACGTAAAATCAATCCGAGTAGAAATAATTTTTCAGTCGATTGTTAAATTTTAACTCTGAAAAGTGAGAGGGCAAGGCCCCTTTACTTTTGAAAGTAAGGTAAAATTGCCCCCCGCCCCTCCAACACACAAACACACAAGTTGCCATGGTTATCGTATATAATTAGCTAATCGAATATGATAAAGATGAGAGCATACAACTTTTTAACATAGAAATGCAAGATAGATATATCTGTACTGAACGAAAGTTTTCTTGTTTTGATGCAACTCCGAAATCGCTTAATTATTATTGACAACAATTTCATATTGGGGGAAGGAGGTGACATTTGTTTTCTCTTAAAAAATCAATTAATTCTAAATTAGTGCTAAAAGTGTAAATGCAACAGATGTAATATAAGCACAGATTTAGATTTTCTTTACATTTATTAGTAAGTAAAATGCTGTATGACATGATTTTAAAAAAATATTCCCTAAAATTTATTCTGATGATGTTTTCCTGAATAATGCCATTCATACAGAAGTAAATATGTACTTGAGTTTGTTCGAAGAATTTACAATTAATTTATATTTTCAAGGAAACAAAGTTGTGGGATATGCTACTGAAAGTAAGAGATAATGTCTTTTTAAATTGATTAAATGAATTTAGGAAAGAATTAAATCCGATTTTTTGGTGTTTGTTACACTACAATCGTTAAATTAATATTACAATGTGACTTAGCGCCATCAGAAATTTCTGTTAATCCCACTTCAGAGACAATTGTTTTTGAAGATTTAAGCACATTGTCATTTTTTACCTTTTTTTTTTTTTTTTTGTAAATCATGGTTCTGAATTTACATGGTGACAAACTGACTGAATTTCCCAAATTAATGAATAACATGTTGTTCAGAAGAAAACTAGAAAATGCTATTTTGTGATTAAATTTTTATAAGTGCAAATATATATTATATTGCTAGCAAGTATCACTTTACTCAAAATTTTGAACTGTAAAGGTAAAGTGGATAATACGGTAGTTTGTAAATTGTATAATATCGTAACAAAATTCTTTTCTTTTGACCATTCTGAGAGAACTAGTATCTAAGGCATCTTCTTTAGTCACCCGTGCGACCTGAATACTGGAATTGGTTGACCCATGTTATGTGTGTTTTAAGTCCTTATGGAATTATGACCTCCTATCTCACTTTTTGTGGGGCGCTACTGTTTGGGTAACAGTTGTGTGGTGGGGTGCAGTATATTTTCACGAGCAAGTTAAAGCTCTGGGCAGATTTGTTTTGTTTAGATGCCTTCCAAGCTCTGATTTGCTGAGTAATACTTTTAAGTTTCTAAAACTGGAAAGAAATAATTACATTTGGGTTGAAAATAAAAATAATGAAAATAGAAAAGGTTAATAGATGGCGAAATATTGCAAGTAGTAATTGCACACCCGTGTTTCGAGGTTCCTTGCAAACCTGAAGCATGTATATGCAGTTATTTGCAAAGTTTGTGCTTTAATGTTGTACGAATTATCATGAAAATTATACAAAACATTAATTTATAAATCCTAGAATAGAATTTATTTTTAAAAAAGTGGTACAAAAAAGTGAGGATTAGAAGTGGAGGAAATTGAAACGAAATCGTACAACGCATTCATCTTTTCTCATTTTTTGAGGAAGCCAAGCGACATCAAGTCATTAGCAGCTCCCCATTCATGCAGTTGTCGCTATCACTTGCTAAATAGCTATCGGCTAGAAGAAAGGGTCTTCTTCGGGGAGGTCTCGCAGTAGGGTGTCTTCTTCTACCCACCACCCCTGAATTCGCATAACTCGGCCGGGTACGGGCGGGCTCGGATCTAAGTTACAAAGCCGTATAGGGCCGGCCTCGGTCTTAAGGAGTTAAAGTAGATGGGCACTTCTGAACATAACATGCGAGGCACATGTACAAAATTCTTATCTTTTCCACAATTTCAAAATTTGTGTAAGATGATGTGAGTTTTAAAGAAATGCGAAAATATCAATTAATATAGTGTTCTATAACCGATTCCACTGGAGTTAGGGTTAAAATTTCAACTATCATCAGAATATCACCAAAAAGGTAATTGCGTCATTCAAATGTAAAAGCAACTTTCACCCGTCATACCTTGACGGGCGATTTTCTAGTAAATCTTTACTAATAATAAAGCGGAAAGTCTCTCTGTCTGGATGTCTGTAGGATGTCTGTGACGCGCATAGCGCCTAGACCGTTCGGCCGTTTTTCATGCATTTTGGCACAAAGTTAGTTCGTAGCATGAAGTGTGCACCTCGAAGCGATTTTTCGAAAATTCAGTTTTATTCTTTTTCTATTTCAATTTTAAGAAAATTTTGGGGAGCAAAATTATCATGAGATGGACGAGTAAATTCTAAAATTATCATGACGTGGAATGGGAGAGCGAATGAACATAGTCAATTGGCGAGAAATTCGTCATCCATTATTTGTAAATATACAGGCGAATCGAATGACCTTTTAATTTTCAACTACGGGCAAAGCCGTGCGGGTACCACTAGTACTGCATAATTAAGTACGAAGTGTTCCAACTTCTAACGGATGAAGAAAGACTTATAAGTCTGCGGTCTTGATAATCATCAGATTTATTTTCGATTAAACTGTCAAAACAGGTACTAAAGTCGCGATCACAGAGTTGATACGACGCAATTTCAAATGTCGTCTATAATATAAAAATTGCCAATTAACGACAAACTCACTTTAAAATTTTAAAGGATGTCTAAGAATAAACGGACACCAAATATTGCGTCTTTTCAAATCTTTCAAAACAAGCCATTGGCCAAAATATATTATTACTGAAATTTCCCTAAAAACAGTGTTTGAATTATGTCAAAATAAGTTAATGTACACCTCGTACCTCTATAACTATAATCTTATATAAAAATGAATACCTGTGTCTATTTACACCGAAATATAACTTTCTCAGAGTACATAAGAATAGACTATCCATTTCTACGGATTATTCTTTGCAATGTGTAAGCCCTCTGCTATTGTAACGAAGTCGGAGAAATGACAAATACCTTTCTAATTGGCAATTACTACAATACTTTTGTATACCGTTTGAATAAAGACTTCTTTTTTTGAACTACAAAATTTATATAATGAGCTTAATTAATAATACATTCAATGCATTGTTTTTGAGATTATCTAATTTTAATTACCTAATTAAGAACTATTTGGACTTCATTTCCATTTTTAAAAAAAATTAAGCTTTCTTTTGGGAATGCAGCGATATATTTTTTCTTTTTTTGAAGGAAGAACTGAATTTTTTCGTATTGGAAAACATAGGAAAATAAAACCTCTTGAAAATCCATTTCGATGAGTAAAAAACAACACATAAAATTGCTAGAAACAGAGACTTACAAGCGTATTAAAATTTGGAATTTTAAACCTTCAAAGAGAAAAATAATTTTAAGTGAACTGATTTTGAAGCTTTTTTAAGTGAACCTTTTTGGAAATATGTCCATTTTAGATTCAACATCTGCAGGGTGATTAGTAAACGCCTTGAAAAGAAATGTCACCTTCTCTAAAACGGTTTGTCACCTTCTCTAAAACGGATCAAGTCCAAACTTTGCAGTTAGTTTCAGTGTGTTGGCAGATTTTTTTTTTTTTTTTTTTGCCGTCCCATCGAGTAGGGTTTTGCTGTTCATTTTTTCAGTAAAAATGTCGAGATACACAGCGTTTCTGAGCACATTTTCATCTTTCGAACGTATTATTCGAACAGCAACAGCCAAATTGTTACTCGAAAGAAGTTTGCAACAGACTTTAAGCTTAAGACAACGAACAGACTATCACTTTTGAAAGATACTTGAAAATGTTGAGAAATCAGTTCATTCCAGCAATTCAAAGTGAGTCGGATTTCGAAAGCACGTGATTCAAGGAAGACGACGCACCACCTCATGGTACCAATGTAAGGTTTGATCTGCTTGAAGCGCACTTCAATCAGCGGATTTTCGCTTTAGGGTACCCAAATCGACAAATATGGGAAGTAATTAGGCACCCTTTGATCTTGACCGGAACCACTGCAATCATTTTTTTCTGGGGGGGGAGGGGTTATACCAAAGACAAAGTTTCAGCTGGAAACCCCAAGAGCATCAAAGACCTGAAAATGGCGATTCAGACAGTTACTGAAAATATTGAAGCTTTGACTCTTCAGTGAGTGATGCAGAATTTCGCTAATCGTTTACGCCTTATTACAGTTAGAGATGGAAGACCGCATCGAACATATATCAAACTAATTCCCAATGTATTTTACTTTGTTTCAGAATTTCAGTAGAATTTTTTTTAAATGAGTAGTTGTCGAGAAATTTTTAGCATCAGCCAGTTGATTACTGGTCACCCTGTATTTTTCATTACACAATTATGAGCAGTCAAGTTCAAAGAACTTGAAAAAAAATAATAAGGACAAGGTGATGTAAAAGTCAGTAGCCTTTTTAAAACCTTATAATTTTGAAATTACTCTATTTATAGTAAAATAATGTTGTTTGCAGACAAATGCTCGGAAACAAGGGAGAGGTTTGTTCATAATAGATATGTATTTTATATTATATTAGTTACATTTTTGACCAAATTTGTGGCACTGGAGTGGAATTAATGGAATAATATTTAAATAAAGCTAATTTTGATTACTAAAAGGGCTTCAATGTTATAACAATTTATTATGTTTATCATCGGTGATAATTGCAGCTGTCAGACTACTGAAAGCACCCCGCACAGTACTAAAAATAATTTCATAGGGTGTAATTGCACAGCTTTTGTAACTGGATCAAAAAGTTTTGACAATCCCTATTTATAAGTGACTTTAAGTAGCGCAACACAGAAGTCACAAGGTACAAAATCTAGAGACCTTGGAAAGTTGGGGGGGGGGACTCCGGAAGATTCATCGTTTCTGTAAACAATTTACAAGATTTATTTGTAAGGATAGCGCGTCTAAACACAGTAGTCAAAGATAAAACTCTATCAAAGTCAATTTTAAATTCAGGTTTTTGAATCTTCGAAAATTGCTTCTCCAAAAGCGTTTCTTTATCCAACTGTTAAACAATATCCTGCTAATTCCGACAATAAAAAATTAATTTGTTTGCTTCTTTCTCGCCTGATAAGATTATATTTTACTTGCACCACTTTTTAATCATAAATATGGCTTTTTTTTTCTTTTTTTTTTCATTTTAAACACACTTTCCAAAAATGTTATTTGCGGGGCGGGAGAGCATCCCTCACCAGGGTTTCAAAATATGTATTATGTTTGTACATATAAGTGACCGTGGTTTTGCTGTTTTCCGAGAAAATTTACCTTGAGTGCCTCTCGAAATTGAAAATTTACCTTGAGTAAATTGAGTGCCTCTGAAAATTTGCCTCCTCTCACCCCAAGAAGAATTCGAAATGTCGGGACTGAAACTCATTCGCGTTTTTGACGATTCTTGTGCAAACCGCATCGTTTTACCGCAAATAGTTCTACAAGTTTTGAAAAGTCTAATGCCTTTTGGATCACCTTTTTGAAACAAGGGCTGCAAAGTCAGAATCGGGAGGATTTTAAGGTGGAGTGAGTCAGAGTCGGTGTTCTGAGTCGAAGGCTTAGTCGGAGTCTGAAGCAGACAGTTTTCCTCTGCGTCAGGATTCTGCCAGGATTGCAATGTCCAAGTCGAAGTCAGGCATATTTTCGGGTACAGGAGCCGGAGTTGAAGTCTCTAAAATTCCTGGAGTCGAAGTCGGAACCATGGTCGGTCAATTTCCCTCCGACTCCGTGGCTTTGTTTGTAATACATGAAACTTATCGATTTTATTATTTGAACTATCACTAGATAGCACTGTGCCCAAAAACAATGACTCAAAAGAACTATAAAGTGTTCAGGAAATTAAGAGAGTTGTCAGAAGACGCGGGGAGATAGAAGATTCGTGACGTTTGTTATTTTTCAATTTTATATGCATTGCCGTACACCCTTCGCCTACCTCCCTCCCAACCCAACCAGCTGGAAAATTTCGAAATGCCGAGACTACGTGCCAGTTTGAAAAAGTATACCACATGAGTCTTCACCAAGCATCTTTTTTTTCTGTAAAAAATAAATTCTTGTTTGTTAATATTCATCAATTTTCTTTTAATTCTTCTTTTGCATCTCAGAATGTCATATTTGTGACTGATAACTATGCTGCCGTGTTGAGCACAAAAGTCAGATTTGCACTTTTATTCAAAATTGAGTTAGCTACCTAGCTTCCCCCTTTAATTCTTGTCATAAAAAATTCTTTCGTCTTTCGTTTTACCGTTCAAACTTTCCTCACATTGTTTTTTTAACAACTACGACAGTCATCGCAGCTGAGATTCTTCGAAACTGTTCATTATTTCTTGTTTGCTCCACTTTGTTGAGGCTTGATTCTTTTGATATAAAGGCTCTAGAGCAATTGGCATTGATTTTTTTTTGAAAAGCAAACGCATTTTATTAAGCACAAGGAGCTTTAAACCATTAGATGGCGCATGATTTACATCTACTTTGTATGACTCTGCTCATGTTAATATATTTACTTTGAAAAGGATTAAATTAAAAAATGATTTAGTTCAAGAACTAACTTCTACTCAGAATTGAGGGAAGGAATCATCTCTGCCAGTTATGTGGTTGTAAATGATGCTGAAAACTACATTTATACGATTTCTTAATTTTTATTCACCCTTTGAATTTGGTGCCTCCTATAAACTATCTAATCTTACTGACAACCCACCGAGTCCTGAGCTAAACACTAATTTAACTAACACGAAATTAGTCTTTAAAACCAAACCTAGTCAGTTACAGTGGGTAGTTTATAGGAGGCCCCGACTTCAAAGGTTAATAAAAATTAAGAGATCGCACGCAATTAGTTAGATATTAAAATAATTCATTGTATATCAGTGTTTATTTTATAACTGGGTCTTTAGTTGATTTTTGTGCTGGAGTTGCGAAATAAATTTCATTTATAGGTTTGAGTAGGAAATAGTATGCAAGTGTAACCAGTTATTTTTTTATTTTTAGTACCAGGTCTTTTTCGGAAGGCGATTTTTTTTTTAAATAATTTATTTCAAGTACAAAACATTGGAAACACTATACATATACACAGTTTATTGTTTCACCCAATAAATCTGAACTGACCACTTGAAAGCTATTCTCGAATGCTGATTTGAAGTTTTCGAAATCTCACGTCTAACAGTGTCATAAACATGTCTATGCATTATAGTTGATTATGGAAATACTTCGATGCTTTAAAATAAACAAGTAATATAAAGAATATATACTAAATTCCTACTTAGGTCAACAAAGAAAAATTTGACTTTGGGTGATTTTAATTAAATAATTACAATTAATATAAATATGTACATACATTTGACAGAATCAAAATATTAGGTGGCAAAATAAAGATTAAACTTAATTAGTGAATTAATATTTGAAAACAATAAGAAGAAAAAGTGTCTTTTACTACAAGTTTTTTAAAAAATGTATTTGAACTTGCGCAGATGATTGAAAAATATTTTATTAATGATTGAAATTTAACAACATATGAGATTATATTTATAGAGAGAGAGTGTAAATTAATAGTAGGAACTGAAAAAAGCGAAGATTTTAAACATTTAGGGTTTTTTTTTTTTTTTTTTTTTTTTTTGCATCAAGGTTGCACTACTTTTTTTAAAGTAATTTTTCTTTCACCCCATTTCTCACGTAGTTCAAATTTACCCAGAATAAATTTAAAGCAGGTCAGTAATGGGTTTGTTTTCATCAGTCAAAAGTACTACTTTTAGTCACTGAAGTTGATAGAATAAGCAAAAAAGAATAACGTGGAGCAAGGAAAACTTTTATTTTCAAAAAGTTTTAATTTTTAATAATTTTTTTTAAATATCCGATTTTTCAAGCAAGGCGTGGTCTTTATGACGTCACAAGTGATGAACTTCGATGCGCTATTTCACTGGGCGCTGATTGCTTACCCATGCTGTCTACCGCATTTCCACGATATTATAATCAAGAGCTAATTAAATATTGCACCTTACGCTTGCTATCAACCATATCATTTCCAGTATATGTGGGTAAGGAAGCGAATTAAATATTGCGATCTGCGCTCATGGCATCAGTGAATGGCATTTCATCACTTGTGATGTCATGTGCAGAAGCGTAAAACATAAAATTGAATCTGCGCACCGATTGAAAAAAAAAATTTTAAACTTTGTCCAATTATTTAAAAAAAAATGGTAAAATCCTATAATTTTAAGCATGCTCTTGTAGAAAAAATATTGTAACGGATTCGGTGCGACTTCCACTTTCTTGAAATGAAGACACAGTTCTTGATAAAAACACAGGAAATTTATTTTTACTATGTACAGGAAAGATCTTCAACAACTGCTAAATTATTCATCAGCAATTAAGCAATTATCACACAACACCGTAAACTCAACGTTTACACACGTATTTACTTCCAAATACGAAAACAACACAGCGAAATGCCTCGCTAAAAACAGAGCAAATACACACTCTCAGTTCGAAATCCTCAATCGAAACTCTCCGTTTATCCATCGCTAACGGCTTTTATAAACATCCAAGAATTTTCTACAACATTCTTTCTGCTTCGAGAAATGCGTAGACCGTTATCAAATTTTATCAATGAAAATAAAAAGAATAGGGGGTTGTATACTTTAGCCATATGTTAAGGGGTTGTATATTCATTACGGGAAATTATTTACAGGTTACGTTACTACAATAATTACTATTTACAGAATTTGTAACATTGCCCCTCCCTAAGGACTGCACGTCCCGGGCAGTACAATCCCCAGAAAGGGTGCCAAACTTCTATCACAAGTTTACAAATATACACATTAATTAATAACTAACAGATACAAAAAACACAATAATAACAAGAAATATTACTAAACATTAAAAGCAAAAATTATCTACAACTTTTATGTTATCAACCATGGTTGCTTACGTAATACTCATGAACTATGGCCATAGTATTGGGCTAACCGATCATAATGTACAACCCTAGGTTTTGCATTAGGTGATTTTTGGATCCTCACTACGACGTCATTCAGTCGGTTAAGGACTTTGTAGGGTCCATCCCAATGCGACTGTAATTTGGGTGAAAGACCTTTCCGTCGGATGGGATTCCATAACCAAACCTTGTCGCCTTCGTTGAATTCATGTCCAGTAGACCTTGTGTCGTATCGGGTCTTCATCTTCTCCGCCGCGATGATGATTCGCTCTCGTGCGAAGTTATGAACGTCTTCCAACCGGGCCTGGAGATCCTGGATGTACTCCTCAGGCGATGCAGGCCCATCCGGAGGACGACCGAAGACGAGATCACAAGGTAGCCGAAGCTCTCGTCCGAAGAGCATCTGAGATGGGGCATATCCGGTAGTCTCGTGGACAGCACTGCGGTAGGCCAGCAGGAACAAAGGTAGCTTCTTGTCCCAATCCTGTTGATTTCTGGAGACCATAAGTGAGAGATTATTCAGGATTGTGCGGTTAAATCTCTCCACCATGCCGTCCGATTGTGGGTGTAGTGGTGTTGTCCTAGTTTTCTCAATTCCGAAAATTTGACATAGGCCCTTAAACACAGCAGAGATGAAATTCCTCCCTTGATCGGAATGAATCTGCAAAGGTGTTCCATATCTCGAGATCCAATGTTGGACTAGAGTCTCTGCTACGGTGGTAGCCTCTTGATCTGGAATGGGATATGCTTCCGGCCATTTGGTGAAGTAGTCGATGGAAACAAGAATGTATTTGTTCCCATCAGCAGTTATTGGTAGAGGACCCAGGATGTCGATCCCAATTCGTTCGAAAGGAGCTCCAACGTTGTACAGATGTAGCTTCCCTCTGCTTCTTCTCTTCGGTCCTTTACGAGCAGAACAGGCGTCACAAGAATGGCACCACTTCTCCACGTCATCCTTCGCCTTGCTCCAGAAGAAAAGCTCCCGAACTTTATTGAGGGTTTTCAAGACACCAAAATGTCCTCCAGTCGCACTACAATGTATTTCTTTCAGAAGATCTGAAATCCTTGATCGGGGAAGTAGTAACTGCCACCTAGATGTTTTGCCGTCGTCAGATTCCCATTTTCGGTGTAGCACGCCGTTCCGTAAATGGAGCGAATTCCATAAAGCCCAGTATCTTTTTGTTGCTGGACTGAAGATGGAAACGTCCTGCCAGCTAGGTCGCCGACTGTCACTTTCCATGAATTCCAAAATTGGTTTTATGTCGGGGTCTTCAAGTTGATCTTTTCGAACTTGGTCGTCACTCCATGGATCAGGTTCTGATGATGTTGAAGTCACTGTCACCTGATAGGCAGTAGGGCTAGTCGTTCCATACTGTTTCTCGATTCGGGAACAATAGTGGCAGTTCTCAGGACAGGGTCTCCTTGATAAAGCATCAGCATTACCGTGAGATAACCCTTTTCGATGCTTGATCTCCATGTCATATTCCTGGAGCCGCTGTATCCATCTGGCTATCTGACCTTCCGGATTTTTGAAGTTCAAAAGCCAAGTTAATGAGGCATGATCTGTCCGAAGCAGAAATTTTCGGCCGTAGAGGTAATGATGGAAGTGTTCTACAGCTTTCACTATGGCCAGTAACTCCTTTCTGGTGACGCAGTAATTTCGCTCCGACTTTGATAAGCATTTGCTCCAATAAGCGATGACATGTTCATTTCCGTCAATTTCTTGGGATAAAACAGCTCCGATGCCCTCGTTGCTCGCATCAGTGTCCAGGATGAAGGATTTTTCAGGCTGAGGATAGGCGAGGATAGGCGTTGATGTTAAAGCCTCCTTCAGTCGTAGAAATGCATCTTCGCATTCTTTGGACCATTCAAACTTTTGCTTGCTCTCCGTCAGCTTATGCAAAGGTCGTGCAATGTTGGAAAAACCCTTTACAAACTTCCTGTAGTACGTGCAGAGCCCCAGGAAACTTCGCAGCTGATGGATGTCTTCGGGACGACTCCAACTCTTGACTGCAGATACCTTTTCTGGATCGGTTTGTACACCTTCAGAAGAGATGATGTGACCAAGGTAGTTCACTTCCCGGCGGAACAAATTACATTTGGACGGGCTTAACTTCAGATTGGCTTCCTTAAGCTTCTGCAGCACCTTCCTAAGATTTGCCAGATGTTCTTCGAAACTGCGTCCCACGATGATGATATCGTCTAAGTAGACCAGACAGGATTCGTAGGAAAGTCCTCTTAACACTGTCTCCATAAGACGCTCGAACGTAGCTGGTGCATTGCAGAGGCCGAAGGGCATCACTTTAAACTGCCATAAGCCTTGTCCAGTTGTAAACGCTGTCTTCTCTCGGTCATCAGGGTGTATCTCAACCTGCCAGTAGCCGCTCTTCAAGTCCAGGGTCGAAAACCACTTGTGTCCGGAAAGAGTGTCCAAGGTGTCGTCTATCCGTGGAAGAGGGTAACTGTCTTTCTTGGTGATTTCATTCAGCCGTCGGTAATCGACACAAAATCTGGTGGAGCCATCTTTCTTTCGGACTAAGACGATGGGAGAAGCCCAGGGACTGGATCACGGTTCGATTACATCATTCTCCTTCATCTCTTTCAGGAGGGTCTCAACCTCTTCCTTCTTGGCGAACGGTAGTCGTCTTGGATGCTGTTTAATAGTGAGGTGTTCTCCAGTGTAAATCCTATGCTGCGTTAAATTCGTACGGCCAACATCCTCCGATGTAGATGAAAACAGATGCTTGAAGTCGTCCACCAATTGTTCCGCAGCAGTTCTTTGATCTTTCGATAATGGCGCACTCCCAATTAACTTCGACGTCAAGGACTCAGAAGACACAGTCTCAGGGGAATTGATTCTTGTAATGATGCAGTTTACTGGAGTACAAGTTGCCAACACTTCACCTTTTCGGATATTCCTTGGCCTTTCACTCACGTTGGCGACTCTCACAGGAATTACATCCTTAGAAAGGTCCACAAGCGTAGATGCTACCAGTACTCCTTTTAGGCTATTGCTTAGGTTAGGGTATTCAATGAGTCCAAATCGAAAACTATTGCTTTCTTCAAGGGAGCCAGGTATTAATGATTCTGACCTTGAGGGAATCGATAAATCTGATTGGGCTATTATTTGATGAGTGGATTTTACATCACTTTCTGCAGGGAAAACGGCTATGTCTTCTCTCATCGAGTGCAGCTCATTAGTCTTGAAGTCGAGAGTGAAGTCACATTTCTTCAAAAAGTCCAATCCGAGAATGAAGGGGTCCGTGATATTAGCGACGAATGCCGTATGATGGTAGGTGGCATTCCCAAACACTATTTCCAAGTCCACTTTACCGTCAATCTCAATTTTGTCACCTGTCACAGTCTGGAGACTTACGCGTGGCGATGTCCACAGCAGTTTCAATCCAAATTCACGAGCCACATCTGTCCTAATGATTGTCACATTGGCTCCAGTGTCAACAATCAGTCTGCAGGGGTTCCCATTTACATGTGCGTAAATGAAAAGTCCATCACTGCTACTACCAGAAGAGGAAATCTGCAGAGCTTTAGTGGTGGTGATTTCCTTCCCTCGCGTAGCTTGGCGAGCCGGACAACTCCTTCGCAGGTGTCCTTCACTACCGCATTTCCAGCACTTCTGCTCTTGTTTCTTTTGGGCTGTTATGCTGCTCAAATGTCTTGTCAAGTCACCGAGTTGTCTCTCAAGTTCAGCGAGGTGGGACGACCTGGAATCAGACTCATCAGCTTCCTGAGTCCCTATTAGATGGCGATCCACACGGGTTGCTTCTTGGGCGGCCTCGTATCTCATCGCATACACAACGGCAGAATTCAGGTCTTTGACATCCGCCATCCGTAGAGCTTTCTGGATTTCCGGATCTCGAACCCCGTCGATGAAGTAGTAGAGTGCCAGGTTGTCTCGAACATCCGCAGGACAGTCGCAAAAAGCAAGATGCGACAGTCTCTCGATATCCGCCGCTAGCTCTTGCAGGGTTTCCCCGGTTTTCTGGAAACGGGACTTCATCTGGAGTCGGCCGAAATCTTTCTGGCACTTCTCACCGAAGCGAAGCTCCAACACAGCTGTGAGGGCGGCGAAATCCAGGCGCTGGCTGTCCGGAAGGGTCTGGAGAATGTCCGCTGCGTCACCTCTCAGGGATGCTGCAAGATGACAGGCCTTGGTAGCAGAGTCCCATCCGTTCGCTTCCGCCACTATCATGAATTGAGTTTTGTAAACCTGCCACGAAGTTTTCCCATCAAATGTGGCAAGTTTAATGGACGGTCGAGCAACCGATGTGGGAGCGCCAAACTGTACAGAGCTGCTTTCCGCGGTCGCCAATCTCCTTTCCACGTCCTTAAAGATCTCTTCTTTAAGTAGATGAAATCTTCTATCTTCATCTTCAAATTTATTTTCTACAGCATTGAATCGGCTTTCAACGGTATTAAATTTTTCTTCAATAGCATCAACTCGATGCTCTATGTCATTAAATTTATTTTCCATCACAGTCTTTACCGAAATAAGGTCGTTTTTAATTTCTTCTTGGTTAGACGTTAAGTCCTTTTTCAGCACCGTTAAATCGCTTTTTAACTGGTCTTGATTTGCCAACATACTTGAAGTCAGATCATTTTTTAATTGTTCTTGATTAGCCGCCATATCATTTTTTAATTGTTCTTGATTAGCCGCCATATCACTCTTCACAGAGGTGATTGCGTCAAGAAGTTGTTTTAATTGTTCATCCATTGCGCGAGTAATCACCATAAAAATAAAGTCCTAATTCAAAAAAAAAGACTTTATGAAAAAATGTCCAAAGTCACTAACTCCAAGAAAGTCCAGAAGAAGCCCCACGTTGGGCGCCAAATTGTAACGGATTCGGTGCGACTTCCACTTTCTTGAAATGAAGACACAGTTCTTGATAAAAACACAGGAAATTTATTTACACTATGTACAGGAAAGATCTTCAACAACTGCTAAATTATTCATCGGCAATTAAGCAATTATCACACAACACCGTAAACTCAACGTTTACACACGTATTTACTTCCAAATACGAAAACAACACAGCGAAATGCCTCGCTAAAAACAGAGCAAATACACACTCTCAGTTCGAAATCCTCAATCGAAACTCTCCGTTTATCCATCGCTAACGGCTTTTATAAACATCCAAGAATTTTCCACAACATTCTTTCTGCTTCGAGAAATGCGTAGACCGTTATCAAATTTTATCAATGAAAATAAAAAGAATAGGGGGTTGTATACTTTAGCCATATGTTAAGGGGTTGTACATTCATTACGGGAAATTATTTACAGGTTACGTTACTACAATAATTACTATTTACAGAATTTTTAACAATATTTTCAAAATGTCGGAAAAACGACCAAATTGAGTTTAAACAGTTCAATATTTATTAATCTTAATTATGGAGATTGTACAGTATGTGATACAGTACTTTAAGAGTTATATACTTCAGTTTTATGCCACTAGAAGCAATAAAACTGTTAAAGAATGAAGGAAAAAATTAAAAATGGATTAAATTTTAGAGAACATTTTAAATACTATTTCGTCTTTATTTTAGCACATTTACTTCTGTTTTAAAATTTTTCATAAGATGCTTCTTTTCGTTTGACTCAATGCGTAAATTAGACAATGCGTAGGCAATTTGGACGTTTTTTTTTTCCTTTTTAATTTCATTGTGAAGGAGCAATGCGAATAAAAAGAGAGAGAGAGACAGGGGTGCCCACAGGGGGGGATTATGGCGCAAGTTGCGCCATCAAAATTTTTGGGGGGGATTTTTTTTTCTTGGGGGAATATGAAATTTTTTAATTGCGGAAAGAAAAAATATTTAAACTCATTCAACAAGATATATATGCATTAATAATACTTTTTCCACGTACTCTTCAGAGACATCGCGAAGGGGGAGATGTTCACCCCTCCTCCCACAGTTTTTCAGAAGTGGGGTCACCAATATCATTTTAGAGATGCAAGTAACAAAGAAAAATTGAAACTCTTCGTTGTTTTAAAAGAAATAAAATAGTAATTATAAATGAACAATTGAAATAATAGTGACAAAAAGTTTTCTTTTTCTGTAAAATTTGAATAGAAAACGTAGTCTTAAAATACAATTTAGTAGCATCCATGATATCCTTTTACTAAGAGTATCTAAGTAAGGCCCGCGGAAATGTACGCTTCAAACACTCAAAAAAAAAAAAGGATTCAGTACAGTACACTAGGCCGCAGAGTGAGTATGTCTGCCTAGTTGGAAACTGTGGGCTCGGCTTAAATTAAAGTATTGTGCATAGAGTAAAATTAGCATAATGGGAGGGAGGACCGTCTACAAAACTAACATGGTGCACGCCTTGTCTCTCGGCGGCCTTGGTCATAAAAAAACTATGCTTCATGGTTCTTCAGTTTAAAAAAAAAAAAAAATACAAAAATAAATAGGACAGCTTCATTAGGACAACCCTTAGGGTAGTGGTCGCGAAACATTCCCGTATGTTTTTATTATATTATTTTTTTTAATGACAAATATTTTCCTGAAAATCATTGCTAAGTGGAGAAAAATGTATGGGTCGTCGAAATAAATTTGAAATAGACACAGAGAGAGAGAGAGTGAGAGAGAGAGAGAGAAACACTTAAATACAAAGAGATTCAAAGTATAAGTATTGTAATGAATACTCACACCAAAAGTTCTAAATGTTTGAATTTAAAAATCGTAAGTAAATCAAAACTTGATCAAGAAATGCAGGTGGCATATTTACAATAACATGAAGTGGAATAGAGACCTAAGGTATCACAGAAAATTACTACATCCGTTCAAAATGTTAAAAGTCTTTTCTCTAAGGCCGTAAACACTTGTATTGCAAGAAAACAAAAATATTAGGTCGGGAAATTGAAAATTTTACTAAAAAAAATCCAAGTAAACAATCGTGTTTGGCAAATGAAAATTGGAAGAAAATATTGCC
The DNA here is from genome assembly GCF_026930045.1 of Uloborus diversus. Classification (NCBI taxonomy): domain Eukaryota; kingdom Metazoa; phylum Arthropoda; class Arachnida; order Araneae; family Uloboridae; genus Uloborus; species Uloborus diversus. The sequence continues at coordinate 187,517,517 of NC_072734.1, read as the reverse complement.
ACAATATTTTTATCAATAATTAAAATTTACAATGAAGATAGGAGGAACGTAGCCAAACTGAAAGGAAGAGTGGAGAACTCCAAACCCTTCCTTTTACGTCCCCAAAGCTGGCCTGGAAGTGAGTTTTTAGAATTTAGGTTTTGAAAAAATCCCCGGAAAACGTTCTCAAACACCACCCTTTTCCCCCGTACCCTTAAGTCATTAAAGATGGCCTACACCTGAGTATTTAGGACAGTAATTTCGAAAAACCATGAGAGTGCTCCCAACGTAACCTCCGAGAAACGCCCTCTCAATTAATCATTCATCATCATTCAAGGTCGAATAAATTTCGTCGCTTGGATTTTAATTTAAAAAAACTCCCTGAGGTATCCCGAAACTGTGTGGGTTGTCCTCCAAATATTACCGTAGATCCTCAAAAATTTCATTTTTAAGGTTTCAATTCAGAAAAATTTTCGGAGGAGACCAAACCTTCTATTCCTCTTACAGTATTGAAAATCGTCTACGACTGCGTTAATTAAATTTTAATTTTGAAAATTTGCCACGGGAGGACTCCGAATCTCTCCACCCGTTAACATTACCAAAAATCTTCTGAAACTGCGGTTTCTATAGATCGTATTTTTTCCGAGAGAATGCCCCCTCCCCCTCTCTCGCCAACATCATCGAAAAATGTCTTAAACCTCGGTTTTAGTGCTTCAATTACGGAACATTTCTGGTCGCGAGCCCCCTTCAAAACTCCCCCCCCCCCCCCACCACCACCACTTTTCATCGAAAGTTGGCTTAAATTTCGTTTTTGAAGCTGTAATTTCAAGTAACTGGTAGTGCACAAAATTAAAAAAAAAAAACTCTACATTCATGTTTTTGAGTTTTCAAAATTTCAAAAAATTTAGAGGGAGGGTCGCCCTTGCCTTTAATATTATCATACATCGTCTAAAACTGCATTTTCCGAACTACAATTTTCAAATTTTTCCCGAGGGAGAGCCAACGAACCCTCCTTTACGTGTGTGTCGCAATCAGAAATAATTCACAATTAGGAATGCGTGCTTGAAGTTTGCATTGGGAAAAATTATAGAACGATGCCCCAGATTCTCTTTCTCCCTTAACATCACCATAGATTCCAATCTCGGAAATTCCGGGGGAGAGCTCCCGAACCCAATCTTCTGAACATAATTAAATATAACGTATGATTGCGTTGGGAACTTAAATTTGGGAAAATTATCTGAAGATGCTATCCTGGACATCCACTCTCCTTCTTCCCAAACTTAAAATGTAGTCTAAGCCTGCGTTTTTATATCTTCAATTTCGAAATAATGCAAGAAGGTAGCCCTCCGACACCCCCTAAATCTGATTGAATGTCATCCTAGCGATTAAATTTATATTGCTAGTACTAAGGTCTAGTAATATCCCTGACTATCCCTGCTAAACCAGAAGCCATATTTTATCTCTCTCTGCATATTGGAACATGCGTTTGAAACAATTAAGGGGCCACCAAAAGCTTACAAACCCCCTCCCCCAGTTTTGTGACCTGACGACGGCCCTGGTACTCTTTCCAAAATTTAATGACCGTGTCTCTTTTTTAATGAAGGGAACGTCCCAGACGGCAGGGAGTTAGTGTCCGTTTTAAAGCTGGATCAGACGATTTGATTTCTTTTAAATTTTTTATAAATTTTCTAGAAGTAGCACAATTCTGCATGATGAATACATGTGACAGTGATGAGAGGGAGAGAGGTCAAAAATGTTTTATTCTTTGTAATAATTCTGACCAGTGTGCTCTAGTGGTCTTTCTTTGAAGTTTACGAATAACATTTTTTTTATCCCTCCAATCGACAATTAATGTATTTTCTTCATTAACTACCTTGAATAATTTTTCATTTCACTTCACTCCCATTTTCTCTACCATTTTTAAACTGATTGTTTTAATTTATCATTAGATGATTTTTATTAAAACTTTCAGTGATGTTGGTTTTCGCTGATGGAAGTGGAACAGTCTGTTCTTAAGGTGTTTATATTATTTTTCATAAATTTCATTTACTTTCTTCCATCTCTGATATGTATAGAAGGATATTTGATTCGTTAAAATTCTCGAGTTCGGATTTTTGATGTGCGCTGAATAGCTGAATCCATTTTAAGAATTTCCGAAAAATATCTGTCACGGTGTGTGCGATTCATCTTTTTTGGCTATGCGACTTCAATTTTGGAAAATTTCCAGGAGAGTGATCCCACTGTAAGGCCAGAATAACACCCTCATTATCATCAAGAGTCATCTAAAACTGCGTTTCTAGTACTGCAATTTTGAAAAATTTATAAGAGAAAGCCTTCCTCATTGCCCCCCTTTTCTTAACACGATCAAAGACAAGCCTGGAATTGCGTTTTTGGAGTATCAATTTCAAAAAATTGCCGGAGGAATGGCATCGAAATTCACTTTCCACTAACATTATCAAGATCGATCAAAACTGCATTTTTAAAGCTACAAGTTCGAAAATTTAAGTAGAGCGCCCCTCTTCCTCTCTTTCCCCCACTCTCGTCAACATTATTAAAAAATCGTCTTAAATTTGGTTTTCAGGGCTTCAATGTCGAGAAAAATTCCGGATGAGCTTCCGAAAACTCTTTTTCTTCACGTTACAAGGGTCGGCTACAATTGCGATTTTAGAACTTCAATTTCAGAAAATTGCTTGGCCCCCAACCATAGATAAGCGTTTTTAAAACTTTAATTTTAAATATTTTACTGGGGCGAGCCCTAGGATCTCTTCTTTCTCTAACATTACCACAGATAGTCTAAAACTGCATTTTTAGAACTACAATTTTGAAAATAAAGGAGAGCCCCCCTTAACACAACGGTAGACTAACCACAATTAAAGTTTCAATATTGAAAAATTACCGGGAAGGGACCACCAAACCTTTTATACCCCCAAAATCACCAGAGATTATCTAAAACTGTGGTTTTAAAACTACAATTTAAAAAATTTTCCGGGGGAGAAACCCCCGGACCCCCTATTTAAGTGACAATAAATTTCTGTTTCAAGTTTCATATTGTATACATCTCGTGATGCTTCCATCCCAAGCCAGAAAGTTGAATTCAATCTATCCGTAAGTATCCATACACTTCAAAAAAAAAAAAAAAAAAAATGCAAATAAGGTGTAGCAAAAAACAGGGGTACCCAAAACTAGTTTACTCAAGATCCATATTGTAAAATTCGGGAAAGCAAGGTGGGTCAACAATCCAACAATACTTCAGTTCAAATGGTATTTGTTAGAGCTACCCCCCCCCCCCCCGAGTAAATTTGACTGGAAATTAGACACTAAAAACTGTTATGTTTAACACGATTCGAAACACAAGAAAATTTTTGGGGGGGAATTTGCGCCATTGAGCTTGGGGGGGATGGGCACCCCTGGAGAGAGAGAGAGAGAGAAATCGTTACGGGTTCGAAAGTAAACAAATAGGGTAAGTAGTTTTTTGAGAAAAGGATTCAATTGATTTATTTACTCAGATTCCGGGTTGCACTGACGATATCTTCGCAAAGTAATACTAAATTTGTTTACAACTATTGTTGATTAATATTAGTAACTAACGGTACCCGTACGGCTTTGCCCGTAGTAGAAAATTTAAAGGTCATTTGGTTCGCTTGTTTATTTACAAATAATGGATGATGAAATTCTCACCAATTAGCTGTGTTAATTTGCTCGCCCATGGTCGCATATGGTAATTTGCTAGTCCACGTTATCATTGTTACGGTAATTTGCTCCGTTGTTGCGCATCCACACTCGTCATTGCTATGGTAATTTGCTCCGTAAAATGTTCTTAAAATTGGAATAGAAAAAGAACAAAATCAAATTTTTTTAAAAATCGCTTCGAGGTGCTCCCCCCTATGCTACGAACTAGTTCTGTGCCAAATTTCATGAAAATCGACCGAACGGTCTAGGCGCTATGCGCGTAACAGACATACAAACACGCAGAGACTTTCAGCTTTATTATTAGTAAACGTAAAAATAATGGTGGAGAAAGGGTTTTTTTTTTTGGGGGGGGGGCGATCATGATTGCTAATTGATTTTACTTTGACGTGCTTTAATGTTTCTCCTGCTATTGTCTTTGTGATTGGCTTAGAGTGACGACGGAATAATTTTAATGTGCTCAAGTAAATTTATTCTCTGGCATTTTCTGTTCTTGTCTGTTTTTTTCTTCCGCATATAAGGTGATTGCGCCAAATAAGTCCAACCCTTGGTATTTGACCAAATATCTCACACTTTTTTTATTCAGTTGTCTCCAATGTACATACATTCAGTAAATGATTCCGAAAAAATAAGAAACGAGTCATTCCATGTGAAAATTTAAGTTTGAGTTGTGTTTATAACAAAAAAATGGCGAATTCGCCTTATTAGGAACACGTGTCCTCGATAAGTCCAATCCAATAAGCGCAAACCGCCAAAAAGTACTATTAATTTTAAAAATAAAATAAATAAATTCTTTATTGCCATTTGGGAAATTTCAAGGGCAACTGGCTAAATTTTTTAAAGCAAAGCAGTATGTATTTTGTTGTACAAAAGATTTTTCCCCCTGGTTTAATGGTACAAACTTCTCTTAAATAATTTCTAAATGAAGAATTTATGTATACTTGAACTGAATTCATTTGGAACGTATTTTTCCTTTCAATATTGCATGCTTAAAATGACGCTTTTGTAATGTAAAAAAATAACATTTCTTAATATAACAATCATTTTCAGCTATAACTTTATAGGTAATTTCCTTTTTTTGAAGAGTGATTCATGAATTATAGTATCATAATTTTTTAATGTGCACCGATCAATTACGGTTTTTTTTGAATGATATTATCTATGAAAGAAAAAAACTGAAAAGATATTCCAAAATGTATGCAGAATACTAAGTTTTAGAAGCATGGAATCACCGAATATGGAGCATGGACGTTGAGAAATAAAAAAGAGTATATTTAAAGAAAAGTTTTGAAAAACGAAAAAAGAAAAAATATATATTTTATTCTACTATTTTGTTCGAATATCCTCTTCTTGATTTGTAACTTTCAAAGTTCACGGACGGCAAACATTTAAAATTCCAAAATAAAACATTTTCAGCAGTTCCTGAAGTTACTCCAGAACTTGAAACTTTCACCCACTATCCCATGTAATAATTTCTGAATCACTTTATCGTTCTTACTGCTACGAGGCAACTTCCATGGAGATACCGAAACCTATTAAATAGTTATTTAAAAATAAAAGACTCACCGAAACAAAATTACTTTACTGACCTACATTGAAATAAAAATCAAATTAGTCTTTTATGAGAAATCGATGAAAATTTAATTTTAGAGGAAGCTTAAACTTAAGCGATGCTAAGACTTTCATGGAATAAAAGTAAGGTAAATATTTACTAGGTTTTTACTGTAGATTTGTTTTAGATCCATATACCGTATTATGTAAGCTTACATAATGCATTTTTATACATTTTATATATTTATGCAAAACGTTTTCCGTTTTCCGCAAATAATTATTGTCCTTAAAGGTTTTTCGCTAGGAATTTACTTCTGGCGCTAAGTGAAAATAAATAAATTTACCTCTATCCTAACCAAAATCATAGTTAACGAAAACTTCTGAAACAAGTGAGACCAGACAATGTTCAAAAAACCAGAAAGTGAATATAACCAAAAATTATATAAGCCGACAAGTAAAAGGTGAAAAAAAAATTAATCAACAAAACTATCTTAATCAAAATTATATTTAACAAGAGCTTCCAAAACTTCTGCAACCGGAGAGATTCCAAAAACCAGAAAGTGCATAACCAAATAATTACATTAATAAACAAGTATTAAGTGAAAAAAAAAAAAACGATTTTTTTTTCCTTTTCCGGGTTTTCTTATGTTAACTAAAAAGATTTAAGCATGTTTTAATATTATATATGTTCGGGATCACGAGATTTATCTTGGTACTAGAGGACCCGACAGACGTTGTTCAAACTTTATAAATTAGAAAAATAAAAAAAACTCAGTATACTATTAAGGGTTTGAACCATTTGGTTGAAAAAAATAAGTAAAAAAATGTTTTAAGCTGCTTGGTGTTAGAATGCGTACATTTATTACAACTTGATTTATCTAATGCCCACTGAGCAGTTGTTTTATTAACTATTTTTTCTCTCATACTTGATGGTTTGTTACTTCAGCCATACTCAAAGGATAAAAATCGTCCTCAGATATTAAGTGTAAAAAACTAACTACCGATCTAAAACAAACGACAAATCCCGCTGCAACGTTCCCCATATGAAAAAGAATAAAACAATGGAAAGGATATCATTTTAAAAAATGATAAAGGTAAAAACAGTTCTCTGAATAAGCGAAAACCACTCATCCCCCCCCCCCCATTCTTCCCGATGTAAAATAAACACATTCTTCAACTAAAATGACTAAACTCTTTAAAAACGAAAAACAATTCTTTGCAATTTGAAATATTTCGCGAGACAAACAAAAAATACAATAAATTACATTAACAGTAGCTTTAAAATGTAAACTAATGATTACGCAACTCTGTTGGTTATATCCAAAGTTCCCAAGCCACCACGTTACTGTAATCTTGCCGATCAGTGAGCAAATCCAACTCCGATCGATTAGCGGTCCAATCTTTTAAACGAAAACTTTTAAAACTTCAGATACTGCCTAATTTGAGAATGAAAAAATGTTAAATGAATTAAAGGTTTTTCATTCTCAATTTGTACTTTATATACGTTGTCATTTTTTATTCACTATGCAGTACAAAGTTTTCGACTACTTTTTATGTATTGCCTAATTTGTTTTTTCCACTTTAAAGATAAAGATCATCCACTGCACTGATCTTTTGTGTACAGAACTACCCTGTAGTAATTTATTTGGACGAAAATAAAATGTTTTTCGTCTTTAAATTCTATCATCCTTTCCTTTAATAATGTACTGATTAGTTAGATAATCCTTAAAGTATTCTTGACATTGGTGTCCAAACTCAGATGGATTTCAGCCGAGAAAGAAATGTTGCTAGGTACGGTACTTTCTGATTATTTGGTTAGGACAACCTACAGCCGCTATATAGACAGGCCGACGCATCAGCTTAAGTTTAGCCATTTTGGATCGGATTTTTCATTGTTGCACTGCTAGGGTTATCACAGCAAAGTTCCGGATTCCGCCAAATTTGCTGAAAATAATACTTTATTTAATAAATAATTCACGTGCCGCTAATAATTGCTCGCAGTGAGAAATCACGAAATGCGATAATTTGGCAGAAAAGACAACCTCTCAAACACGGGCTCCGATCCAAAATGGCTGAACTTAAGCTGATGCGTCGGCTCGTATATATAGGGGCCTTAGGACAACCTAAAGCAGCAATCTGGTCACATGGTTCAACTACACATGTTTTGCGTGAACCTTCCAGTACTTTACTTTAAAATATATCACGGAGCTCAATTCGTTGCTTTTAAGATATGAAGGCTTCACTCTCTCTACGTTTTATGTATTCTCAACTGACGAATCACAGTAGGAAATTTTGTTACAAAAAGCAGAGCTCGCTTTCTTGATCTCCTTTGGCAACGGGTTAAACATTTATTTCAGTTCTCGTTCAACAATAGGTTAAAATAAATATTAATCATTTGGGAGAAATAACCATCCAAAGTTTTAATTAATTAATTAATTGACAAAAATATTTCCGATTCGATCCATCGCGCTTCGGAACCATGCTTGCCACAACTTAATTACACACAAAAAATTTCATCAAAATCGGTCCAGCCGTTTAAAAGCCTTATAGTGACAAACGTCCGCACAGAAGATTTTTATATATTAAGATGAATTACAGCTATTGGTTGAAAAAAAAGTCTGGCACCAATGTCTTCTGCTATGAAATTTCATTGTTGCATTCAGTCCAAAGTAAAATTCATAAATCAAAATATATTTTGAATTTATTTCTCTAAAAGTCATTTAAACCGCCTCTTTACTCTGGCGTCAGAAAAACTTTTATCTCTTCTAGAATGATAATAAACGATCTTAAAATAGATCCATCAAAGTAAAAATGCCTTTATATATATATATATATATATATATATATAATTGTTATTTTTAAGTACGCAATGAATTAGAGATAGTGTAAACAAATTTTAAAACATTAATGCATACGTTACTGGGAAACATAATAAAAATTGTTGAATAGAATAAGTTTTTGCTATGAAACAAAAAATATACAAATCAGTAAGAACAAAAATGCGATTATACAACAACGTATTCAGACCAGTACAAAAATAGTATTCAAAGATGTAAAGTCATTGTATAAGAAAAATGATGATAGTTCAAAGTGTTGTAACACAAAAGCCCAGAAAATTGTGAGAAATCATCTTTATTACAATGAATGGCGTCACGCTATCATTAATAAAAGTTCTTTTCAAGCGTTTGGCAACAACTTCAATTCGCATAAAGGGAATTCTGGTCATTAATTTTTGTTCCTTTTTCCCCAGTGTCGGCTTTACGCGAAACTCTAGAATGAATAAAATTGTCATATTAAAAAAATTACGATTCTGGTTAACATTTAAAAGCATCTATATAGCTACTAGCAAAAATACCCGGCGTTGCCTGGGTCAGTAATAATTATGAGAAAAAATCGTTACTTGTTTTTGTTTTCTGGTTTAAGTGAAAGAATTTAAAACACATCGTTTTGACGTGATTAAAAATCGAGTTTCTTCCTTACTCATAAAAGTAAAATAGCAATAAGTATAAAGAACAAAATAGTATTGATTTAGAAACGAAAGCACTATATTTAAGCACATACAAATTTCCAAAACATGAAATTATTCTTCTCGTGTTTAAACAGATTAATCTGTTGATACTTTTTTTTTTTTAACATGGAGTCTAAAACCTTCTCTGTATTGCTATTGAAGTTGCTCGTAATCCCCTTATACTTGCTTTAGTTATTTTGGGAAATTTCAATCATTGTGGGCTCTTGGTGCGATTTTACCGAATTTGCGGGAATCGTTTTGGGATACCTTCGATGATGCTCCCTCCTTCTTTCCTTACTTTGTAAATTGATATGATATTAATTTTCGTTACAAAGATATTATCGTCAGGTGCTGAGATACTTTTGGTCACCATAAAATGGCGCTAAAGAATTTCATCCGCAATGTTTCCAAAATAAGTAATAAAATTTGGCGATTGCTTGAAATTGTGCAAAAGGAAAATTAATGGTAGTTTTTTTGCTGTTTATGGATTTGCCTAACTTAGTTGCTGGATTATTTAGCACAGTAAAAAAAGTTTTTTAAAGATTCTTTGATTGGCGATATTTTGTTTACATGGTGAAAGCTGAGAAACATTATGACGTAGTCTTCGGCTTCAAAAACAGCGACGTTGAAAAAAAACTGCCAAATGCATCAGCTACGGAAATCTTTCTGCAAAAATTTTGGCGATCTGCTGGTTGTTTGGATAATGAGTAAGTGTTCAATTAGCATAAATAATAATAAAAACCATTAATTACTTTAAAGTTCCGCTTAAATGGAAAATCATCAGCCAAATCATGTATTATTTGCCAATCTTGTGCAAAAATCTTACTTCAAGATTTGACTTGAGAAAAGCCTTGAACAGTCATGAAAAGCAAAGAAAGTCAACAATACAACAATTGTCGCTATCGACAGGGAGTTGAGATGATACACTAAATACTGTATTGAGTTTAGGAAAGCCTTCGAAGATGGAACTAAAAAGCTCATAACTCTTTTTTTATTCTACTTAGAAATTTCGAATAAGTGCCATCTTCAGCAGAAAAATCAGAGCTTTCGATGGACATATAATGTAAATATGTGCAAGTATTTTTTCATTCCTATATTAGAGAATTTATACGAAAATTGTATTTTATTGCTCCCCTAAGGGGGTTTGCCCCCCATACCGGGACGAAAACTACCCTATGTTTTATTCTGATGCATAAGCTATATTATTGTAAAGTTTCATCAAAATCCGTTCAGTAGTTTTTGCGTGAAAGAGTAACAAACATCCATACATCCATACAGACAAACTTTCGCATATATAATAGTAGTGAGAAGATGAGGATACAATTCCTAAGAAAGCAATGTCATGCTTGCTCCAGAGAGGCCTTGTTTCAAAATTTACATTATGATTGCTTTTAATATTGCTGTTGTCAGGCAACGAATTTTCGAAACAATGGCTTTAATCTTTAATCATTTGATGTGGAAATTACATGACATTTACTGTTTTCGATCACGACGTTTTTAGAATAAGTTTTTTAGCGATAAATTACAGCCTAAGTTGTTCCCCGATTATGTTGCTATCTATGGTAAAAAAAAATAGTTAAAATCCCTCCAGTAGTTTTGAAGTTTACCCCGGACATCCGGACAGAGATTATCCCTTTATGTATAAAGATGAGGATGCAATTCCTAAGAAAGCAATGTCATGCTTGCTCCAGAGAGGCCTTGTTTCAAAATCACGACGTTCTTAGACTAAGTTTTTTAGCGATAAATTATAGCCTAAGTTGTTCCCCGATTATGTAGCTATCTATGGTGAAAAAATGGTTAAAATCCCTCCAGTAGTTTTGAAGTTTACCCCGGACATCCAGACAGAGATTAGCCCTTTATGTATAAAGATGTTTGAAGGGATTAATGTCGTTATTTTTATTTTAACTTATTACTTTCTTCTATATCTAATTTATAGAAGAAAGTATTGGATTCGTGCAAATTTTCGAATTTAGACGGATTCGAACGTTTTGAGGTGTGCTGAGTCCATTTCGACTACTTTTGGAAAATGTCTGTCTGTCTGTGTGTATGTGTGTGTGTGTATGTGTGTCACGTCTGTGTGTGACCAGTTTTTTGTGGCCGCTCTACAGCAAAAACTACCGCATGAAATCGAACGAAATTTGGTACACATATGTGCCCCTATGTGAACTTGTGCCGATTGGTTTTTGGCGTGAATTCATCCAAGGGGGGTGGAGCAATGGGACGTTTTTTGAGTTACGCGTGATTGCTATTCCTCAGGAAGTAACTGGCGGAATCAAACAAAATTTGGTCCATATGTTGCCAGTAACAGGAACAGGTGCTGATTCAATTTTGGTGTCAATAACTCAAACGGGGGTTGAGCTATAGAACGTTTTTTGTCGTCAATTGTGACTGCTGTATCTCAAAATGAACGGAATGAAAGAAAAATTTATCGGCAAGTAGCCCTTAGTGGTTATAAAAATTGATTTTATTTTGGTGTCAACAGCTAAAAAGGGGGTAGCGCAATCGCCCGTTCTTTTTTTCCATTGTGAGTGCCCTATCTCAAGAAGTAATGCTACGTTCTGGTTGAAATTTGGAACATATGTGAATCCATATGTAAACAGGCTTTGGTTCAATTTTGACGCCAATCGCTCCAAGAGGCGTTGATTTTTTTTTTTTTTTTCTTTTTTGAGAATAAAAATAGCTTTATTAATGCAACAATAAGAAAGATAAATCGTAATAGATTGTCGTCTGCGTATTTCTCGTGATTTTAATTGTATGGAAATGATCGGAAATATTATCTCAATGATTTAAAAATTTTAACTGTTGCCATCTTATGTTTGTTAACAACTAAAATATTTGTAATTAATTCAAGCAAGGCTTTTGAAATAACTTTCAATTTTCGCTCTTTGCTTTGCTTTTGCAATAATTCAGACAGTGGGATGGTCGTCAAGTTTTTGCATGTGTAATTTTGTTTTTGTTAGGAATATTGCTTCCTCGTCAAGCATGGGGAGGGATCAGAAAAGAAAAAATATAGAAGAAAGTTTCGTAATGGCCACAACATACTAGTATTTAACTATGTAGATTGAAATAAAGCTTTTTTTCTTTTTCAAAGTTTGAAATCACGGACGTTTCTAGCTTAAATTTTTGGGAGAGGGAAAACTTTCAGTTACAGAATGAAATTTGTACTCATATTTTTACTGAACGATAAACTACAAGCATATTAATGTTGTAAGATTCCGAGCTGTTGTTCCGTGATCAGAGTGATGTTACTTCAGACGTTTCCTTCGCATCTGTGGCGGTCATCTTAAGTGTTAGTTAACGTGGTCGCTGTTTCCAGGGAAGCGACTTCCAAGAAACTGATGCGATATCGAAGTGTTGTCCGTATTTATGTGAGAAGAGCTAGCTCTCCCTTCGTTTTGGTCCAGGATTGGCAGATGAACGTTCGTCCTTGTTTCTGGTTGGCTGAAACTAGAGCTCATTCATTCTGGTTGGGGATTGGCTGCTGGACGTCCGTCGCTGTTTCTGGTTGGCTCAAGGTACCTCTTGGGATAATCCGTCTAAGTGCAGCATGTCAGATTTTGTTGGTGTATCTTGTTGTCCAACAGAGTTTGAAAGTAGCGCTTGCATGTGTGTAGTTTATCCTTAATTTCTTCTTCCTTTTTGTTGAAATTGTTGGGATGTTTGAAAATTTTGATCACCTCTCTGTTTAATCTGGCGTACTAGTGGGAAGTCCTTGAAAACATTTTGATTTCTTTGAATTTAATGTCATGGGTGCCATCACTAAAAGTGTGTTTCGCGACTGCTGATTTATCAGTGTGGCCCAGACGGCAATTTCTTTGGTGTTCTTTTATTCTTATATTAACGCTTCTTTTTGTTGTTCCAATGTAGGCCGATCTGCAGGAACAGGGGATTTTGTAAACTACAGCAGCGGACAAAAGTGGTACACATATGTGAAACGCAATACAAACGGAGCACTTTTGCTTTGTGTTCGTGTTTCCAATATTTAAATTTTGTGGCCAAAACTAGAAGTAGCCAGAATTATCAGAACTGAAAACAGGATTGCTAAATCAATAATAAACTTTAAAACAAATCATACGCCCTGAAAATGTATAGCAAATACATTGATGGGAAGATACGCACATGTAAAACTTACGAAAAGAACGGCGTAAAATGTAAAAAAGAAAAAAAAAACATGTTTTTCAAAAAGGTCAATGAAACAGGAACTAGGAATCCTAGCAAGTTAAATCCATGCAGAATGTGATAATTACCAATCACTTTATCTACCAGTTTGTAGGCACTCTCAGCTTCAAGGAGATGCCGTCTGCCTCCGGCTCGGATATTCACTATTCCTGACTGAGGAGTTCTAATGACGATCTATAATCGAAACTGCACTCTCAGGATGTGACCGTGGAGACCTGATCGATAAGGCCTGATCGACTTCTGACCGGAGGGTCCTGGGATTCGATCCTAGCCGAACGAAGAGCCGCCGTCTTCATTTATGGTGACTATGGGACGTTAAATATATTCGTTGTCACGAAGTCCTCCATGTGAAACGATACTTCTGGGGATGCTGGACCGGGATTGCTCGGCGTGTGTTCTGGATCAAAAAATTAGAGCTGTTTTCAGGGTCCCATCCAGCTAGTTAAGCAACAAATAGTGGTAGGTACGGGGGACCCTGGAGTGAAAAGTATCTGGTGTATTTAACGAAGTTCTGCCTTAGTCCTGGAATAGGGGCGGTAACTTACTGCTAAAAATAATCTTAGGTTTGATTGAAAACTGGCAATAAGAATGACACAATAGGGCCATTTTATGTCAAGGGTCCTAGATTCAGACAAGGTCCCTATTTGACCCTCTCCAGTTTTTATGAAATTTTTATTGGATGTACATTTAAGACTTACATGAAGCTATGCCAAAATCCAGCTTCATAATCGTATGGTTCTGCGAATATCCTAATTTTTGCAAAGGCCTCTTTTTTCGTGTTGCGACTGAAATGATAAAAATCACCAAGTTTGTGCGTTCATTGTTCGCGACCTAAGATGCTTACAATACTGATATTACGTGATCCTGGTCAACTTTTGGTGAAGAAGAGCTTAGAAGTATAGCAAACGCACTGCGCACGGTGGATTTTTTTTTCCCATTTGCTGCCAAAGTAGGTTTAAAATCATTTTTACAAATTCCAACTATACATCACTGGCTTGTATCTGTGGCAACGGCCTAAACTCAGAGAAACAGCGCATGCAAATCTGGCAAAGTTTATTTAAAAGTCTCCAGCTGAGTTGGCAAGCGCGCGGTATCTGGATTGATGTGTTATGTGTAAATGTTAGATTATTCCGAGATGGAACTGATTAATTTATATTTATTTCTTTTAATGGTAATGTGTTTTGTTGCAATTTACAATAAAGGTTCGCTTTTAACAACTGGATTACCCGTCTCTACATTGGTGACCTGAACACGCAGTTATCAGTTGGTAGCGAAATGATTTCAAGAAAGAATGGGTCGCAGCAATTCGCCGGAAGGTAATTTATTTCGACGAAAAACTTCAATTTTTTTCAACTGTCTTGCTTTTCTGTGCATGTGTCCTTTGAGGTTCTTGAGTGTAGCATTGTACCTAAGCTATTAGTTGTTTCATGTTAGTATGGAAACAAAAGAGAATTTAAATTTGACTCAAAAGGAAGTAAGTGCTGAAAACTTAAGTTGCAATAGGGTTTCTGTAAAAGTACCTAATTTTTGGCCTAATAATGCGAAGTTATTTTTTGTACAACTTGAAGCTAGTTTTAGGTTAGCTGGCGTTACGGTTGAACAAACGCAATTCGATCATTTGGTTGCGTCGCTAGATGCAGAAACTTTGTCTCATGCTACCGATATTTTATGTCAGCCGCCAGAAAAACCATACACCGCACTTAAAGAAAGATTGTTAGCGGAGTTCGAATTTTCTCAGAGTCGTAAAGTAAAGACATTAATTGAAGACTTAGAATTAGGTGACAAATCTCCATCTATGTTATTACGAAAAATGAAAGAATTAAGTGAGAGGCATGTAGATGATTTTTTTAAAAATATTTGGCTTCGTAGGTTACCGGTACCAGTGCAAACAATTTTAGCGGTCAGTTCTGAAAATTTAGAAAAGTTAGCGGAAATGGCAGACAAGATTTGCGAATATACTGGGTTGGCAAGCAAACTTTTAAATACCAAACTGCTAGTACTGAAATTCAGTTGGAACAATTGCAACTGAAAGTAGACGAGCTTACTAAAATTGTAAAAACGCGCAGTCGCTCAAGGTCTCCAAATCGATCTCAGGGCCGAAAAAAATTTAATTTGAGAGCTGAAAAGCGGAATAATTGGTTATGTTGGTATCATTTTAAATTTAAAGACAAAGCTACCAAATGTGTAAAACCATGCGCTTTTGAAGCGAAATTTTCAAATTTTTCAAAATCGTCGGAAGTTTCTATGACTTTTATTAAAAAAGGATTTAGTCGCAGACTGTATATCACTGATATTTTAACTCAAACGAGCTATCTAATTGACACAGGTAGTGATGTTTCTTGTTACGCAAAATCCTTTTTGAATTTAGACAGCGGAAAAAAAGAATTCACTTTGTACGCTGCAAATGGATCTGGGATTGATACTTACGGTACTAAGTTATTAAATTTAGATTTCGGGTTAGGACGCAGATTGAGATGGCCGTTTATCATAGCTGACGTTACAAAGCCTATAATAGGGGCGGACTTTTTGCAGCATTTTGAATTGCTAGTCGATTTAAAGAAAAGGCGTATTTTAGATCCGGTGACTAAATTTAGTGCAAGCGGTCGATAGATATTTTGCGAGGTTCCGAATGTGAAAACAATTTATGGGAATTCTGAATATCAAGAATTGTTAAAGAAATATATTGAGATTACACAACTTAATGTTCTTTCACAAAAGGTAATGAAACATAATACAGTTCATTTCATTCCGACTGAGGGACCCCCTGTTTCAGCTAAAGCGCGTCGGTTACACCCAACGCAACTTCAAATAGCTAAACAGGAATTTGAATATATGCTTGACAAAGGGATTTGTAGACCGTCAAAAAGTAATTGGGCTAGTCCTTTGCATATGGTCCCAAAAGGCGAGTATGACTGGAGACCAACTGGCGATTACAGAGCACTAAATCGTATAACAGTTCAGGACAAATATCCAATTCCTCACATTCAAGATTGTGTTAGCATTTTACACGGGAAGAAAATATTCTCGAAAGTTGACTTAATAAGGGCGTATCACCAGATTCCTGTGAACCCCCCTGATATTCTGAAAACGGCTATAATAACACCTTTTGGGTTATATGAATTTCCGTTTCTAAACTTCGGGTTATGTTCAGCAGCACAAACATTTCAACGCTTTTTGGATGAGGTTTTGAGAGGGTTGAATTTCTGTTTTCCATACCTGGATGACATTTTAATCGCGAGTGAAAATCACCAGCAGCATAAAAAGCATTTAGAAGAAATTTTTAAACGTTTCCTTAACTACGGGATCGTTATAAACGAATCAAAATGTGAATTTGGGAAAGAAACTATAATTTTTTTAGGACATATGATAAACAGTAAGGGGTGTATGCCAGATCCAAAAAAGGTGAAGGCAGTGGTAGAGTTCCCTAAACCCAAAACTATTTCTGAACTTAGACGTTTTTTGGGTAGGGTAAACTATTATCATCGCTTTATTCCAGATATCGCCGTGATTTTAGCGCCACTTCATAAGTTTTTAATTAAAGCAAAAAAACGAGATAAGAGGGAAATTCCGTGGGATACTGCTTCAGAAACAAGCTTTGAAAAAATTAAAAGTGCTTTAGCGGAAGCGACTTTGCTTTATCACCCTTCTACTAATGCAGAACTTGCTTTAACAACTGATTGCAGTGATTTTGCGATGGGTGGTGTATTGCATGAATTATCCCCCGAAGGTCCCAAGCCTTTAGGTTTTTTTTCAAAGAAACTATCGGCTACTCAATGTAAATATTCAACTTATGATAGAGAATTGTTGGCAGCATATAGTGCAATTCAGTATTTTCGATACATGTTAGAGGCAAGGAAATTTATTTTGTATGTAGACCACAAACCTCTAACTTTCGCATTTCGGCGGAAACAGGAAAAATCCTCCCCCCGAACTATCCGTCAGTTGGATTTCATATCTCAATTTACTACGGATATCAGATATTTACCTGGTAAGGGAAATTTGGTTGCGGACAGCCTATCGCGAATATCGGAGATCACATTTTCATCTCTAGATGATATAGAAATGTGGGAAAAATCACAATCTGAAGATGAAGAACTTCAGGACGTTTTAGAAGGACGAATTAAGTACAGTGGTAAGTTAGCTAAAGTTCCTATGCCTGGTACCGATAAATCTCTATATTGTGATACATCAGGAAATTATAATAGATTCTTTGTTCCGCAAATTCTAAGGCGTAAAATTTTTGATACAATGCACGGTTTGTCTCACCCTGGCATACGTGCTACAAAACGTCTTATCGATAGCAAATATGTCTGGCCAAATATAAACAAAGATATAACTGCTTGGTGCAGAGCTTGTGTTCCGTGTCAGCAGACTAAAGTACATTTGCATACTAAATCCCCGTTAGTTCAATTTTTAGTTCCGGATGAGAGATTTTCTCATATTCATTTAGGCATAATAGGTCCACTAACACAAGTTCAAAATTTTAAATATTGCTTGACTATAGTGGATAGATTTACGCGGTGGCCTGAAGTTGTGCCAATTACTGATATAACAGCAGAAACGGTAGCTCGTGCTTTCGTACAATCATGGGTTTCTCGATTTGGTACTCCGCAAAGGATAACATGTGACAGGGGCAGACAGTTTGAATCTGAACTTTTTACGAGTCTATCAAAGATGCTTGGCATAAAATTAGCAAGGACATCGCCGTACAGACCCCAAAGTAACGGTCTGGTGGAAAGATTGCACCGACCATTGAAGCAAGCTTTGATGTGTTACAAATCCGATTGGTTTGAAGCAATTCCATTAGTGCTGTTGGGACTCAGATCTACGTTACGTGAAGACCTTGGCGCGTCCGCGGCACAGCTGACTTATGGGTCAACTCTACGGTTACCTGGACAGTTGTATGAAGAAAAAACTTTATCTAATATGCCTGACTACGTTGCACGTCTTCAAAGACTGATTAGCTCGCTAAGTCCATCAACTCCTATTCGGCATGGTCAACAACAGATTTATATCCCTAAAGATCTGCAAAACTGTACACATGTTTTTGTGCGCTTAGATGCTGTAAAAAAGTCATTGCAGCCGCCATACAAAGGGCCTTATGAGGTCCTAAAGAGAATGGACAAGAACTTTTTGATTTCGGTGAACGACAAGGAAAAGATCGTTCACATCGATCGCTTAAAACCAGCATTTTTAATTGCTGGAGATTCCAATCCAAGGACTCCTGGAGTTACAACAAGGTTTGGCCGCAAAGTACGTTTTCGTCTCCCAATGGTCTTGTGAGACTGGTGAGGGAGTCTGTGGCAACGGCCTAAACTCAGAGAAACAGCGCATGCAAATCTGGCAAAGTTAATTTAAAAGTCTCCAGCTGAGTTGGCAAGCGCGCGGTATCTGGATTGATGTGTTATGGGTAAATGTTAGATTATTCCGAGATGGAACTGATTAATTTACATTTATTTCTTTTAATGGTAATGTGTTTTGTTGCAATTTACAATAAAGGTTCGCTTTTAACAACTGGATTACCCGTCTCTACATATCTGCTAGGAGAATAGTTTTCTGAATATATTTGTTTTCCTCGCTTGTAGCCTCTTGCTATGTCCAAAAAGTATGCGAGTGGTATCTTGATAGCTCAAATAATTAATGAATTATCTAAGGTTAAAATCCAGTCAAAAAATTTTTCGCCAATTGTGTCTCAATTTGATAGAGCAATGTCTCAAAAGGATCATCTTGAATTTGTTTTTTCCTCCTATCATTACAAAAGCGCACTTTTATGAACTAACTAGTGGAACCCGCACGGCTTTGCCCGTAATAGAAAATTAAAAGGTCTTTTGGTTCGCCTGTATATTTACAAATAATGTATGGTGAATTTTCTCGCCAATTGGCTTGTGCCCATGTTACGGTTCCACGTTATGATAATTTCGTAATTTACTCGTCCACCTTATTTAATTTTGTTCTTAAAATTGGAATAAAAAAAGAACCACATCGAATTTTCGAAAAATCGCTTCGAGGTGCACACCCCCATGCTACAAACTAACTTCGTGCCAAATTTCATGAAAATCGGCCAAACGGTCTAGGCGTTATGCGCGTCACAGAGATCCTGACAGACAGAGATCCCGACAGACAGAGATCCCGACAGACTTTCAGCTTTATTATTAGTAAAGAAAAACGTTTGTTTCATTTTTAAGACGCACCTCATTAAGTAGAAAAATGTAGTTCAAAAACAAGTGCGTCATTCAGGATGAAATCAATGAAAATTATTAGACCCTACAAATTCATGGCAAACAATTCAAATAAAATTTACGGAATCTACTGTATCCAGATTTTGACAGGACAAAAAAGTGTTTTAGATATTTTTGACCATTAGTTTTTCTGTGAGTGCCGTTCCTAAAGTTCGTGAAATGGTAAAAAGTGGAGTTCCGGTGCTTTAAAAAATTGTTTTTCTCAGCTCGTAGGAGAGCTAGAGTTTTTTACTAGGTATTATTTTAAATCTCTTGAAATAAGATTTAAAAACGTATGTCACTTCGGAATAAAAAGCATTTGCTATTTTCAAAAAAAAAAAAAAAAAACACGTAATTAATGCGGTGTATTCAATGGAGAAAATCATCCCTAGAACACTTGGTTTTAGGACATATTTAAAATTTTAATATGATAGTTTATATGCATATAAATGTAGTTATGACCAAAATCCCCCATTCCGCAGGCAATTTCTGGCTGCGCAACTGCGTGTATATGTGGACAAGAATTTCAGAATGGGATTGAAAAAAGGTAATAAGCTTTCAGATTCACAAGAATATAGCAATTTTTTCCGCTAAGGGTTTGTTAATCAATAAACAATAATTAAAAATTCATTCTTTCTCTATTATCCCGATTTTTAAGTTCGAGGGAATAAAAATATACAATATATGGTATGATAGTGTAAATAGGGTTGGTATAAATGTATTGGTCAGAACTCTAACAGTGACTGGATTACATTCTCAATACGAAAATAGTTTCAGTTTTCCTAATCTTAGTCACCACGATCAAAACGAAATGTTTTTTTTTTTTTTTTGCATGCAACATGGAAAACATTCGTGTGGCGTCTAAGGGACTGTTAGAATAGTTCCAGCTAGAGCTATTTTTTTTACATAACCCCCATTATTCATGTTATGATTCCACAACACTGGTTTGATAGGGCAAATGAAACCAGAAGTACATTAGTCACATAATGATAATTTTACAGGAGAGAGGAAAACCTTTTTCTGGCCCATGCAAAGGAAGGGACGATCGCTCTTTTAACCCTGGTAAAAGATTGAAAAGGATATATTTTTAAAGAATTATGTTCACATGTCTCGACGCAGAATAGGCTTCTACATACAATGCACTTATAAACGGAGAATCGCAATTTTTGAACTTAAGGTTAACAGATTTTCACAGTACAACGGGGTTGTTTACTTCTGTCAAAAGTAGTACTTTTTGTCACTGAAATTGATAGAATAAACAAAAAATAAGTAAATGAATAAATAAATAACATGGGCCCAGAAAATACTTTCATTTTCCCAACAGTTATTTTTTAATTATTTTTTTTTAACTGACCGATTTTTCAAACAAGGCGTGGTCTTGATGACGTCACAAATGATACACTTTGGTGCATCTTTCTACCGCGTTTCCACGTCCTGATAATCAAGAAGCGAATTAAATATTGCGCTCTACGCTTGCTATCAACCCTATCGTTGCCAATACACGTGAGTAAAGATGCGAATTAAATATTTTGCTCTGTGAATGGCATTTCATCATTTGTGATGTCATCGGCAGAAGCGTAAACAATGAAAGCGCACCGATTAAAACAATTTTTTTTAAATATTAAACTTGAACAAATTATTAAAAAAATGTTCGATCCTATGTCTTTAAGCACGCTCTTTCAGAAAAAAATAATTTTAAAATTTTGGAAGCGACCCCATTCAAAAGTACACCGCTGGAGAAAAACAAAAGGAAGGGGTCAGAACCACTTAAACAAAAAAGTGAACTATGCTTACCATATGTATTTTGCCTTCTGCAATTTTTCTGTAAATATCTTCAGAAGATATCAATGTCTATGGCTCACTATGTAACTTTAGTAAGTTAAATGTGAGACTGCAAAAAGCCCCTTTTTTTTTTTTTTCATTATGAGCCAGTTCAGGGGCGGCAAATAGGAGGGGCGAAAGGGGGCGGTTGCACCCCCAAATTTTTCACTAAGAATAATAAAAAAAATGGGTAAATTCAACTTAGAAAATTATTTGCCTGCATTTTCAAAACAGAAAAAACTGATTGAGAATAATTGTTTGCCTTTTCCAAAAAAGTAATCTCTTAATATGGGTTAAATAATTCAAAATTGTTTACGCCATGTTTTGATGATGCATCTTGTATGAGATGCCCGTATAGTGTTGAGAATGCGCAATTTTTACGCGTCAACTCCATGTCATTTTACACAAACTTTATGTTCATATTATAGCTCAATGTTTAGCTAGTAAGTGTTCATTGATTCCTTGGGCCACAAATACATTTTAGCAACTCAATGTATTATATAATTTCATAGAAACGTTTCTTTTCGACGAATTCTTTTTCTTCTGAAAATAACAAACTCTGCTTTTTATGATCTTGAAATATTAGTGTCGCATAACCTTGCGAAGTGAATATTTTAAATCCTATCCCAAGAGGTTTAAAAAAAAAATCTAGTCGAAAACTCTCGCATTCATAGGAGCTGCAAAAAATATTAAGTACCGAACCTTTTTTTTTACCATTTTTAGAGGTTTTGGGGGCGCTCACACAAAACTTAATGGTCAAAAATATCTAAAACAGTTTTTTTTTCTTGTCAAAACCCAGGTACAGTAGATCCCGTAAATTTAATTTGAATTGTTTGACATTAATTTGTAAGGTCTAACATTTTTCATTGATTTCACATGAAATGACGAACATGTTTTTAAACTACATTTTTCTATTTTATCAGGTGTGCCACCAAAATGAAACAAACGTTTTTTAGTTCATAAAAGTGTATTTTTTTAATAATATTGTAACGGATCCGGCGCGACTTCCACTTTCTTGAAATGAAGACACAGTTCTTGATAAAAACACAGGAGCTTTATTTACACTATGTACAGGAGAAATCGTTAACAACTGCTAAATTAATCATCAGCAATTAAGCAAATATCACTCAACACCGTAAACTCAACGGTTACACACGTATTTACTTCCAAATACGAAAACAACACAGGGAAATGCTTCGCTATCAACAGAGCTAATACACACTCTCAGTACAAATTCTCAATCGAAACTCCCTTTTTATCCATCGCTAACGGTTTATATACACACCGAAATGAAATCTCTCAAAGATTCCAGAAAATGCTACAACGTTCTACAACTACACTTTCATTGATAAAATCAGTGAATAAAAAAAAGAATAGGGGGTTGTATACTTTAGCCGAATGAAAAGGGGTTGTGTATTCATTACAGGAAACTATTTACAGGTTACGTTACTACAATAATTACTTTTTACAGGATTTGTAACAATATGAAGAAAAAACAAATTAAAGATGACCCTTTTGAGATTAGCTGTTTGAAATTGAGGCAAAATTGACGAAAAAATATTTTTGGCTGGATTTTAATCTTAGATAATTCAGCAATTATTCGAGCTATCAAGATACCACTTGCATACCTTTCGGACATAGCAACAGGCTACAAACGAGGAAAAATTTAGATTCAGAAAACTATTCTCCTAGCAGATACTGTTGAAGAGGATCTTTCCCACTTCTTCTTAATCACACCTTCCATAAATCAATTTTTGGAGAGAATTAAAGAGACCATGTTCACAACACACACAAACTAATTTATTTTCTACACACTGAAACAGTTTACATGATTGGCAGCCAATTTGCCCTTTTTCCCCGAGTAGCGGTCAAAATTATGCCATAAAATGCTATCCCGCTATTCGGTCAGGAGATTGGCCAGTCATCCGTTGACAACTGTCTATAGCTATAGCCATATGAACTCAGGCGCTCTCTGCCTCCGCGCAGTAGGCAAAATCGGAAAGCCCCATTGCGCAATTATGGAGTACCCGGGTAATTTAATCATGGGATCCCTTTCAAGTGTTACGCGTGGAGCATATAATTTCTTACAGATACAAGCCGGTGATGTATAGTTGGAATTTTTTAAAATGATTTTAAACCTACTTTCGCAGCAAATCGTGAAAAATCTACCAAGCATAGTGCTTTTGCTATACTACAAGGCTCTTCTTCCCCAAAAGTTGATGATCAACTAATATCAATATTAAAACCATCTTAGGTCGCGAACAATGAAACGCACAAACTTGGTGATTTTGTCATTTCAGTCGCGACACAAAAAAATGAGGTCTTTACAAAATTTGGATATCGGCAGAACCATACGACTTATAAAGCTGTAATTTGGCATAGCATCATGTAAGTCATATGTACATCTAATAAAAATTTCTTGGAAATTGGAGAGGGTCCCTTAGGTCACTTAATATAAAATGACCCAATAAGGTTTTGAAGTGACTCAATTTATGCGTTAAATATATGAATAGCAGCTAAATATTCAAGGTCACACACAGAAATGGACGGGCTTAGCTAAATAGCAACAGAAAAAAAAGTGCCACTTAAAAGACATTTTAATGCTTTACGTAAATAAGTACAATGTGTTATAACAGAAATGAAATGTAAAAAAAATGAGATAAAGTTTTAAAAGTAGAAAACTTCTCATTAATATTTTTTTTAATAGGAGGTAAAACGTACTCTGTTTTGTTCTTATAATCTAATCCTCTTTTTCCTTACTTCTTTTCCTGATATAGAACAACTATGGAGAAATTAATAAATACTTTCGATTAAAAGATAATACTCCATATTTGTGTGTTAAACCCATCATATTTCAAGCTTGTATGCTACTTTACGCTGCTACTTTGTTTATTTTTTCTTTTTTTTCCATATAAACTAAGTTTGTTTTCTGTTTGTCAGCAATCGAACACTTGGCAGCTTATGTCCATAAGCGGTAATTGCAGTTGAAAGGCTTCGTGTTTTGCGACAGCGACATCTCAAAAAAGTCTCTATTGTTCCACAAGGGAGGTGACGATTAAAAAAAAAATTCAAACGTTCATCATTTTTGGAATAAGTTCCTCTGTTTTCTTTTGTTCCTGTCCCTAAAAGCATTGAGGAGAAGAAATATTTTTTGACAACTCAAAAAAGTTGCATGATATAACTTTTTAACAGTTCATTTTCATTAGTTGTTTCGAAAATCATTAATTTACTATTTTTTATCGTATTGTAGGGTTTTGAAATTGAATATTGCTAAGATAGTTTTTAGCCATGAAATTAAACCTTTAATCACTACTTTAATTCTATTTGCACTAAAACTGCTCCTTTCTTTTTTAACGATAGATACAAATCAACTTTAGACTCGCTCTTGCTTTTTTTTAAACACTAGTAATCTTATATTTATTAAAACTCGCATGTATCTATCAATGTATGTGTGTCACTGGAACTCCTCGAGAACGGCAAAGAACTCTGTCAAACACAGTCTAAACAGTCTAACCAGGAATCAAAATATTCGTAATTTTACGAGGATCATGGATAGCTCGACTGTTTTTATACGGAAAGAATAAAATTATAGATCTGAATATGCAGAGTGACAGAAAAAAAGTAATGTCGTGCTTTTTTCATACAAAATTGATTTCTTAACGTTTTTAATTTTAATTACTGTTATCAAAGTTCTTTTGTCATCTAGTGTGCAAGTTTTTTCTCCCGGAGAGGTAAAAATCAACTGGTTTTGGAGCAAAATGTCAAGGAATGGCGTAAAAGGTATCAGCCAAATTTCTAAGTTTTTGTAACATAACGACTGGAATAAAGGGAAAACAGGTAGTGCAATGTCGGGTGAGGCAATCCAGTACAATTTTTATTAGTTTTTTTCTGGGGTCCGCCTAGCAGTATGATCCTGCTTAATCATGATTCGGACTCACACTTCTTCGGACCATCTGATTTCCCTTTACAACTTTCTACCTCACACAATTTTGAAAATTTAACTGATTTCCTCGTATTTTTCTCCAAAACCAATATATTTTTATCGATTCGGGATTCAAAACGTTTCATGCTAGATGGCAGAAAGCTACTAATAACGAGAAGATTACTTTCCAGTCTTTATAATATACAAAATAAATAAAGAAAGAAGTAAAAGGATTAAAAATGAAAAGCTGATCAAAATAAATACATTTTATCACAAAAAATTGTTATTAACTCTTCTGGGTAAAAATAAATAGCATTGGAATTTAATTCTTCCCCGTTGCCAAAAACTAAAAATTAAGTAAATAAAAATACTTTTGAGAAAAAGAAAATAAATAATATAATGTCTTCTTTACTAATAATAAAGCAGAAAGTCTCTCTGTCCGGAGGATGTCTGTAGGATGTCTGTAGGATGTCCGTAGGATGTCTGTGACGCGCGTAGCGCTTAAACCGTTCGGCCGATTTTCATGAAATTTGGCACAAAGTTAGTATGTAGCATGGGGGTGTGCACCTCGAAGCGATTTTTCGAAAATTCGATGTGGTTCTTTTTTTATTCCAATTTTAAGAAAAAAAAGTATCATAAATTACGAAATTATCGTAACGTGGAACCGTAACATGGGCACAAGCCAATTGGCGAGATACGAAATTATCATAACGTGGAACCGTAATGTCGGTACAAGCCAACTGGCGAGAAAATTCACTATACATTATTTGTAAATATACAGGCGAACCAAAAGACCTTTTGATTTTTCTATTGCGGGCGAAGCCGTGCGGGTATCACTAGTCTTAAATAAATAGTTTTCACTAAAGAAAACAAATCGTCTGCACAGCTCCTCATTTATGTTTAAGGATAAAACACAGAGATTTTTCTTTCATTTCCAGTTGGCAAAAACTAATGATTTAAAATTTTAAAATGAAAATAAAAACAAGTGATCTCAAAAACTATTATTTCATTGTAAAAACTAGGTCATATTGGCATTGGAGTCGTAGAACCAGAGTCGAACTGATTTTGGGCAAAAAGAGTTGGCGTCGGGAGACGAAGGCTTTAAATTCCGAGTCAGTATTTCTGCCGAAGCTTCTAAGTCGGAGTCATAGTTTTGGGCAGATTTTAGGGTACTCAGCTCGAAAACACTTTGAGTCATAGTCGGAGTCGGGAGTTTGTCATTTCCCCACTCCGTATTTTTGCTTTCAGTGAATTTCATTTTGATGAAGTCATATTTATATCTGACTTCTGTCAAGTGTTCGAAACTGAACAACACTTTTTTTTTTTAATCAAAAAGTAAAATGTGGGGATGAGCTGTCCTCGCCGAGACAGCTTTTGAAAAAACGAAGTTTGTTCGAATCAGACTATTCACTCAAATGTTACTGGGGTTGCACACATTTTCCTTATCTCGAACCTTTAATTTGAAATTTTTAATTTTCGATAAATATTGAATTATTTTTATTTATTTTTGACCTTTCTTGATTTAGCGATATTTTAAAGTTGCATTAATCGTTCATTCATGCCTTTTTGGTGTTTATTTTACTTTTACGAGAAGGTAGGCAAAAAAAAAAAAATTATGAATAAATCTTAAATATTTTTTTAAATAAATTTTCTTTATCAGTGAAAGATTTCATTTACACCTTGTATATTTTCTACTCTTAAGAAGCCAATATTACAAGAAAATGCCTTTGACAGCAAACATAACATCATGTCATCATACTGACTTCTTATTCATTGCTTACGTCATAAGTACGAATATTATCCGATGTTCTGTCGGAACAAACATTTTACAGATCTATTTGACTCAAAGTCACTATAGCTTAGTCCGCATAGAATCTCTATTTTCATATTCACAGTCTCATATCATGTTATGTAATGTTGCTGCAATATCAAGAAAGCTGTCATCGCACGCACGTAATAGACCGCATTCAGTCGTTTCTCGTAATAACACTGTATTAGGGAAGACCACTTCTCCGACATTTTGGCTCCAGGAAAACAGTTGGTACACTAATACACACACCATTAGCGTTTGAAAAAAATTTCGGGCACCAGTTTGGTTTTCAGTTAATTTTTTCAGTTTGTTATTCAACATTTAATATATTGTTGGTATGTGTATTTCGACAAAACGTTTTAAAATTCTATCTATAATTTGAAAGAATTCTTCATTTCTAAATAATTCTGGAAGTTTTATGTCCTTCACTCATTAACCTTTTTTTTTTTTTTTGCTCCCTAACAATCGTTTGGAGTGGCGTAGTATAGATTATCAACGCTCATGCGCCCCAAGACGAAAACTATCTAAACTAAGCTTCAGTTGTGTTGCTTTATTTTTTTTTATTTTTATTTATTTTATTTATTTATTTATTTATTTATTTATTTTTTGACAACTAGTTTATGAAAACAGAAAGTTTCACTTAATTAGATTTAAAACAAATGAGAAATTATTCGCCGTGAGTAGGTAAAGGGCAGTAACTGCAAGTTTTTCATTTTTTGCATTTTTATCATTTAGTGTACCTTATCTTTTTTGCAAAAGATTGTTCATTTGGCTTCCGCTGAAAAAGAAAGCGTCAAAAAAAACTTTAAGCTATTAGGCTATGACAGAATTACAGGGTAGTTCAAATTGAACTCACTGATGGATAATGAATAAATTCTGTTTAATTTTATATAAATGATTCGTATAAGTTACAGGAACTGAAAGATTTATGCCATAGTATGTTCGAAACGACCACCAACAACTTGTATACAACACCGATGTCGCTCCAAGTGTAGATTTTCAACAACTACTATCAGTTTATTTATCCTTTAGCTGTACATGACGCTACAATTTTGTACCTCCTGAATGTTTTCGCGCTTCTGCTAAACTCACTTTGGGTATGTTCGAATAGAGCAACCGATTAACCCGGTCTCACTGCTGACTAATCAGGAGCATCGTAATAGATTAGTGGTTAGCCGATCGTATTATATGCAAACGTTCTACAGACACTCACCGCTAAATCGCTGACGTCAGCGAACGTCATAAAACCAAGCGCCCAGGCAAACCGGTAGCTATATTCGAACATGGCCTTTAACTTCTTTCAGCTTCGTTCAGCTAATCGTGCAGTCTCTGGATGTCATAAGAGGGCTGTCGGTATATTGCATGTAGTTCGATCTTAGTTCTGGCTTAAGAGTGGTTTGTCTCTTACTGCTTTTGTGCAACTTCAATAAACTATAGGGGGCGCTGCAGCCATTGTCTAATGGCGGATGAAAAAGGTAAAGCAAACAAATGCCGTAACTTATGACTTGCTTTGACGCTTAGTGAATGACATTAATTTTTCATCGTGTTTGTGGGAAGCTTTCTTTTCTATTCTTCTGAAATTACATCATAAACTGTCTGAAGCCTGTAATTTACCCCAAAGAAAACACGTGAAATGGAATGTTTTACCTTTTTCTTTAGTATTGTCAATCAACGCAAGGTAGCGTATTCAAGCGCTTGAGTTGCGGATTACAAAAGCTTTACCTTCAATTAATAAATTGAACCGCACGATAGCTGCGAATTTATGCTGGAGTACTAGATTTATTTTAGCTAACAGTTTGTTGGCACTGTGAACTCCAATGAGATGACATCTGCCTCCAGCTCGGCTATTGACAATGGGGTGGTTTCCTTCAGTCAAAAGTACTACTTTTAGTTTTTGAAATAGATAGAATGACAAAAAAAAAAGCATGGACCGAGAAAATACTTTCATTTTTCCCAACAGTTTTTTTTTTAATTATTTTTTTTTTTAATGTCCGATTTTTCAAACAAGGCGTGGTCTTTATGACGTCACAAATGATGCACTTTGCCCCACCTTTCTACTACGTTTCCACGTTATGATAATCAAGCAGCGAATTAAAATTGCGCTCTGAGCTTGCTACCAACCATATCGTTGCCAATACACGTGAGTAAAGACGCGAATTAAATATTTTGGACCCTGAATGGCAGCATTTCATCATTTGTGATGTCATCGGCAGAAGCGTTAAACAATGAAAGAGCGCCGATTTAAGTATTTTTTTTAATATTAAACTTAAAGAAATTATTTAAAAAATGGTCAGATTCTATGGTTTTAAGCATGCTCTTTCCGAAAAAATACTTTCAAAATTTTGGAAACGACCCCATTCCAGACTGAGGAGACGATAACACA
Organism: Uloborus diversus; assembly: GCF_026930045.1. Lineage (NCBI taxonomy): Eukaryota > Metazoa > Arthropoda > Arachnida > Araneae > Uloboridae > Uloborus > Uloborus diversus. The sequence goes on along the minus strand of NC_072734.1, from coordinate 187,488,459 downwards.
GAACGAAACTGCAGTCTCTGGATGCTATCGGTATATTAGATGTAAATAATGAATTCGTTTTCACAGGAAATCTTTCCCCACAGGCAATTATAAGTTAAACACTTCAACTATCATGTTGGATTGCCTCAAAAAATAGCGTTTTACCCGACATCTTTTCAAAACTTTTTACGACATAAAAACTGGCGAGTGTAGTAACCTATCTTCAAATTTTTTAAACCAGACTGGATCCAAAGCATTCTGAGAACCAAAATGTCGGAGAGGCAGTCCTCTGTATTGGCTCGAATTTCTCGGAATTGAACAAGTAATGTGACGATGTTAGTGCCGTTATTCGGCCGTGGCAGGTTATGATGAAGCAAACAATACGCTTTTAATCTACTACATACAAAGAAAAGAGCTTCTTTGTTTGTATGTATATAATATGTTAGCAAGTATATAAGTATGTTTGCTATGCAAAGAAGCTTTTTCTCCTTTTTTTTTTACTTCCTTTTAAAAAAAGGAAGCATTGTATTCGTGAAAAAAATTTCACTCAAAAATCGACCTTAATTTCCATTTTACTCAGCCGCGACTAAATGTTGAGTTTTTTTTTTTTTTTTTTTCTTTTTCGACTTGACCACACGTGGATAAGTGCCTAAGAACGTATAGATACGCGAAGTATCCATTTCGACGATTCCCGAGTTAATTACAACGAGTTTTCTCGGGACGTCTGTATGTACGTATGTGCGTCTCATAACTCAAGAACAGTATGTCCTAGAAAGATGAAATTTGGTACGTAGACTCCTAGTGGGGTCTGGTTGTGCACCTCCCCTTTTGGTTGCATTCGGGTGTTTCTAAAAGGGTCTTTTACCCCTTTTTTTGGTGGGGAAATCATTGTCAATTTCGATGTAAACGCAAGTGGTGTTATAATTTGGCGGACACTTGGCGATATATCGCCAGTATTTTAGTAGCCAAATTTTGTCGCCAACTTGAAGACAAATTTAGCGATTTTTTTTTTTAAATCTGGTTTCAATTTGGCCACTGTTGGTGATATTTAGAGAGCAAACTATTGAATCACATTAAAATTGCCAATAATGGGGAAAGTACATTAAATTGGAGTAAAAGGAAGTCATGTGATGCGCACATCAGCTTGTTTTTAACAATTTTTATTTTCAATAATACTGTTAACTTTTTTATGCAAATGCAAACTAAGAAATGAAACATGAAACATATTTTAAAACACTTTCTATAAGCTTGGTTTTCACTACAAAACATGAAATAAAATAAGCATTTGATTTCTTGACTGCAATACTCAAAAGTTGCAGTCAGTCTTTTATGTCTTTATATTTGGACAGATTCTAAAGCAGTAAATAACATTTAACCTAAAAACTGAGAGAGGAAGAAAAATAGGCGGTAGAGTAAAAGCTATTCGTGCAAAACTTTATCCTGCCTATTTCTTTTCTCAAATTTTTAATTTAAATTCTATGGGCAGCTTTAGAATTCGTTCAAACATAAGGATATAAAAATTAACTTATTTTTTGAGTGTTGTAATCAAGGAATAGTAAAACTACTAGCTGGGGGGGGGGGCATCACTCGGCTTTGCACGGTCCACCTCGAAAATAAGTTATGTCAAGTGACACGTGTTCAACACTCAGGCTTGAATTAAAAAAAATAGTAAAATTTTGCAGTTTTTGCGGAAAAATAACCAAAAAGTTAACCTTTTAAATCCTCCGATTAGAGGAAAAGCCTTTGAAGCAAAAGCAAGAATTTTTCTTGTTTATATTCGAGAAAAAAAATGGCAACAGATCTTTTGTCTCAATGACGCTATAAATTTTTCACACTACATAATTTTAATAGAAGCGTTGTAGCGGAAAGTTGAGATGAAGCAGTAAATAATAATTTGAATAGAGGAAAGTCTTCAAAAAATAGCGATTTTATGTCGAAATCTAAGTGCCATAATTACTAGTTTTTTATTGATATCTCCGCTAATTATTATCGGAGGATTATGTCAAATAGGCAGACATAAAGACGGGAAGATTATGAATCCATCGATACCTGGTTCGATGGTCAGTTCACTGTCGTTCGAGAGAAGTAACTTGGACATACATACATAGGTACATAGCTCAGTTTTAATTATATAAGATTTTGTTGCAATTTACAACAGGTTCTACAAACTAGAAAAAAAAATCCATTTCCCTTTAACGCACCTTTTTCTATATTATAACACATAACAAACTTTTCAACACATAGGACTGATACATTGCTATAGTTCACATCAAATGTAACATGTCAAAGCAATTGCTTGGTGAGCCATGATTATTCTAATCTGCTTTGGTCTTTTTTCCCTAGTTTTCAAGAAATTGCTTACTTTTCAACGGCATCTAATGCAAAAACAAATATTCAAAAGAGGCAATCGATATTCGAGAAGCAGTTGTCGCACGTGTCTTAGAGAACTCTTTTTATTTACAAAGAAATAAAGTTTCGAAAAAGAACAAATATCCTGCTTTCAGAAACTATGCTTCACTTTCTTTCGGGAAATGTTTTTGTCATCCTGGAAGAAAACTACGTACTATAGAATAGTCGTACTACTTGTGTTTATCAGTTTTTTATAATAGCCATTACAAAAGAAAATACAAAGTTCTGTAACAAAATGAAAATTTAAAAAGTAAACACGAGACCTTTATTTTATTACTTCCTTTTACAAAAAAGGAAGTATTGTATTCGCGAAAATTTTTTTATCCAAAATCGGCCTTAATTTCCATTTTACTCACCCCCGAGTGAATGTTGAGTTGTTTTTTTCTACCCGACCACGCGTGGATATGTGCCTAGGAACGTGAAGACACCCGAAATATCCATTTGATGATCCCCGAGTTAATTACAACGAGTTTTCTCGTGACGTCTGCAAGTACGTATGTGTGTGGTTATTTGTGCGTATGTGCGTATGCGTGTATGTATGTTGCATAACTCAAGAACGGAATGTCCTAGAAAGTTAAAATTTGGTACACGGACTCCTAGTGGGGTCTAGTTGTGCACCTTCCTTTTTGGTTGTATACGGATGCTCCAAACCCAAGCAGCACAAAGGAGTTCAAAGCTCGTTCTATAACACGTTCAGAGCACACCAGCCAACACGTTCAAATTACGTTCTCTCAGAACGGTCTAAAAAGCGTCTATGTGTCTCGTCGATCGATGTCGTATAGCACGTCGAAATATGGTGTTGTACCACCACTTTTGCACCAATTTTGAACGTGGAATATTACGTTATGTTAAAGTGGTAGGATGACGTTTCATTTTGGTGTTAGCAAAACAATACTGAATAATCTGCTTTCACAGGTTAAAAAAAAATCGAAAAAAATACTTGTGTACGTCATAAGAGGATTTTCCATTGACAAATTCAGTTTTCGTCAGATCTCTGCCGAATTTCGAGCTGAAGTCTTTTGATGATCGAAAATTCCTCATAGAAAGACCCCCCCCCCCCCACCCCTTCAAAGAACACCACAATGAGGATTTTTCTTTACAAAAAAAAATCCAGTTTATGTGAGATGTTTGACAAACTTGGCACAGTCAATTTTGTTAAATCATTTGATGGTCGAAAAGTGTCATAGGGGAGTCTTCGCCCCCCTTCTATGGTGTGCAGATGCTCACATTCAGGACTTTTCCTTTTACAAAGTGAGTTTACCAAATCTGACCCGTAGATACTTTGATGCTCAAGAATTCATTTGGGGTTTTCGCCCCCTGCCAATGGGAAACGATGTATAGAGGGTTTTTCCTTGTACACATTCAGTTTACGTCGGATCTTTGCCAAATTTGGCTCATAGGTCTTTTGATGCTCAATAATTCACACAGAGGCTTTCGCCCCTCTCTATAGGGGCGAAACTCTCCATAGAGGGTTTTCCTTCTTACAAAAATCTAGTTTACACTGGCCTTTGATAGAATTTGCACATAGCTTTCTTTGATGCTGAAAAATCCACATAGGGGAGTTTTCGCCTCCCTATGGGGGTGGAAATTTCCCCAAAGAAGATTTGCCCTTATGCAAAATTCAGTTTATGTTGGATCGTTTAAGAGATCCTTTGATGTTGAGGAATTCACATAGAGGAGTTTTCTCCCCAAGTGTTTTTCTTTTAATAAATCGAGTTTATGATCTTTGCCAAATTTGGCACACAGTTCCTTTGATGCGCAAAAAATTACAAAGGGTGGGGGGAGGAGTTTGGCCTCCCTTCATAAAGGGTTTTTCCTCTGACAATTCAAGTTTACGACGGATCTTTTCCAAATTAAGTACAGAAGTGTTTTGATGTTCGAAAACTCAAGTAGAGGAGTTTTCGGTTTTCTAGTAAAATGCAAAAATATTTTATACAAAATCCAGGTAATATCAAAGCTTAGCCAAATTTAGCACACATAAATTTAACGTTTTGCAAAATTTTGGCACATTGAGAGGAGACAAGGTACTTCGATTCCTCCCGTAAATACTACCTTGAATTACAATACTCAGATTTTGTGCACTTTTTACTAAAAGTAGTTTTTTTTTAACCTTTTGTTTACAATATCTGCTAAATGTGTACAGTTTTTGTAAATTAGGGTTTTATATTTTCTGTTCTGCAGACTAAATAATAACACAAAATTTACAAAAATACCGATTAATTTACAGATTTTGATGAAATGAACACTTGTAGAGGCTTTACTGTCCTGAAATGCAACTCCCTAGAGCAGTTTATAGCAGTGCGTCTTGCAGCCACACCACAATTTCGAGGTTAGACTCTTGGGCTTATTCAAGGTGTATTACAACATAACTTCAAAAGTAATTTCCCATGAGTACATGAATAGGGTTTGAAGAAAAACCGGGTAATTTAAAAAACCTTAGTTACCCTGGATTTTTTTTATCAAGTACCCTGGTCATTGTTGAAAATTGCGGACTTTTTTTACAAGAAAAAAAATTAATCTTGATCACTATTTTAACATTGTTTAAACTGTACTACTTTGTTACTTTTTTTTTCATAGATATATGAATAATTTTAAATCCTGAATTTATTTCTACTCAAATTTATTACAAAAATCGTCAAAATTGAAGAAAAAAATGAATTTGAAAACCATGTGCATTTACATAAAATACATAAAATACACCGCTAGCTAACTTCTGAAAAACTTACTGAAAATATTTAGCATTTAGGTGAAATATTAACAAAATTATTTTTTCTGAAACATGACCACACCATAAATAGAAAACAGATTCATCCATAGAGAAGCAAGTATGTCACATTTTGAGAAAAGCTTTCCTTTTAGTCCCAAAAGGCATTTAGTAGTATTTTATTTCTTCAGTTTGTTTAAAAAAAAATCTCTGACTAAATTTTGCGTTAAAAAGAGCCGCATGAACCATAACCATGAATCATATCAAGTATTTTATATATCCTTCCACACAAGAAGTTGGAAATAAAAATTTGAACTGTATTAAAAAATATTAAAATTAGTAACTATAAAGTTACAAAATAATTTTGCACACAATAATTTAGAATATGTGAGAAAATTTTTAGGTATTATTACAGTTTATGGAATCTGGAATAGTCATCACACTGGTTGGTTAATTTTATGTGATTATTGTAATCTACCTTTACACTTTGCAATCTTGCATTAAACATCTATTAAAAAAAGAGATTTCCTGATGAAGTTAATCAAATCATTTTTTTTTCCAACAATACAAAAAAAAAAAAAAAAAAAAGAAAGGAAATAAAATAAAATCTTCAAAAGTGATTGAAATAAATTAAGTAAATTGCTTAGTTTGGCTTCCCAGCAAAAATAGATTTTTTTTTAATTAATCGTGAAATCCATATGCAGTTTTAATTCCTAAAACAAGAAATTGTTCAGAAAGACAGATGCCAATTTTCATACTTGGTATTATTTATTTTAGATCTAATATGTAGTTTGTTTCTGAAGTAAATGTTTCAATATGCGGTAAATTTTGAAAAAAAAATCCACTTCATCGAGATAGTTTATTTTTTTCAAGTGGCCCGTGTTAACAAACCCACGAGTTTTTTTTTTTTTTTTTTTTTCGTGCTGTGCCCGGTTTGACGAATCCTGTACGTTAATAAATTAAAATAATTTAATAAATAAAATACATATTTTAATTGGAGTTAGTACCCCTTATACCGTCAATGTTAATTTCCACATGTTCATGTACCTTTTTCTGAAAATTTATTAAAGATACAATTATGAATTTTTTCTTTTCCTTAAGTAGACTTTTTTCTCTATACTGAAGTAAAATTTTACAGAAAGAAAGCTTTTTTTAAATATTCTAATTAGATGTATGGAATTGGTGGCAAAAATTTCAAAGCCTAACACAATCTAGGTTCTGAGAAAAGGAACATTTAGTTTTAAAAATACCATTTCTCGATATAGCAATTTAAAGAAGAAAATCATACCTTATCAAAATATATTTACATTTTTTTAAAGCTTATTTTAACTTACTTCTCATATGAGCACAATCAAAAAGTTTGTATCATTAAAAAGGTATTTAAATGGAGTATCAAAATATCTAGAAATCAAAAAATCGAATTTTTGAAAGTATTTAGGGTATTGACTCCCCTAAAAGTTCTTACAATTTTCAAATGATGCACTATAATGGCTAAGATGTGTCTACTACATATATGGAGATATAAATTTTAAAAATAAAATGCAACGATATTAGTAAAACTATCACAAATGTAAAAATTTGCTAGGGATTTTTTTTTTTTTTTTTTTGAAGTGCCTGCTTCTTTTTAGTTGGTCTGTGATGAATAACATTTGGATGATAAAAAAATTACTTTAGTTGAATCATTTTATGATTCTACTTGAAAAGGGTCTCAAATTTTCAATGGACTTCCCTATTAAAGCTATTTTACGGCATTAACTTTTTGATTGATTAAAGAATTTTATGGTTAAAACTCTGAATTTCCTCTACTCACCCTTTTCTCTCTCACTAAAATGCAAGATGTTCCTTAGACCTTAGAAAAACTCATGTGAATTATATTCTTCTATTCCTTAGTTAATTGCAAAAGAATCACATAAGTCACACAGAAAATCAATGAAGTAATACATACAAGTTAATAAAAAATTTAATCACAAAATACCCTTCATTTTACATGATAAACTCTTACACATATTTTGATTTTAGGAACAACCAAAAAGGAATTAAAAAGAAAGGCGTTGATCGTTTCGTCCCATTAATGACCTTGGCTGCCTGAAATTAAAATACAAATAAAAAGACAAAAATTGCAGCTTATAATAAGATTAAGTGCGTAAAAAATTTGAAGTACAGTCAGAAATCACCTGACGTAAACATTCTTATTTTTTGAATGATACAAATTAAACTAAATAAGTTGGAAAAAAATGTAACCCGAAGTGTTCAAATCCAATAGTACAATGCAACCGTTGATCATACCTTGGGAGCCCAGTATGTTTATCATTTTTTAGAAATAGTCATAGAGAGGCAATACATTATTTAACAAAAGAGACAATTTGACTTTGATTTTCTTTGATGAAAAAAATTACATGATAATGTATGTGAAAGAAAAAACATAAAGGATGATTCTAATTTTAATCATGGAAAAACCATGCTGCTTTTAAAGGAATTTCAAAATCCAACTCGAGTATCCATGTTTGTGACTTCTGTGCTATATATCGGTCAAGACCCTTAATTTGTCCAAATGGGGGAAAAAAATCACTAAGAAAGTTCTATGCGTTTCCTATGATAGTTATTTTTTCCCACCATTTCATACTGCAAAAAACATATTTTCATTATTTTAAAAATAGATACTCTTTATTTCTGCATTTATGCATCATTTTCGCGTGTTTATTTGTTGTTTGATTTGGAACCTAAGTTGGTTAGTATTTTTAGTCTGATTGGGTAAAAATTTTAGGAGTTATAACTTGATTCTACTTCTACACAGTAAAACTAGTTTGCACACATATAAAACATGGCTTGCTGCTTTCAGGAGAAGATGCTAGTTGCATTACTTAAATTATCTATTTTGTGCACATCTCAGAGTAAATAATTAAGAAAGGTAAGAATCAATGTACCACACATATATTCAGAGATATTACTAGAATTATTTTCAAGATATGAAAATATTCATTGATATTTTTCCAAAATCGCGTTTATTAAGACTTATAACAAAGGATGAAATGGAAGTTGTCGGACAAAGAAGAGATGTGCACTAATTTGTTTTTTTCATTGTAAAAAAAAACCCGAAATGTTCCTAGAAAATAATGGACACTAAAGTATCTTATTCCTGCCGGTAACATATCCTGCGAAAAACAGAAAAGTTTTTGTCCTTATCAGAATCTTCCCAAAATTAAGCTGGTATATTTTGGAGGAATTAAAAACCTTTCCACCTTTCCAATACAGACAAACAAAGCCTCTTCACTAAAAATGTTCATGATTGGATATAGTAATTTTCTCTTTCTGATACTATTCACTATTTTGAGGTTGTAGAAGACCCATTATGTATAGAAAAGCACATGCTGTATCTTTTATATTGAGAATACGTGGGGTTTAACGGGAAAATGTCATTTGATTATTTGGTGTGACATATAGTTGTTTTGATTATTTTGTATGTATCTTACTTTCATATTTTCAAGAAACAAAATTATATGCGAGGATCACATGTCTAATTTTAGTTGTTTTTTTCCCCAAATTCATGCTATAAAGTATGTAAGTTAACACACTTGTCTTCCAATAATTTCATAATTACGTAACGAATTATAACAAGTGTATTAATGAGTGCTTAGATGCTTTTACCTGTTATTTATTTTGCAATACATGTACTTCCTTCAACTATTTTATTTCGTTTATAATTCGAAAGATGCAAAGATTTGTCATTGACTTTAATGTCTAGGAGTTGTAGACAATATAATTCAAAACGTATTAATAAGCTTATTTCATTTGTTACTGTTTTAATTTCATTGTGTTCTATTTCGTATTGGGTGACTTCATGTTAAATCAGGTGGGCACTGAACCTGACCATTTCATACTAACATAAAACTTTCAGAAATTTTGCTCTTTTATATCATAAAGATACATATGGTTTTAAAAAAATCTTCCATAAATCATCTTACATAATTAAAATCTGAGCGTCTGTACCTATCAATCTATTATTAATCTATATACATATGTCCGAGTAACTTCTCCCGAACGCCAGTAAACTGACCATCAAACCAGGTACAATTGGATTCGTAATTTTCCCGTCTTATGTTTGGCTGTTTAACATAATCCTCCGATAATAATTAGCAGAGATGTCAATTGAAAACTTTATTACTAGAATGTCATCCGTCATGGTATGACAGGTGAAAATTTGCTTCTACATTTGAACGCAGCCATTGCCTGTTTGGTGATATTTTTGTACTTTTAAATTTTAACCCTAACTCCAGTGGATCAACTCTAAACTCTAGTGAAAATTTGTTTCGATATACATTTAAACGCAGCGAATGCCTGTTTGGTGATATTTTGGTAGTTTAAGTTAAATTTGGCAGTTTAACCCTAACTCCAGTGGATTAAACATTAACTCCAGTAGATAGTGGTCATTGTTGACCATTTTTACGTTTCTTTATTCTCCTAAAATGAGTCTTAGTACCAGTAAAACAGTTAAGTCATCGGATCGAGTTCAGCCTTGTCACGATTAAGCACTTCCCTGCATGTTAAACATTACCAAAACATTCTCAGAGTTTCATTGTTGAAACACGCGGGTTACTTGATCACGTACTATTATTTATATGAGGATAATACATAGGATAATACTTAGATTTCTCGACATGAAATCTCTATTTTTCGATGACTTTCATCCATTCAAGTTATCAGTGCTTCATCTCAATTTTCCGTAACAATGCTTTTATTGAAATTTATAGCGTGAAGAAAACCAAAAGGAAGATCTGTTGCCATTTTATTTCTTGAACATAAACAAATAAAATTCTGGGTTTTGCTTTGAGGCTTTTCCTGCAATCGGTAGACTTAAAACGTTTCCTTTTCGATTATTTTTCCGGAATTTGTCGCAAAATTTTACTATGGTGTTTTTTTTTTTTTTTTTTCAAGCGTGATTGTTGAACACGCATCACTTGTCAAAACTTTCATTTTCGAGGTAGACCGTGCAAAGCCGGGAGAGCAGCTAGTGCGTAATGAAGTTTTGAGGTTTGTTAATGTACCTTCCTATGGTGCTTTTGAAATCATATCTCAAAGCTATGGGAGCATCAGGATTGTGTAATAGCTGACAATTACATGCACTTTGATTTGTGTGTGGTGGTCAGTAACTTAAATACTCTTCAAAAAAATTTTTTTCACATAATTTAATATTTAGAAAAAAAAATCTCAATTTTAAGATATTGTCTTTTTGAGATTTTGAAAAAAAAAAAAGGATTTTCACTGGAACTATTGAGAGATTAGCACCAGGGGTGATGGTGGATTCAAGTAAAATTTTCTGGAAACTGAAATTTTTGGAAGTTGCTCCCCCTTTACCCTCCCCCCCCCCGTGAAAAAAACTTGTCAAATATGCATAGAAAAAAAATTGTGAAATCATTTGAAAAGTACCACTTTAAAAGATTTTTTTTAAATATTTTTGTAGTTTTAGAATCTGTCGGCCAAAATTTTTCGGAAATTAGAGATCACAAACAACCATGATTAGCACTCATTTTTTGAGACGAAAGACAATATCTCAAAAAATTTTGAAATTTTGTGAGAAGCATTTTTTGAAAAGGTTTTCAACTTACATATCGAATCAAAGAGCACGTAGTTGTCTTTTAAAAGGAGCTATTTTACAAGACTGAAGTTCCCATAGAATTGAAGTTAAGCATGAAAGCACTGCCGACCAGCAAAACAAATATTTTTTAACGAATTTCAAAATCATAAGTTATGGATGATTGAATTCTTTTTTAAAATTATTTACAAATTTAAGATGTGGAAGAGTAAGATTTTTCAAAATTTCATGAAAATCTGAAAAGGTCAGGTTGGGGATTTTTTTGTCCCTTTATTCGACATAAATTCGATCCCATTTAAAAATTGCACACAAAACATACTCAACTCATAATTGAATACAATTTAATTCCACTTATAAGATGCCGATTGATTCAAGAGCAAGGCTGTTTTTTTCCCGTCAAAAAGATGTTACAAATTTAAAACCCGAATCTAAAACTCTAAATAAAGACTTAAAATAAAAAAAAATTTAAAAAAAATCTGAGTTCAAACACTTTATTACACGGCGAATATTTGCGAATATTTTTCTAATACAGACAAAAATAGCAGATAACTCTTAAAGCCAACGCTTCTGTTCAATATTATTTTTCTTTCCCCATGAGTTTCCAATTCATTAGTTGATTTCTGCCAGTCTTTTTTGTTTGTTAAATCTGTGAAGAAATAATAAACGCAGAAAACTTTCAAGCACCAGGTGATGGCAATCAACAGCTGGTAGCCGCTCGCCATTTTGTTTTGTTGCGATAAAATAAACAAGAAATACGCATTCTGCATGGAATAACTAAAACAACCCCTTTTACGGAAATAAAGGTAGCAATCATTTCGGATTCAGATCAGAAATGAAAATTTCACAAAGAAATGTTAGCAAAAAATGTATCCGCGAAATAGTCATTGATATTAAGTTATACAAATGGAACAATTAAGTTTTGCAGAATATTCGAAGCTAAGAAAAAAAAAACCCCAATAAACTCAAAATTTAAATGAAATTCGACTTATAGACAAAATTTACATGTGAAAGATTTAAAAATAAATATAATTAAATTAATCACTTACTTTTAATAAAAGAATATCCTTTGCTCCGATTGTTTTTGAGCAGTTGCTCCGAAAGCTGTTGAAGTTGGCAAGCAAAGAAAGTTTCTGGAACTATTCCAAGGTATACAGATATAGAGGGCGCTCGGATGCAGTGATATCGGAACGTCAAATATTACGTTATTTTAGCACGGGAATAACACCGTGGCATTAGAACGTTTTTTTGAACGTCTAATATGACATCACCTCAGAACTAAACTGGCACCGTGATAATATCACTGTGGCTGTACGTCTAATTTTACGTGCAAGGAACACTTAACACCGTCATTTGACCAATAACACGATTTCTGTACCAGATTTGTTCGTTCTGGTGCTACTGGGGAAGGGTGTCTCTTGCCCCTTTTTGGGGGAAAATCATTGTTAATTTCGATGTAAACTCAAGTGGTGTTATAATTTGGCAGACACTTGGCGACATATCGCCAGTCTTATTGGTCGCCAAATTTGTCGCCAAGTTGGCGACAAATTTGGTGATTTTTTTTTTTTTTTGAAATCTGGTTTTAATTCGGCCACTGTTGGTGATATTTAAAGAGTAAACTATTGAATCATATTAAAACAGCAAAAAATAAGAAAATGGCAGTAAACTGGAGGTAAAAGGAAGTCATGTGATGCACACATCAGCTCGTTTATTTATTTATTTTTTAATACAGGGGGAGGAGATTTTACTTTAACTGTTAATTGAATCATAGGATCATAGTGACACAGTCAAAATTTTATAAATCTTAATTGAGAAATAAGGCCTCAAAATTTCCAAATTTAGAGCTAAAACTCTGTTACGGAATGCTGTACAAAACCTTCAATTATTTTAGGATGACTTAAGCCAATTTCATTCTAACCACAAAATTCAATATCTAAAAATAGTGCAAACTGGAAAAATAATTTAATGCCTTTGTGTAAACGTAATCAACATCTTTCCTTCAAATACATCTTAGAGGAGCCCGTGAAGTTCAACAATGAAACTCGCGCCACGACATGATAATTCGATAATATGTTCTGCTAACGTTTAACATGTAGGGAAAGGCCCTATTGTGACAAGGCTGAACTCGATCCGGTAACTTAACGGTTTTACTGGTAAGACAGTCGTTTCAGGGGAATGAAGAATAAAAAAAAAGTGATTGGAAATCAGCGCTATCCACTGAAGTTCAGGGTTCGTCCACTGGATTTAGGGTTAAAATTTCAACTATCAAAATGTCACCAAACAGGCAATGGCTTCGTTCAAATGTAGAAGCAATTTTCACCCGTCATACTTTGATGGGCGATTTTCTAGTCTACTTAGATTAAGAAAGTTAAATTTTGCTAAGTTTTTTTTTTTTTTTTCAATGGATTTGGTTTACGTTTTTTATATTTAAAACTATTTCAGGGTTTTTTATAAGTTTTTTTATTGAGCAATCACGATTGCTTATTGTCCTCACTTGACCTTCATTGACGTTGTGGTTCCTTTTTCAGCTTGAACCAGAAGCCTCTGCAGCACCACCGCCCACCGTCCTCTGCAGGCGGCGCGGCTGCTCCGGTCCTGAGCTATCCGCTTCTCTTGGTCGGAGGCGTCCATGTCCTACATACACGCACGCTCACACACACACCACTTTACACACATACACTCACACACGCTTACGTGCATACACACAGGTCTACGCACACACACACACACACAACTATGCACACGTAATCGCCCAGGAGGAGAGGAAGGCTTGGGGGGGGGGGGGTGCGGGGACAGGAGCAGTTTCTAGAAACAATAACTCAATGAGTAGGGTCCTGTCGCAGTTCGTGTTTGCGAAAAACATAATTTGGATTCGAAATTTCAGAATTCAAATTAATTTTCTTTTTATTATTCATGTTGCTGAATAAAATTGTATAAACAATGAATCAAGGATTTTAAAAGAAATTTCATTAGGTAAAGGTATTCAAGTGTGATGCACTTCTTCAGACATGGTCGGAGGCAAAAATGTTTCCAGACATGTAATGGGAAAAAATAGCGTTTTAACTACTTCAAAAATTTCGTAACATATTTAGACTCGACAAAATAAGAGAACATACTGCCTGCACTTATACTTTCTATAATACGTGATACAGTGTTTATTACATGTCTACAACTACAAATGTACGCAACAGAGGCTTTTAGAAAAACGTTCGAGCAACTTAGTGAAAATAGTCACAATTGAAAAGCAATCTACAATTGCCACCTGGAAAAAAAAACCTTAATGGTTGATCTAAAAAATTACGCATTTAATCAAAAGTATGATTAGACTAAAAATGATGCTTTTGATCATGTAAATCTTTTGAGTATTGTTGAAGTATATATAACAAAGAATGTTTTTAAAATGTTATTTTGTAATAAAAGTCATTAACATTCTGGGAAAGAACCAAAGTGTAAAAAAGTTAGGAGGTTTTGAATTTTTTTTTATATGTGTATGTGAGTGTAGAGGGGGTGAGAAGGAGAAAGGGTCTGACTGGAAAGAAGATTTGTACAACAAGGTCAAGTGAAGGAGGGAAGAGATTAGATAGTCTTCGTTTCTTTATTTTTTAGAGAAAGGTTAAAATTTCGGGGGAGGATTTATCTCGACGGTCCCCACCCTGTCTGCGGCCCTGGGCCTTCGGGTATTCAACGCTCGTGGTTCTGTAGCCGCATGGTTCAGGATACCGATACGGTGGAGATGTGTGGCAAGATAATCACGCACATAGACTAATAATAAGAGTAGACCGAGCTTTCTCAGACTTGCTGATGAAAAAAATTGGTTCATGGATACATCATGTGACTAGTGGAAAGGCTTGGCGAAAACTTTGGCAGCATGGTTGCTAGATGGCAACATTATCTATAGTTTGGCACTCGACATGTATTTTAAGACGTAATGTGTTTTCATTATATTTTTTTTTCCAGGTGCAGAGATTGAACTGTTTTTCTTTTAGTTATGTATTATTTTGACATTCGTAATTAGTTTTTGATCACAGTTTTCAGTAACTTTTATTTCATTTGGAAATCTTACGTCAGCGTTGGCATAAACGGAATGGCGTAAACGTTTTGCGTTAACGCAAAAATGTACTAATCGGTATCTTAAATTGAAATTGTATGTAAGAATCTTACCGTTTGCTGATTCTTTTTGGGCGTTTGCATGTTTAATTGCTTAGAGAGTTATTGAAAAATTGACTAAAGAAAATGCACAGTACTATCTAAACGAAAAACTCACTATATTAACAAAATATTTACAACTTAGAATAACAAATTTACTAATAGGATTTCATAAAAGCTCATTCTTCCGTATTCCATCAATTCTATTTATTTTATTTCTCGCCCGCGTTGATCGTCTGCTTCGATCAACGCCCGCTGTTGCTAGGATATCCACCAGTCACATGGTTTGGTTTATGAGCAGCAAAAGGGTTGCCATAGCTCGGTCTACTCTTATTATTAGTCTATGATCAAGCCCTATCCTCATCACCGCACCAGGTATGATGTGATCAAGGGGACCTCCGGAAGCGAGGCTCTCCCAACTCTTGCCCAAACTCTCCAACAGTATCGTCTTTAAACTGCTGATTTTTATCCGAGTCTTGACAGGATGAAGAAGGCTCGGTTGTTATGCTGGGGAGGAGCTGTCCCTTGATTTGCCAGCCCGTGAACCATTTTGTTACCGCCGATCTTAAAAATGGCACGGGATCCATTCAGAGTTTTAGAGTCAGTTTTTTTTCCTACAGTCAATGTCACAATCTGGTTGAGATTTACTGGAAAGGTTTTGAATGGCAGCCTGGGAAGGTGTGTTATAAAAAAAGCATAACTTGAACCTGAAAGTATAACTATTTTTTTCATGTATAAGATTTCTTTCTTCGTAGGTAGCAATTGTTTCAATTTTGAGCAATCACATTGCTTATTGTTCTCATTTGACCGTTTTTGGCGTCCTTTGATTTTATTTTCCCCCCGCCTCCCTCTGCAGCACCACCGTAGACCGGCCCCCTCCCGATGCTGCTTCTCTAGCGAAAACCGTCTCCAGGTTGCGTCCATATCCTACACTTACACGCATACATACACGCACACACACACACATACACCTACACACACACAAAAAAAAACATACACACACCTACACATACACATACATACACACAACTACCCACACACTCATGCCTGCACACAAACACACATACACATACCTTCCCCCCCACACACACAAACACATACGCACAACCACCCACACACTCATGCCTGCACACGCCTACATTCACACACACACACACACACTCGTGATTGCGAAAAACATAATTTGAATTCAAGATGCCAAAATTCAAATTAATTATTTTTGTTTTGTTTTGTTTTTAAAGGTTTTAAAGCTTTTATACATGAATAAGCAACAGCAAGGACGTATGCAAGGGAGGGGCGATCAACCCTCCCTTGAGAAACCGTGCACCGGCAATTTTTCCAAATTGAAGTTTAAAACAGCGAGTGTAGGCCATTTTTGATGACGTTAAGGAACGGAATGGTCTTCAAATTTCCATCCCAAAAACTTTACGGAATTGAATTTTCAAAATAGACTAAAATAGTAAAGTATCCTAGGTAGTGTTAGGGGTGCACTGTTAAAAACTCAAGAAACTTTTATGATAAATATTACTATGGAATATTTATAGTAAAAAAAATTGCAGAAAATTGTTCCGAAAAAAGTAAACGATATTAGCGCCAATTGATACACCACGTGATTTACAGTACGCATCACATAACACCGTATTTCCATTTACTTGATAAGTCCCAATCGGTATGGCAGTCAGCAAACCCGCCTGCTAATACGAAGGTCCCGAGTTCGAACCTGCGGCTCGCATGTTGCGTTTTTTAACTCTCGTTTATTCAACCGTTAAATTTTACGGTAAAATAGGATTTTACGGTAAAAGTTCCGGAATTTTTTTAACAGTGTCTGGTCAGTGACTTTCCTCCGGTAAGTTTTCGAAACTGAAGTTGAAGAACTGTTCTTCAGTTTCGAAACTGAAGCGCAAGTTCATACGATCTTCGATGATGATCTTAGGAAGATGGAGTTTCGAAACGTTCCCTCGGAATTATTACGAAATTGAAGTTCTAAAACGCAATTTAGAATACCTCTTTCAACGGAAAAGGAAAAAAAAAACTAGTTTTGGATACCTCCTTGACGAAGTCTCTATATTTTAATTGTTTTAGATAAAAATGCAGTGTCATCACCCAGGCATGTGCAATCACGTCCTTTATAAAAGGTAAGTTAAAAATTCAATTCATTGAAACAATTCTGGATCCGCCCTTGGGCAACAGTTCATAAGGACATGCTACGAGCGGATGGGAGCTGTTTTAATATTCAGCTCCTTTCTTTTCTTTGTTTCTTTTTTTTTTTTTTTTTTTTTTTGAAAAATCTCCTACTTTGTCATCACTAATCCGTTACAATTTTACTCACTTTTGAAGCCTTACTTTTGATCCCCGTTATATGATGTTATAGTGCAATTAGCAAATCAGGGTAATTTTTAACGTTGGAAAAAAAAAAGGTTAGACAATAAGCGATTTGCCGCAAGCGATAGAATTAATCAAAGTAGGTAGAAGCAATTACTTCACCGGAATGTTTAAGACAGAAGTTTTCTATCTCTGTCGCTGCCGGCGTAAAATTTCAACCAGCAACGAAGAATAATACTAGAGGAGAATCTTGGTTTAACTACTGGTGTAATAAATTACGTAAACAATGTTGTTTTTCATTCTTGTTTAAATTTGCAAGATTAAAAATTTAAAACTTTGAGCGTTGCTTTTCTTTTTCGAGTAAAAAAAATTAAAAGGTTATTTTCAATCCTACAACAAACTGACAGCTTCTTTTCTCTCTCTCTCTCTTTCCTTTTTTCCGCTAATTCTTTCAGTTAAAAAGAATAAAAACTTTCCAAGATTGAAGAAGAGAGAGAATTTTTCCGCAAAACAAACCTTGCTGCACAAACAATAATTTCGAAATTTTATGAATATCAGGCCACAACAGCTTTTTTTAAATGCATGACGATAAAATATTAAAAACAAAAAATTCCGTTGTTCTATCTTCTTTGCTAATAAAAAGGCTAAAAGTTTGTTTCTGGATCTCTGAATGTCTGTTACGCGCATAGCGCCAAAACGGTTCGGCCGATTTTCATGAAATTTGGTACAAAATTAGTTCGCTGCATAAAGGGAGCATCTCGAAGCGATTTTTCAAAAATTCGACATTGTTCCTTTTCTATTCCAATATTAGGAATATTTTACCAAGCAAATTATCATAACGTAGACGAGTAAATTATCATTACATGGACGAGTAAATTATCATAACGTAGGCGAGCAAATGAACATAGCCATATTGGCGAGAAATTCATCATCCATTATTTGTAAATATGCAGATGAACCAAATAAGCTTTTAATTTTACTACTGCGGGCAAAGCCGTGAGGGCACCACTAGTTACTAAAATTTTAAACGTTTAGTTAAAAGAGGTAACCATTTTGCAATGTGCTTGGAATATAATATTGAGGTACGGTTTCATAAACTGGGCAATAAAAATGATTTTTTTTTTTTTTTTTTGAGCAATCACAATTGCTTACTGTTCTCATTTGACTGTTTTTGGCATTACGCTGATTTTATTTTCCCGCCAGCACTCTCTGCAGCATCACCGTCGACCGGCCGCCTCACGATGCTGCTCCTCTTGCGAAAACCGTGTCCAGGTTTCGTCCATATCCTACACACACACACACACACACGCATACATACACACACACACACACCTACACATACACACACTCCTACACACACATACACACATTTATGCCTACGTACACACACACACACGAACGCCTACACGCACACGCGCGTACACGCACAGCACTGCATACACAACACTCACAGACATGCATACATACACTCACAACCACACGCACCCACACACATGCGCCTACACAAACACAGAGGCGCATACATACACACACACGCTCGTGATTGCGAAAAACATAATTTGAATTCAAGATGCCAAAAATCCAAATTAATATTTTCTTTCTTCTTTATTTCTTTACCCCCCCCCCCCCCCCCCCCAAAAAAAAAAGAAAGAAAAATTTTTTGTCGGGTAAAGATTCATAATTTTAAGTTGTACATCGGCTCAAAGTACTCTATGCACTAAAATAATACGTGAGACTAGTACATATCATCGTTTACGCGCAATAAATCAACGTAAATAACTAAAAACTCTTCCTTCTCTTTTCCTTCTCTAAGACGAAACATTTGCCGAAAACAAACATTTAAGTAGTAAAAGTTTGAATCTTAGATGCTAGATTTGAAAGTAATGGGGATATTATTTAGATTACTTTTATCGAGAAGCATTTGATGACTCCATTATTTAAATAACTTTCCCACAATGTCACAATTCTTTCTTAGTTTTCAAAATTGAGAACAGTACAAAAGGGCACAAAACTGTTTATTGACCACCATTACAGAAAGGCATGAGGAAACTTTGAGACTCTATTTCACCTATCATATTTACCTATCTTTAAATGGCAATGCATTGTGAACAACCGATACACAGAGCAAGTCTTTATTTGTTTTTCATCAGCAGCTAAAGAACTTCATTTTTAGATCAAGGAAAATATCATGTTCTAAAAGTCTAGGTCAGAGTTTTAGCAGGAAATAAAGATTCCAGGTCAGAGAGAAAAGTCGAACAACAATCGTATCAATAAAATCTGTTATCTTTGTTTTAATGCATTTATACATAGAATCATACATACGTACATACATACACATTTCTGCCGTTCATTGTAAAAGAGGTCTATATCCATACATTTAAAACAAGTATTTTTTAAAAATGTGTACATTTAGTTATACCTTTTAGTATAATAGAGAAGCAAAATACTTTTTCAAAGATAGTTATCTTAAAACTAAGAGTAGCTAAATATTTTTGTCTAAGGAAAAATTTGCAAACGGCTTTACATAACAAGCCATAGTAAAATCATTTACAAAGAGATACACCACTTTATTAATATATATATATATATATACAGAGAGAGAGAGTACAGCTGCATGAACTCATCTCTTTCTATATCTGATTTTACTTCTGGTTCACATGACATAAAACACTGCAAAACATAATTCAAAAATTCTGAAAGGGATTTTACTATTGGAAGATTCAAATGTGTAGCGTTTAATTCGAATAAGCAATTTATTCGTTTTGCATCCTTAATTTCTCTTTTTAAAATCTTAACACTGAAGTCTAGAATACGAATAAATATTTTCTTCCGACGGTACATCAGTACGGGAGTGGTGGAAGCGAATAATCAAAAAATTTTTCAACAACAGCGTTGAAGTAATCAAAAAGTAAACTCTAATGTATTATTTCCCAGTTTAAAAATGTTTGCTGTCACTTTATGCAACGTCATCATGTCATAACACACTCCAGGGTCCTTCATAGCTATCGCTAGTTGTTGTTTAACCGGTCGTATCGGACCCTAAAGACAGCTCTGCTTTTTGATCCAGAACAGAAGTTGAGTAACCATTGGTTCAGCACCCCCCAGAGGTACTTGCTATTTCACACCGATATATATTCACCTGAATGAGTTTGTAACCACGGCATTTTAAACACGATCCAATCACCGTTAACGAATCCAGAAGATCCTCGACAGGCTGGCATCGAACCCGATACCCTTCATTTCCGAGTCCGACGCCTTAAGTCCTGGTTTCCTAGAAGCGAAATCACCGAGCTTTGACGTCGCTAGTCGGCGTGACGCTGAAATCAAAGTCGAGTGGATTCTGGCGTGGCCATTCACGACGCCGGTTTAGCTCGGGCGCGCATGCGCAGAAGAATCAAGTTTTCCTCTCGGCGATTCCCTCCTAGGAAACCAATGCTTTACCGATCAGCCCACCACGGTCCATGTAATGTTAGGAGGGTCGACACACACTTTCTTAAAGCTCCGGGGTAATAAGGCGTCGGACTCGTAAATGAAGGGTCCCGGGTTCGATGCCGGCCGGTAGAAAATCCTCCGTATTCTTTAATGGTGCCTGGGGAACGTTAAATATGTCTTGGTCACAAAGTCTTGCAAGTCAACACCTGTGGGGGTGTTGGACATTGCTCGGCTTGTGGTCTGATTTTTTTTAAAAAAAGAGTTATCTTCAGGTCCCCATCTAACTGGTTAAACCGCAATTATCACTATGTACGGAGATCCTGGAGTGAAATATTTAAATACTTTTCTAAAATTTAAGTTTTAGCCCTCGTTTTAACTTAGAGAAACTGTTGATTCATGCTGGAAGATGTAGTTCAGTGCCATAATTATTTCCTTTTTCTTTCAGGCTAAAAATTAATATCTTTCTCGTTGCTTCAACTCAGTGGCGGATCCAGCCGATTGTTTTGGGAGGGGCCATCCGAAATTTTTGAACAAACTCCCCAGGACCGAATTTAGCTCCATGCCGCCCCTAGGCAAATTTGAAATCTGTCGTCCCCTCCCCCCCCTAAAAGAATCCCTAAAAAATATCCTTGACTCAAAAAAAAACGTAAAAAAGTGTTCCCCAGGTTCAAACTGTCACAGTTATGAAGAAATGATGGCGTTTCACATTCTGAGGCTCCCCGATGAAATGATCACAGTGATCTCCAGAATTTTTTTTTATTCGGCAAATTTTGCTGACGATTCAGCAAACACCATGATTGAAAAACATTTGACTTTCAGAAGATGTGTGAAAGTAATCATTATTAAATTACATGAAAAATTTGTCTCTTCTGTGGAAAATGAAAGAATGCTAATATTTTACTTTCAAGAATAACAATTTAATTCAAAAAATGTGCATTATAATAGCAAATTTGCCGCCGCTAAAAAGTTTGCCGTCCTAGGCAACTGCCTACTCTGCCTATTGGGAGATTGGGCCCTGATAACTCCCCAGAAATTTTATTAAAATGAAGTTTTAAAACTCAATTTTCGGGGTATCGAGACATTCGGTGAGTGGGTGGATTCAGGAATCTCCCTCGAAAATGTTTCAAAATTTAAATTTCCGAGTAATTTTTGAAAATTAGGAAACTAAAAACGCATTTTGTCTATTTTTGATGATGTACGGAGAAAGGAAATGTTTCGGGCGCTGGCCCCAAAATACTTTTTGAAAATAAAGCTTAGAAACCAAAATATTCTATCATTATACATTGAGAAGTTAGAAGAGGAAGGGTGCTCTTCTAACTCTTCAGCTGCCCAGCCTAAAAATGCACCTTTAGGTAATGTTTGCTTACATTAAAGGAAGTGTGAAGGTGCTTAGAATCCTTCCTTCCTGGAAATATTTTGCCTTTGAGGCTCTAAAAATTCGATTTTTAACTATATTTATACATATTTTAGAAAGGGATGGAAGATTCGTGAGCTCCTCTAATAAACCTCCTTTTAAAGCTATCATCACGATATACACTACGGAGGGAGGGGGTCCTATCAAAACTCGTTTGTAATTGAAGTCCCAAAAAAAATTCATTAAAGTTGCTTTTAAGCAAGTTAAGTGATAAGGGCTGGATAAGCTAATTTCCGCTGACATTTTTTCCCACTAAACACTTAAAATGCAATTTTTTGCTACATATCAAGGCATTTGTGAAAGGGCATAGGAAAAGGGGGTTCTCCTCCTATTTCGAAATTAAAGTCGTAAAAACGAAAATTTAGGCGCTCTTTGGTCTTGTGAACAATAGGTATACTCTGAGAACGGCAGCATTTGCAGATCGTTCAAGTGTCTGTAGTTGGAATCAAGAAATGATGTAAAAGATGGAGAAAAATTTTGGAAATATAAGTTTTGTTTTGAGGATAGGGATATTAGTTATCTCCCAATTTAGGTCTATACTTCTTTTTCAGTAAAATACATATGTTAAATTTTGTTATCTTCTCATAATATTTTTTTCTTCTTTTTTCCTTAAAAAAATTCCTACAATCACAAGGCTTTGGGAGGGGCCATGGCCCCCCTCTAGATCCGCCCCTGCTTCAACTTTTCAAGCTAAGAAATGATTTGTATTTTTACTTCTTTTCATTAGATACTTTTCAACAACCGAAGCATATTTCTTTCTTTCATTCTGCATAAAACATGCCAATTCTATTACGGTTTAAATGTTTCACCGAAGTTTTGTTCTGCTTTTGAATTCACCCTCGTGGGAAAAAACAATTTAAAGTGTTCTTGAAGTTCCAGCTTGCGACCACTAGATTATCTAATTTTAAAAAGTTACGAAACTTCTCCAATAAAATAACAGGATTTCCGCTGCATTGCTTTTTCTCTTCTTTACAAAAAGATACATTCAGAGATGACTGAAGAAATATTTTGTTTCGTTGTCTTATGTTGATGTTGAAAACAGAACAGTTAATGTGTCTTTACATAAGGTCAATAGTTTAAAGTAAAATAGTAAAACGTATTCGTAACAGCACGCTTTCTAAACTATTTACCACCAACGTGATTGCAATGCCAAAAAGTATTTCTGAGAAGAGAACTGTAGAAAATAAGCACGATCTTCTAGAAATGTTATGCTTTGATACATACACTCTGCAAAATCTCGTGCAATTTGAAAAAAAAAAAAAACGAGCTGTGCGAGGATGTGTGCATCACACTACTTCCTTTTGCTCCAATTTAATGTCATTTCCCCATTACTGGCAATTTTAATGTGATTCAATAGTTTACTCTCTCAATATCACCAACAGTGGCCAAATTGAAACAGATTTTTTAAAAAAAAACGCTAAATTTGTCGGCAACAAAACTTGGCGACCAAAGGACGCGATATATAACCAGATAACACCACTTGAGTTTACATCGAAATTAACAATGATTTCCCCATAAAAAAAGGCAAAAGACCCCTCTAGAAACACCCGAATGCAACCAAAAGGGGAGGCGAACAACTAGACTCCACTAGGAGTCTACGTACCAAATTTCAACTTTCTAGGACTTACCGCCCTTGAGTTATGTGACATACATACGCACATCTCCACATACGCACATACATACTGGCGTCACGAGAAAACTCGTTGTAATTAACTCCGGAATCATCGTTGTAGATATTTCGCGTGTCTATACGTTCTTAGGCACTTATCCACGTGTGGTCGAGTTGAAAAAAAAAAAAAAAAAAAAACTCAGTATTCATTCGGGGGTTAATAAAATGGAAATTAAGGCCGATTTTTGAGTGAAATTTTTTTTGCGAATAAAATTATTCCTTTTTTTTTAAAAGGAAGTAAAAACACTTTTGGCAGACATATAGTTTAATATTCACGTTAGCTGCTATATTTCCCACAAAGATATGTAAGCGAGCATGAGTACACAATTGTTAAATTGCTGCTTATCCCATATCGGTAAATATTGGTTACCCTAAAGTCAAGTTTCTTGCATTCGAATAGTTTCTACATGCTTGTAATTTCTTTAAATAAAACTTCAGATAACTACGAGCCACATAAAAGATCTTTCACTATTTTTCTATTTTCACTTCCAACTTTTAATAACTAAACTCCGCATCTCATTCCTACCGTTTTAGCGATTGGAGGTATCTATCTGCAACTAACGGTTGCAAAAATAGAGGTCTCGTAGATTACACGTAGATCATTTATGCAAAGAAAATCTCAGTAAGTATATTTCAGTTCATTTTATAGATGCTTCAAAGCAGCTAAGTTGGCGAAAATATGAAAAAAGGCGAACAAGACGATGTCAGATTGTAAAATTAGAGGTAAAATCCACATTTGAACTGCAAATGCAAATGGTAAAAACTAAACTAATAATGTACAAATTTGTAAACGGTTTCATATATGTTTCGGGGCTGCAAAAAAAAAAAAAAAAAAATCTGCAATGCAAAAGAAGAGGGGGGAAAATGAAATAAGTCCGACAAAAGTCTTTGATGCGCAACATTTTACAAGTGCGCTTTATTAAAGTGTTTCTATTTTTAAGTCTTTTATGTGTATGAGGGAAGAACACACGCAATTTAAGTTAAAGCGTGAATTGTTTATCGTTACTACTCTCAAACGACTAAAATAAAAAACAAGAAAATCTTCATTTAAATACGTATTCATACAATATATATCTATACGAAGATAAAAACCCACTTTTAAGTCAAAGCTTGAAAAATGTCGTTAGAAAATTTCTCTAACAGCTTCATCACTCGTAAAATGTTTCCCTCTGCTTAAAAGCAGAAGAATGTTTTGGAACAAATAGGACCTTTTGTGGTAAAATGTATCTCTTTCCTTTAACAAAATCATGAAAAAGAAAAGGCTCACAGCACACGGCAAGAAAAAGGCGTGAAAAATTACGAATTATAACTCAAAACTATTTCACTGGTTCAAAATCTTGAAAAGCTGAAATATTTAGGCATTTGTTACCACTTCAATGCATTTTTAGGATTCTGTTCCTTTCTTAAAACATGTAAAGTTTTTTGTAAAAGGGGATAACCTTAATGTCATATTTAAGGGCAGAATATAGTTTTTGGTTATCTTAATAGAGCATAGTTTTTCTCAACAAAAAAAAAAAAAAGGAAGAAGAAAAAAAGATTCGCAAGACACTTGCTAAAAGAGGATAGAAATTTTAATTGAAAATTATTATCATTAGCAATATGAAAGGTTTAACATATTGAAAGTTACTATTATAAAATTATGTTTCACATTTTCAGTCATTTTTTATTTGGAATATAAACGCTATTTTTACGAGTGCCAAACCAGTTATAAAAATCTGTCCGTTCAAATAGTGAAGTTTTTAAATATGAAAAACATTCGCTTTATTCGTACATATTTTTTAATTGAAATATCTTTATCACCGTCATGAAGCGTCTCACAGTGGAGCGAAAACGCCAAAAAGTGCTTTAAAAATATGCCCCCCCCCCTTACATTCAACTAATTGAGAATCAATAAATTTGCACAGGCCTACCTCTTCAGCAATCAGAGCGGGAATTTCAAAGCCCTACGTCTACTACAAAGCTAAATGGTGCCTTTGGACGATGAAGAATCATGATTGGGGGAATTTAGAAAAAAATTATTTTAAGCGGTCTATTTTTTTTTAAATTAAAGGTGGATTTTTTTAATTCCTCTCGTGTCCAACGATAGTAATAGGACAAAAAATAAATAAATAATCTGATATTCAAACCGAAAATCGATTTTGATTGCACCGAAAACTAGGGAATTCAAAATTATTTGTTTTAAACAACAAAAAAGTAATGTTATGTACTCTTTGAACTTAATATTAATTAGTCATCAATGGTCTGTATGAAGACCATGAAAAGGAATTACTTGCGAACTTCGGACCCTGAGCTAAACAAATTGAAAAGACTTGCTAATTACATGTCTGTGTAAAAGAAAATAAATGAAAAAAAAAAGAAACGAGAGATGTTTAAAAAACATTTTTAAACGCTTTTTGACGTTTCCGCCCCGTTGTGCGGCAGGTGCACGTAAAACGATCGGTGGAAGCTATGATGCCTACGGGCACAGAATGGGGTCGTTTCTAAAATTTTAAAAGTATTTTTTTCTAAAAGAACATGCTTGAAAACATAGGATCTGACCATTTTTTAAATAATTTCACTAAGTTTAATATTTTTTAAAAATTACTTAAATCGGTGCGCTTTCATATTTTACGCTTCTGCCGATGACATCACAAATGATAAAATGACATTCTGTCTTGATATTCACAGAGCAAAATATTTAATTCGCATCTTTACTCACGTGTATTGGCAACGATAGGGTTGATAGCAAGCGTAGAGCGCAATTTTAACTGGCTTCTTAATTATCATAACGTGGAACCGCGGTAGAAAGATGTGCCAAAGAGCATTATTTGTGACGTCATCAAGATCACTTGTTGACGCCTTGTTTGCAAAATTGGACATTTTGAAAAATTAATTTAAAAAAAACTGTTGGGAAAATGAAAAAATTTTCTGGGTCCATGTTATTTTCTTTACTTATTCCATCAATTTCAGTGACAAAAAGTACTACTTTTGACTGAAGGAAACAACCCCATTGGGTACCCCTGGCCTAGGGCTTTTGCTAAAACAGAGACCCGTGTATCTGTTGTTTTAACTAATTGAGCAAAGTAGTAAAAACTTAATCTGAAGCAGAAAAAAAAACAGATCTTTCGAGTGACATAGAATACTAAGGGGGGTGGGAAATCTTTTACCCCTTTAATTGATAACTTATGTGAAATTTTAGCTCAAAAAATAATTATAAAAAATAATAATAATAATAATAATTTGAAGTTCAAAAACGAAAACGCTCCAAGGTGCAAACTCCAGGAGCACGAAGTAATTTTGTACCAATTTTCAAGGCTGCAGGGGCTATGGAGTCTCTTGGGCGCAGGTTCACCAGAAACAGAATTTCACAATTTGTTTCATGTTCCTTTTTTTTTTAATTTACAGAGATCGAGATACTAAAAAATAAAATTACATAACTGGATAAATAAACAAACATTTTTATTTGAATACCATTTTTAATGAGTACAAAAGTATATTCGCGGTTTTTAAATTAAAACTTTCCTTTATTGAACTACATCATCATAACCCAATTTCTAAAAAAAAGATTTTAAGAGAAAAATAGTAGTTGAAAGGAAGTAGAAATCTGCAGTAAATAAATCGCTAACAAAAAGTTGAAAACTGTCCTACTTCTTTTACTGCCGCCTCATTTCAGAAGTTCCAGAATTGGTTTTGTGGAAAATGAAGGTTTATATTGTGCCCGAAAATGATGCGTCCCTGAGGGTTAACAATAGTTCTGCTAATAGAGAACTTAAACAATCTTTCCCGCCCGTTCAAAGCTAGGATTGAGGAACAAAAAAAAGGATAAAACTCTGTTTTCACTGACTTGACTACAAGTAATGTAAAAAGTGCCTTTACGAACGACTTTGTTCAGGTAAACAATCCCCAATAATAACAAGAACGTAATTAAGTTTACGTTCAGCCAACTAAAAGCAAAATAAAAAACAAGATTTTTTATAATTTACAGAGACTAACAGCAAAATTTTGAACGAAAAGATAAAAATAATCTTCTTCTTTTCTCTATCTCTCTCTATATATATGTCTTTACTCCCCTCTGCATTCTATCACTCTATGTCAACGCAAAATATAAAAATAATGTTTAGCAATATTTTAGTAACTAGTGGCACCCGCACGGCTTTGCCCGTTGTAGAAAATGAAAAGGTCATTTGGTTCGCCTGTATATTTACAAATAATGGAGCATGAATTTATCGGCAATTTGATGTATCCATTTGCTCGCATATGTTACGGTTTCACTTTATGATAACTTGGTAGTTTAAGCGTCCACGTTATGATAATTTCCTCGGTGAAATGTTCTTAAAATTGGAATAGAAAAAGAACAAAACGGAATTTTCGAAAATTGTCTCCAGGTACACATTTCCGTGCGACAGACAAATTTTGTGAGAAATTTCAAAAAAAAAAAAATCGGATGAACAGTTTAGGAGCTATGCGCGTCACAGAGATCCGGACCGAGATCCAGACAGAGAGATTTTCAGCTTTATTATTTGTAGAGATGTCTTAAACTCATTACCGTTTAGCATTCGCTTTTTAAACAACAGTATGGTTAAATACGTACTTCGAAGTTTTTTACTTAATTTAAACTGAACGAACTGCAAAACATGTCAACAAAGTTATGCTGACGAAAGAACGTGTAACTATGTATGTGGCGTTTAAAAATATTTTAAGGCTGAAAAAGCTTTCCAAAATTATGCACTTTCGTAAATAGCGCTATGAACTCCAAATGTACTTTGCCACAATTTTATCATCATTCACAGAAAACATTTATATTCCTCGTGTAAATGAGATTCAAAATGAATGTGCCTTTTTTACACGTATAAGAGCGTTCGACTCGATTTCGTATAGGAAATACTAAAAAAGGCATAGTTAGTACCAATAAGAAAAAATCATCTTTTTTATTCTAAAATTGTCGTAGAAAAGGAAATTACTCACTGCAGTAAACTTAATGTTGAGTTTAATTGCGAAGCTGCACTAGACCAAAACTTCTTTTCAATAAAATGTGACTCGAATAAATCCAAACTTAATCCATAACCCAACTGCTGGTAATAAAATTCTATTTTAAGTAATTAACTGTCGCAAAAATGTATGAAAACAAGTAATACTAATGATGCTTATGGTACTGTTGCTGCTGATGATGATGATGATGACGATAAAGTATTTCTTTGTGAGGCATTTGTTTCATTTCAAGCATATGAAGAAAAAGTTGAAAATGTTACGAGTATGTTTATTTCATGAACATTTTAAGTTCAATTTTAATGTGAAAAACAGCTCGTTGTATGCTGTACAATAATTTCTTGTCATATCACGTGGAAGACAGCAAAATATGGGCGAAAACGTGATATAGTGGAACTTCTTTCAGCCGGCTCCCGTTTATTCTGCTCTCCGGTTTATCCGAAACAAAATTGGAGGGTTAAAAAAAAATACCATACTGTCCAACCACGGATTGCATGGAATTTTAAAACGTCCCGATAAGACGAATCTATGTGAATAAAGGGGAAAAGTAAACATTTGATGCGCGTATTCCGCTTATTTGAACGAGACTCTGCATCTGCAAAAGCTGACATCGGTAAAACATAATAGATTCGTCCATTTCCGGCTGTAAAACGGATGTTTGTCTTTCCATAAAATCCGTGGTCAGACAGTATTACCCCGCATTATCCGGCATGCCAGATAATTCGAGGTTTATTTTCCAAAACAAAAGCTAATTTCCCCATTCAGTTCCTATTGTGTATTGCATATGATGTGCGCTTGTTATTTATGGTAGGTCATTATTAACGGATTTAATTATACGCCAATAACGTAATAAAATCAGAAGCAATCATTGTTACTATGTTTCATTCATGCTATTTTTTCTTTTCTTTTTTTTGAGCAATCACGATTGCTTATTGTTCTCATTTGACTGCTTTTGATGTTCCGTGCCTTTTTCGGCTTCAATCAGAAGCCTCTGCAGCACCACCGCCCACCGTCCTCTGCAGGCGGCGCGGCGCGGCTGCTCCGGTCCTGAGCTATCCGCTTCTTCTAGTCGGAGGCGTCCATGTCCTACACACACGCACGCTCACATATTCACACGCACGCCTACGTGCATACACACAGGTCAACGCACATACACAAGCCTACACACTTACCACACACAACTATGCACACGTAACCGCCCAGGAGAAGAGACAAGCTTGGGGGCGGGGGGGGGGGCAGGAGCTGTTTCTAGAAACAATAACTCCAATGAGTAGGGTCCTGTCTCAGTTCGTGATTGCGAAAAACATAATTTGAATCCAAAATTTCAGAATTAAAATTAATTTTTTTTTTTTTTTGAATAAATAATTTCAGGTTCCTTTTAGAAAGGGGAGTTCAATTTTTATTTATTGAATAGCTACAGTAAATTCTTCAGCACTGGCTTAGGAACGGTAATTTACTACTCAAATGTTTGCTTGGTTTTAATTTAATTTTTATAAAGTTATTCGTTATTTAATAGTATTTTTCTTGTTAAAATAACAAATCACATTGCTAGTTAATATCTTTACAAAATTAAACTTTATTAATACTAATCAGATATGTGTAGAACATATATTTTTATATCATTATTATTTTTCCCCTAACCTCGATTTTTCCGGCATGCCGGAAAGGACGAGGTTAGTGTTACTGAAAACCTGGTGATCCCCGAATTTTGAGGCATGCCGGATAATGCGAGGTAATACGGTATATGTTTATTTAAATAATAAGTTTAAGTTATGATTGCAAGAGCGAAACAACAAATGCGCCAAATATTTGGCTTTTGTTTTAAACAAACGCAAAACTCCTGCATAGAACGTACAATAAAGTATAGTAGGGTAATGTGTTGTTGTTGACCGGACTACCGTTGAGTTGCGGAATGAACAGTTCAAGTTCAGATGAAAGTTACTAACACTAAAATTTATTTACATGTTTTTTAAATAAATAAGATAATCTTGCCTTGCCAGTTTCAACGATTTTTGCCTCCCAACCGAAAATATTTCATCGCATATTCGTATCTCAAATAAAATAAAGGAGAAGCTGCAGTCTCCGTCTAATGGCGGTTGAAAGAGGTAAAAACAAGACTGATCTGTTTATGCAGGGTATGACCTACCCAATATTTCAAAAAATGAAAAAAAAAAAAAAAACGAGCTAATGTGTGCATCACATGACTTCCTTTTACTCCAATTTAATGTCATTTTCCCCCTTATTTGCAATTTTAATGTAGTTCAATAGTTTACTCTCTAAATGTCACCACCAATAGCCAAATTAAAACCAGATTAAAATTTAAAAAAAAATCGAAAAAATTTGTCGCCAAGTTGGCGACAAACTTGCCGACCAAAAGACTGGCGACATATGGCCAAGTGTCCGCCCCCCTTAAAAACACCCGAAAGCAACCAAAAGGGGAGGTGCACAACTAGACCCCACTGGGAGTCTACGTACTAAATTTCAACTTTCTAGGACATACCGTTCTTGAGTTATGCGACATACATACGCACATACACAGGTACATACAGACGTCACGAGAAAAGTCGTTGTAATTAACTCGGGGAATGTCAAAATGGATATTTCAATGTTTATACGTTCTTAGGCATATATCCGCGTGTGGTCGGGTTGAAAAAAAAAAAACTCAACATGAATTCGGGGGTGAGCAAAATGGAAATTAAGGCCGATTTTTGAGTGAAAATTTTTTCGCGAATACAATACTTCATTTTTGGAAAAGGAAGTAATAATGAATAAAAAATAATAAGCTTATTAAAATTAGTACTTACGTCAAAAAAATTCGTTTGTTTTTCCTGTTGCAAAAAATATTTTAAAATTGAATAAAAATACTTTCAAAATTTCTTAAAAGCAACAAAAAAAAAAATTCCATTATTTAAAAAAAGTAGTCTTTGCATATCGGAATTTGATTGTGAATAACATAATTTGAATTCAAGACTTCAAAATTCAAATTAATGCTGAATGCTGGTTCATTTTACTTATTTATTTTTTATTTTAAACTTTTTGTTCAAAAATAAAAACGTATTTGTATCTATTCCGTATCTTTGGTGATCAAGTTAACCTGTACTCCGTTATATTTTCTTCCTTTTGTAGCCTCTAAAGTGTTTCTCTGTGTTCTGTTTAAAGTCCTTATTTTCTTTCCCACTGTAAACATTAACTTCGTGTGTGATGTAATCAGCGGTGCAGGAAAAGCAATTGTCCGAGAAAATTTCCGTCCAGAAGTGTAATCTAAGATAAATCCGAATCAGTAAGTTTACTTCTGTAATTTCCTGTTGACTGGAATCCCTTCCATCGTGTTTAACGAGATCTGGTTTAAGATTTGATTCGGAAGGGAATAATGTAAAAGTAAAATGTTTTACAGTAAATTAAAGCTTTCTTTTCTTTTCTCTGCCCCCTCCCTTTCTTCTTTTAGCAATGTTTTTCTTATACATTTGTTTACTTTAAGAATATGTTTTACTAGCGGTACCCGCACGCCTTTGCCCGTAGTAGAAAATTAAAAGGTCATTTGGTTCGCCTGCATATTTACCGAAAATGCATGATGAATTTCACGCCAATTTGGTCACTCACGGTAATTTGCTCGTCTACGTTATGATAATTTGCTCGTCCACCTTATAATAATTTGCTCGTCAACGTTATAATAATTTGTTCTTACACGTTATAATAATTTGCTCATCCATGTTATGATAATTGGCTCTGTAAAATGTTCTTATAATTGGAATAGAAAAAGAACAAAATTGAATTTTCGAAAAATAGCTTCGAGGTGCACACTCCCATGCTACAAACTAATTTTGTACCAAATTTCATGGAAATATGCCGGACGGTTTAGGCTCTATGCGCGTCACAGAGATCCTGACTGAGAGATATCCCGACAAAGATCGAGACAAACTTTGAGATTTATTATTAGTAAAGAATAAAGATTAGTTACTTCTTATAAGAAGAAATTAAAATTTTAGATTGGATTTCATTAGCCGTAAAGCCCGATAACTTCCAGAACATAATTCCTGGCCAAATATTTCAGTAAGGCCAAACTTAAAATGATAAAGCTCCTTTATAGACGCATTTTGAATACTTCGAGATTGGCCTTCTTTACGGAATCGAAATCACGTACCGGGAACAAATTAAAAGTAATCTTTTTATTGAAATCGTTCTGAGAGCATTAAGCATTAATGATCTAAATAAAGTTAGTTGATACTAATGAACGTCAACCGATTTCAATCAACTAGCGATAAATTGAAAATTAAGTTTTGCTACTTCAAGGTGGTTTAATGCAATCTCAACTGGAATAAATTGTAACTCAACAAAATAACAGTTGCAAGCAATAATTAACTGCAGACGATAATTAGTAATTGATTCGCTACGTTAATCCACTGCCAGTTACTAAGAAACATAGCCAGAAAAAACAATTTATGCAATAAATAAAATAAAACTAGCTGACCCTTTCGAACCCGGTTTTTTAAAAACCTTAACAGCAAAAATCACTAGTTTATTTTTCGCTGATAGCGGAGAAAAAATCTTTGAAATGATTGCTTACTTTAGAAGTTTGATTAAATATTAAAGAATTTATGGATGCACCCACAAAAAATAAATTTGAGAAATAATATGTATGATACTGCGATTTACGTGTTAAATACAGGGTTTTTTTCTGATTTCAATGAATCCTGCTTCCGTGTGGTTTAAGATTATATATAGATTTTTTGATGCTATGCAATGATTCTTAATCAATAAAACTGAATTAAACCGCTTTTTTTTTTCGACAAAACAGTCAAAATGTGCAAATTATCTCTATTCGCAACTCCAGAGCTCAAATACGCTCCAATGCGGTGATTAACAATACTAAAGAAAAAGTTAAAACATTCCAAGTGTTTTCTTTGGGGTAGATTACAGGCACCAGACAGTTTATGATGTAATGTAATTTCAGAAGAATAGAAAAGAAAACTTCTTACAAACACGATGAAAAATTACTGACATTCACTAAACGTCAAAGCAAGTTATAAGTTACGGCATTTGTTTGTTTTACCTTTTTCATCCGCCATTTGAGAGTGGCTGCACCACCCCCTATAGTTGATTGGAGTTGCGAATTTTTTTTCCAAAAGCGTGAAAACCACCAGATTTAAAATGCCTTACTTATGTAGTTTGATCAAGAATTGAAGGAGTTATGGCGTTGTCACACAGAACAGCAAAACACGTTTCAGAAATACCGTATTACCCCGCAATATCCGGCATGCCGGAAAAAAGCGAGGTTGACCAGCATGTCGGGAAATTCGATTTTTCCGGCATGCCGGATAATTCCAGGTTTATTTTGCAACAAAACAAAAGTAAATTTCTCCATTCAGTTCCAATCAGAAAGCAAACCACTTGGAAGGAAAAGAATAAATAAATCCCAAAAGTAACCTTCTTTACAAAAATAATGTGTATTGCACATATAATATGTGCTTGTTATTTTAGGTAGGTCATTATTAATGGATTTAATTATATGCCAATAAAGTAATTGATTCACAAACAATCATCGTTACTGCGATTTGTTCATAAATTTTTTAAATTAATTATTTTAGGTTCCTTTTAGAGAGGTAATTTTAATTTTCATTTATTGAATAGCTGTACTAAATTCTTCAGCACTGGCTTAGGGGCGTAACTGAATGATTAAATGTTTGCTTACTTAGTTTTAATTTAATTATAATAAAATTATCCGTTAATTAACAATATTTTTCTTGTTAAAATAATTTTTACAAAATTAAACTGTTTATTCATACTAATAAGATATGTATAGAACTTATATTCATTTTTAAGCTGAACATATATTTTTATAGTATTAATTTTTCTTCCGTAATCTCGATTTTTTTCGGCATGCCGGAAAGCACCAGGCAAGCGTTAATGAAAGTCTGGTGAACCCCGAATTTTGCGACATGCCGGATAATGCGGGGTAATCCGGTAATACATATGATCATAAAAACAATACAAATGAAACCATGAATACAATTACATACAACAAAGCTTCAACTTGAATATAATAAAATTAAGTGTTGCCAAAACAAATTTTGCAGACAATACTGAACAGAACAGAACACAATAAAAAATTCCTTTTGCTTTACTAGAAGTTCTTACTTACTTTATTACATTAGTACAGGTATGGAATTCGTATCCTAAAAAGTTGCGCAAGGGTCAGCAACAAAACTATTGAATAATCTTGTAAGTTACTGTTGTCAATTAATTTTTAACGAGCAACTACTTACAGTCTGACCACCGTTTGAATGGAAAGGCAAACTTCCGGTTTATAGGCGGAAATGGATGCACCTATTAGTGTTCAGGGGGGGGGGGCAGCTTGTGCAGATGTATGTTAGAATGTAAATTAAGCAGAGTCACATTCAAATGAACAGAACACGAGCATCAAATTTTTATTTTCCCCCCTCATTCAGAAAGACTCGTCTTAGCTGGGCTTTTGCCAATTTCATATAATCCGTTGTCAAACACAGAGCCATAGAAGAGGAAGGGCTAGGTCTTAGCGCCTCGAAAGTAGGAACGGAGGGGGAAAGTGCCAGTGACGTCACTAGGTACACTCGATCTGGGACATTAGTGTTGTGCGTGCGTGCGTA
The DNA here is from genome assembly GCF_026930045.1 of Uloborus diversus. Classification (NCBI taxonomy): domain Eukaryota; kingdom Metazoa; phylum Arthropoda; class Arachnida; order Araneae; family Uloboridae; genus Uloborus; species Uloborus diversus. The sequence goes on along the minus strand of NC_072734.1, from coordinate 187,453,209 downwards.
ATTCCTCACTCTTTTCCCGTTTTTATGTTATTTCTTGAGGGTTAAGCTTCAAAAAGGAATGAAATACAAGGGTAAATGCTTTGAGTCCCATCGACAAGTTAATAAGCGATACGAAAAACAGTAAACCTGATTAAAATCTACAATACAAATTTTTAGTTTCTCTTGTGTAGTTTTGGATATTCTTTAGCCAATATTCCTGATTTAAAGGGGTAGAAAGCGGAAATTTCGCACAATAAAATTGAGCTTATAAAGAAATGAAAATAATTTACTGTGCTTGTCAAGTTTCCTCTCGTGTGTACATAATTTTGTCAGTTTAGGTTTTAAATAATATTAATAACATTGTTATTTCAATCTTGTCTCAAATAAAATGAAAGAGATAAGATTGATATAAGGAATAATTAAAACATATTTGAATTTCGCGATACCATTTGAATCTAAATACTGCCGATATGTTTTAGAGAAAATTATTTTTTACGAAGTAACTATAACTCTGAACAAGAATCTTAACGAACGTTGTTTTTGAAAACTGAAGTAGAACCTCATTAACCTGGACTAATATAGGATCCAGGTCATCTAGATTGTTTAAAACGACTTAAACAAAACAACCTTTAAATTCAATCAATGTACATGAGTAAAATACTTGAACACAGTAAAAGTTGTATTTTGAATTCAAGAGAATAAAATATAAAGCTGCATTAAAGAAAATTAAAAAAATAAAAATACAGCCTTACAAAAATACATTATTGCACTAACGCGTTCTTCATTTATACCGTATGTACATTTAAATGGTTTTCCCAGATTAATGGGTATTTACTGAAATTATTAATCAACATTTTATTCACTTCAATTTATAAATAACGTATTGAAATTTAGCAACGTAAACCAAGTTTAAAGTTTCAATGATTATCGCCAAATTTATAAAGCTAACTTATTTGTAGACTGAAAAATTTCTTCATGTCTGAATTCTACAAAACATTACGTTATAGTAATTAATTGAAATCTTTCGGAATATTCTACAAAGTTTTCTTCTGTGATAAAGTCCATTTAAAAAAAATGTCGGCGTACCTTTTGTGATCAGAAAGTTTTTCGTTCAAATATCGGATTCTTCCAAATGTTCTTACGCGAGAAAAAAGTTCAACAGCTTTTTTATATGGGTCAGGAAATTAGTCTTCCAATACAGAAGAACAATTACCGTATTACCCCGCATTATTCGGCATGCCGGAAAAAAGCGAGGTTGACCAGCACGCCGAGAAATTCGAATTGTCCGGCATGCCGGATAATTCGGGGTTTATTTCGCATTAAAACAAAAGTAAATTTTCCCGTTCCGGTCCAATCAAAAGTCAAAATACTGTAAGTAAAAAAATAAATAAATCGCGAAAGTAACCTTTTTTCAAAATAAATGTGCATTTCATATAACATGTGCGTGCTATTTATGATAGGACATAACTAATGGATTTGATTACATGCCAATAAAGTAATCAGTTCAGAAACAATCATCGTTGCTGCGATTTATTCATATTTTTTTTACATAAAAATATTTTAGGTTCCTTTCAGAGAGGTAAGTTTAATTTTTATTAATTGAAGAGCTATGGTAAATTATTTAGCACTGGTTTAGGGGCGGACTCTTACTGCTTAAATGTTTGCTTAAATAGTTTCAATTTAATTTTTATAAAATTATTTGATATCAAACAATATTTTTCTTGTTAAAATAACAAATGGCATTGTTAGTAAATATTTTCACAAAATTAAACTGTTTGTTAATATCAATAAGATATGAAAAGAATTCATATTCATTTTTAAGCTGATCATATATTTTTTTATATTATTATTATTTTTTTCCTAACCTCGATTTTTCCGGCATGCCGGAAAGGACCAGGCAAGTGTTATTGAAAATCTGGTAACCCCCAAATTTTGCGGCATGCCGGATAATGTGGGGTAATACGGTAAATGGCCAAGCTTTTGTACAATCACAAAAACACTAATGTATCTGATTTGAAAGCTTTAAATGATCACAAAAAAAAAAAAGAAAAAAAGAAAAGCTCCTACAAAAATAGATACACGATTGAAATAATCACGATACAGTGCTTATTTTACATGCGAATTATTAATTATTTTAAGTATGGGGATACAGTGTTCAAGAAATTGTTTAGTTAAATCTATTGAATAATATTTACAAAGAAATTTCATGCATTACATCTAGATATTGTAATTTTACGGTTGAAGGAAACTTATTACGGTCTCACAGTGCCGTTAATAAACTTATTAAATATCATTAACTTGCAATGTGACAGGGTTGAAATAAATCCTGCATTAAAAAATAACTTCGTACACCACATTTTATGAAATTTGCCTAGCTCTTTATCTTAACTTTTTAAAATTCTTCCTCCAATTATTTATTGAAGCAGCTTCAAATTTAGTATTCCATAAAAAAAAGCATTTAAAAACAGAAAAGAAGGTTGTATTCTCAATTTTTTGATGTGTTTTGAGCTCTTTGAAAATTTTGAGGGAAAGCTTAAGTTTCCAAAACTTTTTCAGTACTAGGCCATCAGCACGTGAAGGCATTTACAATACTTTCAAATATAATTACACACAAATATTTTCGATTCTAGAAAATGTGACCTTTAATGTCTACTTTAGCATAACGTGGAGGAAAAATGACCTGCAACTGATCTAGCGCAGGAGCATATTTCTGAAGAAACCCTAGTCAAATGTTATGAGACATTTCCAAATTAAAATCAAACCTTGAAAACAATATTCATATCCTTATTCATAATAAGTGATTTTTAACCTTGTCTGGGATTGGCCTGGGCCCCTTCAACTGCTTCTTTAACAACCCTTGTACAGAGAACAAATTTTTAAATTGTATTTTAGCTAAGGCATACAGCAGTTCTTTGGGCACACACACACTGGATTGTCCCGCGTAAGGCCCCTAGTCCCGCGGAGTGTACCCGATGACGTCAAAAACGAGTTTTCTACTCTCGCTGTCCTTTCGGCGGTGGAAGGGAAAGATCAAAGGATTGAGCTAGCCCTTGTAACTTTTATGGCCCTGTGTCAAACAGTAGCCTGGTAACACTATATGGAGTTTAGGTTGCACAGGTGACTAAGTAGGTGCGTTGTTATAGACCGGTTAGTCGATCGTATATGAAAACATTCGATGGACACTCACCGCACTAATCAGTCACGACATCGAACGTTATCACGTTATTAAATCAAACGACCGGGTTAACCGGCTGCACTATTTGAACATACCCTAAGAGAGATGACAAACGGTTTTCACGATAGAAATGATTGTTAACTGAAGTGGTTATACAAGGAATGAAATAAAATCTCAATTACGAATAGTGTCCAAAACGGACGGGTTGTGATTCAATTTTGGTACATCTTTCTCAAAAGGCAGTTTCAAAATCAAACGTTTAACGATTTTAGAGTATTTGGTATAGTTAAAAAAATAATGTTTTAGATAAAAGTTTTCGCATATTGGTGGATTTAAAGGAAGGCTGATCAATTTAACAAGTTCAATTGTGCTTCAAAAAGATAATGAATTGAAAAAAAAAAAAAAAAACACATTTAAACATTTTCACATTTAAAGAGTTTTCTGTGTTGATTTGAAAAAAAAAATCGATTTTCGACAAATCAAGTTTTTTTTTCTTAACAAATCAGCATAATAAAATTCGAATAAATCAATTAACACGAAAGTAGCATTTGTAGCGTATTAATATAAAAATACAATGTTAGATCAACTCGAAACAAAAAAAAATGTAAGTAGTATTATTAAATCGTTTAAAAAAGCTGTGGAATGTTATTAAGTTTAGCAACATTTCTTTAACGAGTTAATAAAAATTACCCCACCAACGACACAAGCATTTGGCAGTTAGTTTTGTGTCGAAAAAAATCGACAAACTATAAATCCAATTTCTTTCTAAAATTGTAACTATATACAGGGTATTCTGTTTTAACCTGCAAGACCTCTATTTTCGCAACCGTTAGTCCTAGATGTATACTGCTAATTTCAAAAATATTCAAAATCAGATACGGAGTAAAGATATTGAAAGTTTGAAGCAAAAACAAAAATGAGTCAAAAAAAAATTAACTTTTTATGCGGGCCCTAGGTCCCCTAATTTATGTTTGGAGAAATCATCTCCATTAAAAACTATTACTGACACAAAAATTTGACATTTTTGAGACCAAAACTCAAGGAGATATTACAGTTCAAAGTTTTAAGGGACTATACAGAAGATAAGATTGGAACTTTTCGCCCTTTCAGAAGAATGACAGATTGTCAAAGTAGAAAAAAAGTATATATATATATATATATATATATATATATATTTTCATTGCTATTCAAAAATTCATGCAAATGTTACGTCGTGATACGAAAAAACACACTGCAAAACATCGCACAATTTGAAAAACCGTACTCTGCACACACATAAAATTAAACACTTGTTAAGTGCTATATTTTCCCCTAAAAGATGTTATTGATGGCGGAGGGTAAAGAGGTGTAAGTCACAAAACACTACGTTTCATATCTCGGTGAATATTGGTCGTACTAATTTAAAACTGTTTGTGTTAGAATTGTTTTTCAATGGAGATTATTTCCCCATACATAGGTTAGGGGACCCTGGGCCCGTATAAAAAGTTAACTTTTTTTTAGACTCATTTTTATTTTTGCTTCAAACTTTCAACATCTTAACTCCATATTTGATCTTGAACACTTTTGCAATTGGAAGTATGAGTCTAGGACTAATGGTTGCGAAAATAGAGGTCTTGCAGGTTAAAAAGAAGCACCCTATATAAAATAATTTAGTTTTTTTTTTTTTTTTTTTTTTTGAGAAACTGTAGTTTGTTTATTATTTTAATGCAAAAATTCTTCTTTTGAGAAACAATAAATAAATTACCCAGTTTCTGTTGAAGGGAAGCGACACGTTATTTGCTTCTGAACAAAATTATATTGACGAGACAAGAAAGCTTTTCTAAAATATACGGTTATATGGTTAGACATCATGATTTTCGTTCTCTGACATAAAAGCTGAGACAGCACTCTTTTCTTTCTGACAATGACATACTCAGCAATATTCATTTTTTTTCCTTCAAGTAATGTATATGAATGGAAATCAATATAACTTTTTCAATAACACTCATTTATCGAAAGATGCATTTTGCTTTTGTATCTCAAATCGGTATTTTAGGAACTTATTCCTGTATTACGGTGAAAAAACATGAAGGGGAATGTGGGGTACAGTGAAATAGCGGGGCAAAGTGAAATTGTGAAATATTTACTCTGCGTTTAGCGCCACCTATCAAGCAATACTTTAGCAATGTAGTTTCACACATGTATTCTATAACAGTCAGGAAAAAAAAATACCGCCGACGATTAAAGCATCTGATAACACGGGCAATTTTCAAAAATTGATACTCTTATTATAATATTTGTTGTAAGTCAAAAAAAAAATTTTGTTACTATAAAAAGGAATAAAGTTATTGTTATTAAAATTTTAAATATTAATTGAGACCTTCTAATATGCGGTGCAATATTTATTCTGTTAATATTAAGATTATTTGTGTTTTAAATATTTTGCTCAAGAAGTCGCGTACATGCTTTGCAAATCGGATGGGGGTAAAGTCAAATAGCTTATTTCATTTGCTCACTCAATTATTTACTGAAACACTTACCGTAAAACCGTACAACTTTAGACCACTTTATTCGTATTTTTCTTCATATTTTCATTATTCTTTGCCAAAAATTTTGAGAATTTAACCATACACTACCATACATCTCAGCTGTAGAGTGACGCTTCGAAAAAAAATTCTAAAGTACACACAAAGGGAGGGGGAATATTTTGTATGGTAGTATAAAGTTTACATATGGTGGTGACAACTTTAGACCACTTCATATTTTCCTTGATATGCACCGCTAAACCGCTCCGGTCTAAAGTTATAATGCATAGATTGTTCTGTTCCAATCCGGTGCACTGCAAAAATTTAAAAATTTATATTTTGTACTTACTTTTTCCGATTTGTAAATTTGTTTATACGTTTTGAGTCAATTTTAGGTTCTCTTAAATAAAATCAATTGTGAAAAATACAATATTTTATTCAGATATATAAATATGAACGTTAGATAGTATGAAAAGCAATTAGTAGGTACCTACTCCTGGATTTTATTTATTTATATATTTACTTTTACAAGGGCACTATTGTTTATCATTTTTTTACATGGACTTGATACAAGTTTTGTCCCAAATTGGTAGGTTTCTTCGTTGTCGCAATATTTTTTTTTTTTTTTTTCAAATCAAATGACATCGAGAAAATGAGGTTAACACAAAAATTTACCCTTTTTTGCCTTCCTTGTTGTCTTAAAACCGTACAACTTTAGAAAGCGATAACTCGTACGCTTATTTCCATGACCTAAGTGTAGCACTTGACACATCATATCATACGAACATATCATATATAAGGGAGGCGAAACACTTAGATTGTACATGCAATATACCCTGGCCCCCTTTATACTACTTGCAATATGCCTTAGCCCCCATATCACGCCTTGGAATCTACAGACATACTATGGCATCGAATGCTGGTAACGAAGGTAGCTACAGCAAAATCTTTTTTACACCTGAAAGTTTACCTCCAACTGATTCGCCCACGAAATACCATAGCTACAGAACATACTTACAGATAAAGCTTGTAAAGACATTCTCAAAACAGAAGATTGTAGCTGTTAAGTTAAGAATAACTCGTACTATCCAATACTTTGCGACTTACTACCGGCCCCAGGATATCTATTAAACATGATTCGCTGTTCCTGCAAAACAATGTGCTACATTACGATGTTGCATAATGGCACTGCTCTACAACTTGTGAGTCATGTCAGATCAATGACTGAAAATCAAAACGTTAAATTCTATAAGTATGATGAGGATGACGGTGATGAAAGTTATTAATTTGTAGTTGTTTTGTAAATAATAGATCTTCTTATACAATTTAAAGGGATCTTGATTTTTATCTTTGGAAAATCAAGTATTATTATGCCATTCAAAGCATAAAATAATTTGTATTAGTTGGATTTCGCGCAAAGCACTTACACCATTCTGAAATAAATCCATTTTTAAACGCCAGATGGATTTACAATGTAGGCCGAATACAGATCGAGGCCCTTAAGTTGTAGGGCTCTGGTTTAAATAGTAGTCGACTAAATTAATTTCTGTTAACATGTGAACAGGAAACTTTTTTTTAACTCACTGTACTAGAGAGGGAAACAAATGCGTCGGATTACCGGGATGGTCGAGCTATCCTAGTGTCGAGTTATCGAGGTTCAATCTAATTTTTTGAAACGTAACCCTAAACCGAGGCTCTTAACCTATAATTTTTTCAGTTGAGAATGCTAAATATGCTTTACATTGCTTTTAAAGAAGAATGCTAGCTTATCTATTTTGAAGATAATCGCCACTAGGCCCCCATTTTGAAATCTGCCTTTTGGGGATTCAAACATAGTACAATGGCAAGTTTAAAGAATTCGATTGTATAGTAAAAATTTACAATTCCAGAATTCAACTTGAGTTCTTTGATAAGCAGAAGTGGGAAAACTCGGATCAACTTCTTAAAAAAGGAATATCAGATAAAACTTTAAAAGAAATGCTGCTTGAGGGCGTAACTACTGAATTATATGATTTCCAATACTCACGTTATACTAAAGCAGTGAGACAATGCGCAAAATCAGATGAAGAAGCGTCAACCACAATTTGTCGTCTAACCAAGAGAGATTGATTTCCGTGACCCAATTTTGTCCGATTTCGGATATGTTATTCAGTATTTACCATAGACTAATAATAAGAGTAGACCGAGCTTTCTCATTCTTGCTGATGAAGAAAATTGGTTCATAGATGTATCATGTGACTGGTGGAAGGGCTTGGCGAAGACTTTGGCAGCATGGTTGCTAGATGGCAGCATTATCTATAGTTTGGCACTCGACATGTATTTTAAGACAATGTGTTTTCATTAAAAAAAACTTCCAGGTGCAGAGATTGAACTATTTTTCTTTTAGTTATGCATTACTTTGACATTAGTAATAGTTTTTGATCAGTTTTCGGTAACTTTTATTTCATTTGGAGCTGTCAGCGTTGGCGTGAACGAAATGGCGTAAACGTTTTGCGTTAACGCAAAAATGTACTAATCGGTATCTTAAATTGAAACTGTAGGTAAAAATCTTACCGTTTGCTGATTCTTCTTAGTCGCTAGCATCTTTTATTGCTTAGAGAGTTATTGAAATTGACTAAAGAAAATGCACAATACTATCTAAACGAAAAACTCACTATATTAACAAAATATGTACAACTTAGAATAACAAATTTACAAATGGACTCCATAAAAGATCATTCTTCCGTGTTCCATCAATTCTATTTATTTTATTTCGCGTTGGCGTTGATCGTCTGCTACGGTTAACGCCCGCTGTTGCTAGGATATCCACCAGTCACGTGGTTTGGTTTAAGAGCAGCAAAAGGGTTGCCATAGCTCGGTCTACTCTTATTATTAGTCTATGGTATTTACTAGGAACCCGAAAACCGGGAAAAAAGCTTCTGTTGCAATTTTTCCGCAGGTCGACCGTATATTGCTTGAACTAGATCGAAATGTGACGAAACTTCGTCCTCAAAGGTTTCAAACACAAATCTTTGTATTTCCACCGGTAGAGTGTAGCACATAACTCTACGCTAGATTTTAAGCCCCAGGTCCAATTTAGGAAGTGGTCCAGTATAAACGGTCTTCCCCTACCACTGTAATTATAGTTGAAGGATTTATGGTCGTAGCTGGGTGGGGGTAAGGGGGGAATGTTAAACTTAATTTTAAACACGCATGCATTTGTATTAAAGCTGTTCTACTTATACTTATTATGAAAAAACAGCTACTACCTATGGAATGAAAAAAACTAAAAAGTTGCTTTCTCATCTATTGTATGAAAAAATATTATGTTGATAAATTAGTATCTATACAAATTTTTGAATGTTTAAAAAAATCAAAAAAATCTAAATTTAAATAAAAAAAAATCCGATATTTTTTTTTTTTTAATCAAAAAAAAAAATCACGAACCCTGATCATATGTTGCTAATGCGTGACGCTGGCGGACAACATTTTTCAAGTATTATGGGTCAATCTTGTAACAATGCCAACAAGAATCAGCGTTAAAATTGAAACGGTCAGGTGGGGTAAAATATCATGGGGTAAAATAGGTCAGTTTTTAAAATAAATCATCGAAAACTATAAAAATAATATTTTTTCTTCTGTGCTACCAGTTTTATGTATCATTGACACCAGACATTATTACATATGCAAAATTAGCTGAAACATCTAAAGTTACAAATATTAGCGAGTTAAAGCTCTTTTTAATAGTAGTTTTAATGTGCCAAAACCTTTTTATTTAAAGAAAATTAAAAGAAAGTGGTCAATATTTTTGAAATCTATTATATAGAGCACGTTTTCAAGGTTAATTTCCCAAAATTTTGAAGTAAAAACAGCAAAAAAAAAAAAAATTTAGAGCCAAAAAAAAAAAACATGCGTGGGGTAAAATTGTTCATGTTACGGTTTGTATTAGGCCTAGCATATATTAAGTGTATTATTCAAAAGCATAAATGAAATTCAAGTGATTACCGAGTTTATAAGAATCTGCCTCAGGTTTTTTTCCCCCTCACTTATTTTGTCGAAAAATTGAAATTAAACTCCGTTACAAAAATATAAAACGTTATGTGTTAGTTATGAAACATTAATATTAAAAAATGATTTGTTCCTTTCTTTATTTGTTTTCTTTATAAAATTTAAGTGCAAGGAAAAAACTCGAGGGAAAATTTAAACTTCTGATAGGTGAAATATATTTCGTGAAAGCAACTTAAAGTATCAAATAAAGTTCCTTACACCATCCGGCGTGAATTACCATTTCAGGGGGAATTTTATGAATAAAAGCGCCGGAATAAGTCAAGAAAAGTATTGCCGAGGAAAAAGAATACATTCCAAAGAACTTCTCTCCTTTAAAATGCATCCGAGTCTTTCCTTATAACACATTCTTTTTGAATCGTTCTTCGTTATTATAAAGTTTTTTTCTTTCTTTCTTTTTTTTTTTTTTTTTTTTTGAGCAATCACGATTGCTTATTGTTCTCACTTGACTGTTTTTGGCGTCCTGTCATTTTATTTTCCCACCGCCACCCTCCGCACCATCACCGTCGACCCGCTCCTCACGATGCTGCTCCTATAGCGAAGCGTTCATGTCCTACACACACGCGCACACATACACAACTACACACACACACACGCACGCACACACAAACACATACACACACATACACCTACACACATACACAAACACACATACACCTACACACATACACAAACACACACACACAAACATACAGACACCTACACACACATAAACATACAACTAACCCACACATTCATGCCTGCACACAGACACAAACGCATATGCCTACACACACATACACATACCCCGCCCCCACGCACACACATTCATACACACAACTACCCATACCCCCTACACACAAACACACACGCCTACATACACACACTAGTGATTGCGAAAAACCTAATTTGAATTCAGGATGTCAAAATTCAGATTAATTTTTCTTTATTTATTTATTTTTCTTTTGTTTTGTAAACGTTTGTTGTGTTGTGTGTGTATACGAAGTAAAATCATTTTCTCCGAAAAAACTCAACATCTAAAATACGGAACATTTCTGGTGCGGCGTCTGAATGGAATCTACTAGCTCAATGACGTACTGCGCAGCGTATTGTTAAGTTATCGCTTCCATACAGATGTGTTATATGAATAAATATTTAAACTAAGCAATGCAACATTTCCCATGAGATGATCCTCCAGTACTTGACCACAAGCCAGTAACTGGAACACAAAAATGTAAACGAGCTGATGTGCGCATCACATGACTTCCTTTTACTCCAATTTAATGTCATTTCCCCATTACTGGCAATTTTAATGGGATTCAATAATTTACTCTCTAAATATCACCAACAGTGGCTAAAATAAAATCAGATTTAAAAAATAAATCGCCAAATTTGTCTTCAAGTTGGCGACAAAACTGGCGACCAAAAGACTGGCGATATATCGCCAAGTGTCCGTCAAATTATAACACCACTTGAGTTAACATAGAAATTAACAGTGATTTCCCCCCAAAAAGGAGCAAAAGACCCCTTTAGAAACACCTGAATGCAACCAAAAGGGGAAGTGCACAACTAGACCCCACTAGGAGTCTTCGTACCAAATTTCAACTTTCTAGGACACACCGTTCTTGAGTTATGCGACATACATACGCATATACGCACGTACATACATACATACGTACATACAGACGTCACGAGAAAACTCGTTGTAATTAACTTGGGGATCGCCAAAATGGATATTTCGGGTGTCTGTACGTTCCTAGGCATATATCCACGTGTGGTCGAGTCGAAAAAAAACCTCATCATTCATTCGGGGGTGAGTAAAATGGAAATTAATGTCGTTTTTTGAGTGAAAATTTTTTTCGTTAATACAATACTTCCTTTTTTGTAAAAGGAAGTAAAAACGAGACTAAATGAGTACATATTCTTTATCTGATAGCTAGAATAAATTTCCAGTTTCCCATGAATTATTATGTTAAAATGTATGGATGTAACAAAAGTTTTGATTGGAGGTTGGGACAAAACACTAACCTTCTAGAAAGTTTGAAGAAAGTCCCTTTTAGCGCTAATAAGAGGGGTCATGGTGAAATGTTTAATCTTATTGTTTGAAGTTAAATTTTAATCTGTAGGTTTATTTATTTATTTTTTTATTTATTTTTCTTTTTTGTTTAGATAAGCAGATTATCCAAGTTTGTTTTACGCAAATTTGAAAAAAAAAATAATAATAACTATCCATTTTTGTTGAAATTAAGGTGTGCTCACCTAAAAATTTAGGGGGGGGGGTTAGGTCTACTTTTGTCTTTTTTGGAAGGGCTCTCGTTCTTGGGACGTCTTGATGGTACTTTTGAGAGGAGATGCTATTACTTTTGGGAAAATGGTCACCACTGTCAATTCCAAGTCGTTTATTTTGGTCTGTTTTCCAGTGAAAGCGGGAGGGGCGTATTAGGGTGGTTCAAAACTACATGTAAAAAAGAGTTTCTCCTAAATACCAGGACACCCCTCCATATTTTTAGACTTGTGGATCGCAATATACTGGAAGAATTTTAACTTTCCTATTTCAACTGAAAGAGGGTGCTCTACCCCCTCCCCCATACTTCAATAGTACAAGGAGGGGGGGGGGGTTAAAAAATTCTTCGAACTGAAAAAACAATGCTACATATTATAATATAAACTAGAAATATGCATATTCATTGCAATAAAACAATTATTTACAAAAAAAAAACAGCTGGGGAAATGAAATATTTCTCAATGTGTGGCCTTTTCTACGATACGGCTAACATTAAATGAAGGGGTCATTGAGCAGTGGCGTAGCTAGACCCGACTTTCGGGGGGGGGGGGTTACTTCTTTTATATATATATATACATATATATATATATAATATATATATATATATACATATATAATATATATATATATATATATATATATATATATATATATATATATTATATATATATATATATAATATATATATATATATGCATATATAATATATATATATATATATATATATATATATATATGTGTGTGTGTGTGTAATCGCTTGGAATTTTTTCCTTTTCTTCTTTTTTTTTTTCTTTCCCTTCTCTCTTCTTTTTCTCTTTTTTTTTTTTTTTGAGACTAACTTTTGAGGGGGGGGGGGTTTGTCCCCAAACCCCCCCCCCTAGCTACGCCCCTGTCATTGAGCACCGTCTTAAAATTTGAGTGAGAAGCTAAAATTTTTACAGCATAATACTATTAGTAAGTATAAAAAAAAATAGGCGGTGTCTTGGACTCTAGCTGAAAAAAAGTTTTTTCGAACCACCCTAGGGCGTATACGAAGCTTGAGAAAAAAAGCTTTATGTCCCGTAAGATATCATTAAAACAAAAAAGAGGTTCTTTAAAAAAAAAAGCCTCTAACAATAAATATTCAAATTGAAGGAATCAAAGTAATGTTATGGACATAAAGCACATACAGACCTGTTGGTCGATTTGTCTTTTTATGGCTTCCCTCCTCTTTAATAGCAATTTTTCAAATTGTCAGAAATACAAGTCGCGTAAAAAAAGATGTACGAAATTCCTTCCTAAATATTACTTTGATGCTCGTCAAAGGTGTAAATGTTCCGGGGCTAGACTTTTTCTGTCGGCATTCCCTAATTATTTACTAACACTTCTTTACTAATAATAAAGCAGAAAGTCTCTCTGTCCGGAGGATGTCTGGATGTCTGTAGGATGTGTGGATGTCTGTGACGCGCATAGCGCCTAAACCGTTCGGCCGATTTTCATGAAATTTGGCACAAAGTTAGTTTGTAGCATGGGGGTGTGCACCTCGAAGCGATTTTTCGAAAATTCGATGTAGTTCTTTTTCTATTTCAATTTTAAGAACAAAACTATCATAAGATGGACGAGTAAATTACGAAATTATCATAACGTGGAACCGTAACATGGGCACAAGCCAATTGGCGAGATACGAAATGATCATAACGTGGAACTGCAACGTCGGTACAAGTCAATTGGCGAGAAAATTCACCATACATTATTTGTAAATATACAGGCAAACCAAAAGACCTTTAATTTTTCTATTACGGGCGAAGCCGTGCGGGTGCCACTAGTAATGAATAAAATGTAAAGTGTTTCAGTAATCCATTTAATTTATTATTTTCAAAAGCAAATACTTAAAATACTACTTATTTTCATTGCTTAAGAAATTAGTTAGTAAAACTTATGCCCAATTAGGTGCTTATCCCTAGCCAATTTGGTGCTTTTTACTGACACCGAAGCAGTTTCGGAAATTTTTTCACCCGAAACCGTAAGTTCGCTCACAGGGAGGGGTCATTCTTCTCCCCCACCCTCTCACATTGTAGTATGTATTCACCCCTGCTGTACTTGAAACCTTTTTTTTTTCTTTTTCAAGAAGCATTTTCATGAGTCAAAAGTAAAATTGCAACGATTCTCGATAAGGTTAGCTTCCGAGACAGCAAAAGTTTCAATTTTTTGAGCATTTAAGATAGTACAAAGTTCAGTTCTTTCTTAAGGAGCTAATTCACCAGCATTCCGCTGGAGGACTCTTAATCGATGTTTGTTTAGAGAAGGACACTTTACATAGGAGCTTAAATGCATAATAAAAGTGACGCATTGCATTAGCCAGGGTGCACCACAAGGAGGCTCGCTATGTAAAATTTCTAAACCGTAGTACCCCATAAAAAAACATATCTTGCGATTTTATTTCACAGCTTTAAGATTTAAACAGGCATGGACATTTGCGTTTGATAAAATAACTGTCGAGATCAAAATGCATATATAATCCTGGAGCTGTATAACATTTTCTAAATCCACAGTTTCCTTATTTTTATTAACATTTTCCTTGTTTTTAGAAATAATCATCCCATATAGCATGATTTTGCAAGACTGCATATTACTGTAATATGAATCTCAGTAAAAAAAAAAATGATAACACTATAAATTTTGAGTAAATAATTGCTTTAGAAAAAGCATCATATTGAATTTATTTCTAAATTTTTGCTCCTAATATATACATGAATAAAAAGAGTTGTCTTTGAAAGTTCAGACAAAAGGAAATTTTGAAAAGTAGATTGAAAAAAATTGGGGTATCACTTTTTCCAAAAATTCAATAGCTGAGGGAATTCGCTTCGATTACAGTGGTTTATCTCGTGATATTAAACTCATAAATCCCAGATTTTATTTTTATAGCTTGCAGTCATAAACAGAATGCATCGTAAAGTCACTCTAGATTTAATATTTGATATTTTTTGCAAAAAATATTTATTTTAAAAAGCCGCGTTTGTTCTTTTAAAAAGTATTTCTAATGTTTTATGGCTTTTAATAATTTCTTTGAATTTCATTTCTAGTTATAAATGAGTTTTGTAATGATCGAGTGCCGTTACGAAGAGTTTAAATCTCTGAACACTTCCGGAAGCTTATTGAAGAGAAACTAAATATGTAAAGCAGTAATAAATGTTTTCTAATGCTTAGTGATGCTAAAACACAAATGTTAAGTACAATTCAGTTGAAAACCTGTCTGCAAGAAAGGGACCTCAATACTTTTTTTTTTTAACTTTCAGGAATCGCAAAAAACAGCTTTAAAAACTTATTTTTAAAGATTTTGTCATAATATTTAATACTGGGGGGTCAAAATATACACTCAAACCTGCTTTGTGCAGTCAATTCTTATGCGTTTTTTTTTTTTTTTTGGAGCAATCACGATTGCTTATTGTTCTTCGCACTTGACTGTTTTGATGTGCTATCATTTTATTTTCCCGCCAGCACCCTCTGCTGCATCACCGTCGACCGGCTCCTCACGGTGCTGCTCCTATAGCGAAAACCGTCTCCAGGTTGCATCCATATGCTACACACACGCGAATACATACACAACTACACACACAAACACATAAACACACATACATACAGCTACAGACACACACACCTACACATACACACACAACTACCTACACACTCATCACACTCATACCTGCACACAGACACAAACACATATGCAAACACACATACACATTCCCCACACACAAACACTCATACACACAACTACCTACACACTTATACCTGCACACAGACACACATGCCTACACACACATACCCCCCCCCCACGCACACATAAACACATATTCCTAATACATACACACACACACACACTTGTGATTGCGAAACACATAATTTGAAATCAAGAGGTCAAAATTCAAGTTAATTTCCTTTTTTTTTGTGTGTGTGTGTGCGGTATATGAAAATTTCAATCAGATTGGGACTCAATCAACGTTATTACTTATAAAACGAGCGCTAGTAGTATCTTCAACGGACAACAGGGGCTGACGACCCCGAGGGGAGGGTCGCTGTGACCACCCAAAAATTTTCTTATTCGGGAAGTTTTGTCTGAGTATTCGTCAAAATTATCAATTCCTAGTTATTTCGTAAGTTTTTGTGTTGTTTTCTACGTAACTTTTTTTATGCGATCCCTCTCCACCGCATAAAAGAAAAAACGAGCTAATGTGCGCATCACATGACTTCCTTTAACTCCAATTTTAATGTCATTTTCCCATTATTGGCAATTTTAATGTGATTCAATAGTTTACTCTCTAAATATTACCACCAGTGGCAAATTGAAATCAGATTTAAAAAAAAGAAAAAAAAACCCGCCAAATTTGCCGCCAACTTGGCGATCAAAAGACTGGCGATATATATCGCCAAGTGTCTCCCTAATTATAACACCACTTGAGTATCCATCGAAATTAACAATGATTTCCCCCAAAAAAGGGGCAAAAGACCCCTTTAGAAACAGGCGAATGCAACCAAAAGAGAAGGTGCACAACTAGACCCCACTAGGAGTCTACGTATCAAACTTCAAATTTTTTGGTCATACCGTTCTTGAGTTAGGCGACATACATACGCACATCCGCATATACGTACATACATACATACGTACATACGGACGTCACGGGAAAAGTCGTTGTAATTAACTCGGGGAATGTCAAAATGGATATTTCGGGTGTTTATACGTTCTTAGGCACTTATCGCGTGTGGTCGAGTAGAAACAAAAATAACTCAACATTAATTCGGGGATGAGCAAAATGGAAATTAAGGCCGAATTTTGAAGAAGAAGAAGAAGAAAAAAAAAGGAAACAGAAAACGCACGCAAAGCTTGACGACTCCCAATTTCCGAATTCTCGCAAAAGCAAACCAAAGAGCGAACATTGAAAGTTATTTTTAAAGCCTTGCTTAAATTAATTACCAATACAGGCGCCCCTCCTATAACCACCTCCTATATATAAAGCCCTATCACTGGCTTCGTCACGTGACCGAAAAAGGCCGAGGAAGAGGAGATTTCCCGAGGAAAATCGCTTAATTTTATGTCCCGTAAAATACTAAAGCTATTATTTTGAGAACATTAGTTCACCAAAAATATTAACATAGATCAAAGGAGAAATCAAAAGTTTATTTTCTAAGTTGACGTTCTTTCGCTCTGTAAATTGAGCAAATACATAAGAAAGAACGCAGGGAATAACAAGATTATAGTAACCAAAAATTTCAAGACATTGTATCATATCCGCATAATTTTTAAAGAGTCTTATTATATTCGAAAAATAATGTCTTCAGTATCAATATCGTAACGAAGTAAACATAAATGAAAAATTTAAATTTTAACTATCATAGAATCATACTTAAACAAAAACAACATACTTTAAATTTCCCATCCGCTATCGTAGAAGCGTTCACTAACGCAATAGCTATCACAATAAAGTATTCTAAAACGAGCTGATGTGTGCATCACATGACTTTCTTTTACTCCAATTTAATGTCATTTCCCCATTATTCGCTATTTTAATGTGATTCAATTGTTTACTCTCTAAATATCACCAACAATGGCCAAATTGAAACCAAAAAAAGAAAAAAAAAAAAAAACTCCGCCAAATTTGTCGCCAAGTTGGCGACAAAACTTGGCGACCAAAAGACTGGCGATATATCGCCAAGTGTCCGACAAATTATAACGCCACTTGAATTTACATCGAAATTAACAATGATTTCCCCCCAAAAAGGTGCAAAAGACCCCCTTAGGAACATCCGAAAGCAACCAAAAGGGGAGGTGCACAACTAGACCCCACTACGAGTCTATGTACCAAATTTCAACTTTCTAGGACATACCATTTTTGAGTTATGCGAGATACATACGCACATACGCACATACGCACATACGCACATACATACAGACGTCACGAGAAAAGTCGTTGTAATTACCTCGGTGATGGTCAAAATGGATATTTCGCGTGTCTATACATTCTTAGGCACTTTTCCGCATGTGGTCGAATCGAAAAAAAAACTCAACATTCATTTGGGGGTGAGCAAAATGGAAATTAAGGGCGATTTTTGAGTGAAAATTTTTTCGCGAATACAATACTTCCTTTTTTGTAAAAGGAAGTAAAAAGGACTATGTTGCGAAAACAACTTTTTACATCCATTCGTGAAGTTTTGTGCGGTTTTTTTTTTTATGCGTTCCCTATCCTACGCACAGAAACATGTTTGGGTGTATCTGGCTGCGTTGTCCAGTGTTGCACCGTCTACCTCGAAAATAAAAGTTAACTCAAGTGATGTATGTTAAACAATTACGCTCAGGCTTAAATCTATATATATAAAAATGAATGTTTGTCTGTATGTCATCCATGAACTCAAAAACTACCCGGCAGATTTGGCTGAAACTTTCACCGTTTGTTATTTTTGGTACTGGGAATGTTTATAGACCAGTTCGGAAAAAATCCGATCGATAGTTCCTTTTTTATTCCAATTTAAATCACAATCCATTGGATAAATACGAATAAAATTATCGGCTGCAGAAATTAATTCGCGTGAAAGATCTCATTGATAAGAAGTTAGCTATTGCCATTTTTCTTGAGTTTGAACAAATAAATTCTTTCTTTATTGTTCTATGGCTTTTCATGCAACGGGGGGATTTAAAAATTTTGCTATTTGATATTTTTAGCGATTGATTGATCTTGCAAACTGCGTGAGTACAAAATTTGAGTATAGTCACTTGATACCTGGACCGATTATTATGAAAATTGCTACATATATGTATTTTTCCACGGAGAAGGTGCATAATATGCTCATTGAAGCCACTCGCCACCAGGTGGCACTGCAGAGTAGCAACTTCTGCCCCGTTCAACCGATTGTCATGAAAGTCAGTATAATGATGTATTTTTTTGTTGGCGTAGCAACGCGCGTCGGGTACAGCTAGTAAAAGGTATAAAACATGGAGTACAATTCCTCTTCGACGTGCAGAAAAGAGGACAATGTGTATTACAGAATTGATATTTGAGCTCTGTAACTGCAACCCATTATGAACAGATATTTTGTCAATAGAGTTACCGAATACGAAACTTTGAATGATTTTTGTTCAGAATTTGTGACAACTTAAAATACAGGAAAAATTTCCCTCATCGAGTTTTGTCAAGAGTTTAAATACGTGCTACACAAAAGCAAATAAATTTAAACTCACAAAAATACTAGAAGTTGCGAGTATTAACAGCCAAAATTATTTTAATCCCCCCCAAATTTCAGGTCTCTACTGAAATAAAATTTACTGCAAGCCTGTTTCAATCACACTTAGTCCAGCTATAAGGGTCTTACAATTTGGCCTCTTTGAATATCTGAAAGGTCCAACATTTTAAGTTTTAAAAAAAAAAATCCGAGACTAGCAAAACTTTTGTAAAATCTTAAGAGATGTTCAAAGTTATAATGCTCAAATAATAACAAGCTTTGAAAGTCTTTTCATTTGTTTAAAATAGATCGGTATTAATGGGCAAAAGTCGCTTACATGTACAATTAGCGACATGCATGTGTTGGTATAACCAACAGCCAACAACTAACTTACTTAATATAATGCAATGCATCCCTTGCAGAGGCGCATTTCTTCCCGTGATGCAACAGTTCAATGACGCAACTTGGGATCTTCCCGTGAAGCAACAACTTCAATAAAGCTACCACATTCCAATGGTTGAAACACGGAGAGATGGCGGATGACCTTGAAGCAGAAACGTCATCTGTATCATTTGTAATAGGTAAAGCCTGACCACGGAACGGTGTCGGATGACCTTGGAGCGAAAACATCATTTGTATCATTTGTAACAGGTTGTTTGTTATTATTTTTGCAATAGATTGGATAAGCGTGAACAAGCCCCTTGCAACTCGGTGCTTTCTGGTTGATTTCAGATGATGCTTCTGTTTCAAGGTCATCCGTCATCTCTCCGTGGTCAAGCTATAAAATCAGCCAGGAAGCGCTGATTAGTAAAGCTTGACCGCGAAGAGAAGGCGGATGACGTTGAAGCAAACACATCATTCGTGTAATTTATGGTAGGTTGATTGTTATTATTTCGTAATAACAATGAATCAGTGATAACGACTCTTACTTTTATGTGCTTTCTGGCTTATTTTACCTATTACAAATGATGCAAAATGAGGTTTCACTTCAAGGTCATCCACCTTCTCTTCGCAGTCAAGCTTTAAGGGGCGCGTTCTCGCTGATCCTATCTATTACAAAATAATAACAAACAATCTATTACAAATGATAGTTACGCGTCAAGGTCATCCGCCATCTCTCCGTGGTCAAATTTTCATAGATGGTATAAATTGGTAGTTATTAGAAACTGTAATGCTTAAGAAGCGTATTAAAAAACGTCACTCTTATTTCCAGGTGTTTCCATTATTTTGATAAACACCTGTAGGTAATTTTTTTAAGAACGCATTTGAAACTTTTAACAGCTGTCAAAATTGACATCAGTACAGTTTTCTAGGGATCATTGGGATTCCAATGCATCATATTATATATTTCAGCTATTATGCTCAGAAGCTCGTAAACGGAACGTTCTAATGAAACTTAACGTACATCGCTTAATATTATTTTTTTCGTTTTATTCTCAAAAATGATTACGTAGACCCTCGTTTTACGCGGTTGTTACGTTACATGGAAATGCCGCGTAAATCGAAACCGCGTAAATTGTGACCTAATACTAGTATTAAAATAAGGATTTGGTGCCGTAAATAACAAAATACTTCATTCTGGTGATGACTAATTGTACAATAATTTAAATGTGTACTTATATCGACTTTTATGCACAACATCATAAAGAAAACATAAATTAATTTCGTGTTCTGTTTATAAAGAGGAGCTGGCTAGGATAGTCTTTTGGCAGTCATTAAGAATTTTTCTCTAATTTTTTGCAGAGCATTAGCGCATCCATGATTACTTGCGTCATTTCCATAATAGAATCTTTTTTCCACTAACAAGTCATCAGAAAGATCATTTCTATTGTCTAGGAATGGCTCACAATTTTCTAAGTGAACGTTTTTGGTTGTGCGTTAACCACGTAAAACCGAAACTCATCCTTTTAAAATAAAATAAAGGTGTCAAATCTTAAACCGCGTATAATCGAAACCGCGTAAAATAAACTCGCGCAAAACGAGGGTCTACTGTAATTGAAGAAATCCATCTCTGTAGGACAAAAGTTACAACAAACTTCCATTAATACTGTCTCTAGAGGAAAAGTTTTATAACATTAAGCAGCTCATTCACATTAAAATGTATGACTAATCGGATTTTCGTGTTAAACTGCCTAGCCCAAATTAGATCAGAGAGGAAGTCGTTGGCTAGAACTTTGTCGCACATAAATTGAAGTGACAAAAGGTTCCCTTAACAAGATAAAAACCCTTTCACAACTAGTTAAACTGTTCAAAAACCCATCAGTAGTAAAGTTTACTATTGATACTTTTCGGAAAAGGAATTTGTTGGACTTTTGTTTTTATCAAAGGGAAATGTGAGACTTGATACTGAAACCAATACGAAAATGTCTTTTGAAGAACATTCAACTAATATTCTGTTAAATTCGGTTTTTCATTAAGGGGAGTCAGTACCCTAAATACGTTCAAAAATTCGATTTTTTAAGTTTTATATATTTTGAAACTCCATTTCAATACCTTTTTAATGATACAAAGTTTTGATCATATTTATATTAGAAGTAAGTTAAAATAAGCTTTAAAAAAATGTAAACCTATTTTGCTGAAGTATCATTTTCACCTTTAAATTGCAATATCTCGGAATGGTATTTTTGAAACTAAATGTTTCTTTTTCTCATAAAATAAATTCTGTCAGGCTTATAAATTTTTACCACCTGTTTTATTCATCTAATTGCATATACTGCAGTAAAATTTTTCTCATATTCAAAAAATATTTTTTATAGAGCTGATTTCGTGTTGCAAAATGGCATTTTTTTAAAAAAAATACAGTGACTTACACATTAAAATTTTTTTTTAAAAAAACTAAGCTTTCTTTCTGTAAAATTTTACTTCAGTATATAGAAAAGAGTCGACTTAAAGTACGGAAGAAATTTCATAATTGTATCTTTAATAGATTTTCAGAAAAAGGT
Organism: Uloborus diversus; assembly: GCF_026930045.1. NCBI lineage: Eukaryota > Metazoa > Arthropoda > Arachnida > Araneae > Uloboridae > Uloborus > Uloborus diversus. Next base: position 187,431,111 of record NC_072734.1, on the reverse strand, counting down.
ACATGAACCTGTGCAAATTTACATTGATGGTATAGAGGGTATCGATTCCCCTTAATTTCATGTATTTGATATTTCACTTAAAACGTATTGAAACTAATTAGACTTTTATGCAAATTATTTTCTTACTCCTCTGAAGATTAGCTCTAATATCTCAGTTATCTAATATTTAGCGGTAAATTTCATCCCGTCAAAGGTAATTGCTACAGATACAATAAATAAATAAATAAATAAAAATAACAGGTTCAATATTTTAAAGTGTTTTATCGATGTGCAAAGTTTTATTTCAATCGGTGATTCATACTTGGATAGGGTTATTTGTCAGTGGCCTATTTTCCTGGTTTAAGCAAGGAGACAATAGTTGTGATTTTTCCATGCATTTGGGAATTTCTCAGTTTTTCAATACGCATAATTAAATCCAGTAGACATTCTTTAACAAACATTCCAAGATGTTTATCTATCTCGCCAAAAATAAGGTCTTAACCAGGGAATTTATACTAATCAATGTGTCTAGGTGCTGCATCCAGTTCTTGAATGGAAATGTCAGCAAACACAACCTTCTACAAATATATTGCAAAATACAATCCTAAATTATAATAAAGCAAAAACAAGTTGCTTACCCGTTAGGCTTGTTTGCTTATGATTCTTCGCAATGGAATAAATAAACTCAGTGGGTGTTGACAAATATGAACGTACAGAAATACTCCTACTATGGAAGACAGCACAAACATTTTAATAAGTCAAACTTAACTATTTACATCTTTATACAAATTTACATAATTAACGTCAGATTTTCATCAGAACACTTCGCCCCGCTCTTAGGGTTCGGTTTGTTATTGTTCTTAAAGTCTCTGGAGACGAGAGTTTTTTTTTTGAGTCTATTTTGCGCGCGCCCTCTGCCGCCGTCGCAATACTAAAGTAAGGGTCGTCACTAGCATATTCTCTTGACTCCAGTAGAATTTTTGAACGGATTTTTGTATTTTCTTTTCTTTCCTTTAAATTTATTATCGTAATGAAATGTTATAAACGCCGTAGAATCAAAGAACTGGCTAAACGATGACTTAAAACGGTACAACATGACGGCCTGCACTTCGCTTGCAAGTTTTCTAAAGCAACAACGCATTGCCATAGAAAGAAAAAATTAATTTGAATTTTCACATCTTGAATTCAAATTATGTTTTTCGCAATCACGAGTGTGTGTATGTAGGCGTGTGTGTTTGTGGGGGTGGATGTGTGTTGTGTGTAGGGGTATGTGTATGTGTGTGTAGGCATGTGTGTTTGTGTCTGTGTGCAGGCATAAGTGTGTGAGTAGTTATGTGTATGAATGTGTGTATGTGGGGGGGGGGGCATACGTATGAGTGTGTAGGCATATGTGTTTGTGTCTGTGGGCAGGCATGAATGTGTGGGTAGTTGTTTGTATGTGTGCGTGTATGTGTTTGTGTCTGTGTGCATGTGTATGTATGTATTTATGTGTGTATGTGTTTGTGTATGTGTGTGTAGGCGTAGGTGTGTGTATGTGTTTGTGTGTATATGTGTGTGCGTGCGTGTGTGTGTAGGTGTATGCGTGTGTATGTGTTCGTGTGTATATGTGTGCGTGTGTATTTGTAGGTAGGTGTGTGGGTGTGTAGGTGTATGTGTGTGTAGGTGTATGTGTTTGTGTGTATATGTGTGTGCGTGCGTGTGTGTGTGTAGGTGTATGTGTTTGTGTGTAATGTGTGTGCGTGCGTGTGTGTGTATAGTTGTGTATGTATGCACTTGTGTGTAGGATATGGATGCAACCTGGAGACGGCTTTCGCAAGAGGAGCAGCATCGTGAGGACCCGGTCGACGGTGATGGTGCAGAGAGTGCTGGCGAGAAAATAAAATGATAGGACATTAAAACAGTCAAATGAGAACAATAAGCAATCGTGATTGCTCAATAAGTAATCTGTTGCAAAATATATGACTCATCCTACTAGGTAGAACAAAAAAAAAATTAATTTTGGGATAAAATCTTCCAATTAGCAAAGTACTATATAATGCAGAACAAATACGCCATTCCATTTATCGGAGAGGAAATATGTAATCTGGATTTCATTAATGATTGAACATGAAGATGCAAAATATATCGGATACTAATACTGCATGATTAATGACTCTGGCAATGAGCTTAATCTATTGATGTGTCATGAGTGATGATTTCGTAAGCATTATGGTCTGGATTACGCCATATTTTCAAGCATTTAAATATCAATGTGTTGCCTCAACCTCAAAGTTATCATTTTTCTCACCATTTAAATAATTACAACTAGACAGGAAAATTAATAGTTTCTTTGCTTAAATAACATTTTTTCTCCTTTGATTCTGAAAAAGCGTCAATGCCTCTAAAAAGAAAACATAAATCTAAAAAGAAAACATAAACTCAAAAATCGGCCTTTAATTCCATTTTGCTCGCCCCCGAATGAATATTGAGTTTTTTTTCCAACCCGACCACACGTGGATCTATGCCTAAGAACGTACAGACACCCGAAATATCTATTTTGACGATACCCGAGTTAATTACAACGAGTTTTCTCGTGATGTCTGTATGTACGTATGTATGTGTGTGTGTATGTATCGATATGTAAACGTTTTCTTTTTTTTTGTTTGTTTCGGTTTGCAACAAACTTGGGGTGAAAATATTTGAAAATGTTTATTTGCCTACTCCAAATCCAAGCCACTATTATCGTTAAATTAGCGTAAAATGAAGTCATGTGATCCACACATCAGCTCGTTTATACATAAACGTACGTAGGTGCGTATGTATCTCGCATAACTCAAGATCGGTATGTCCTAGAAAGTTGAAATTTGGTACACCTACTCCTAGTAATGTCTAATTGTGCATCCCTCTTTTTGGTTGTATTCAGAGGTTCCAAAGAAGGTCTTTTGCACCTTTTTGGGGGGAAATCATTGTTAATTTCAATGCAAACTCAAGTGGTGTTATAATTTGGCAAACACTTGGCAGTATATAGCCAAGCTTTTGCTCGTCAAGTCTTGTCGCCAGCTTGGCGACAAATTTGGCAGATTTTTCTTTTTTTACGTCTGGTTTCAATTCGGCCCGCTATTGGCGATATTTAGAAAGTTAACCATTGAATCACATTATAATTTCCAATACTGGGAAAATTAATCTGCAAAAAAACTTTTTTTTTTTTTTTTGTTTGTTTGTTTTGGTTTACAACAAACTTGGGGTGCAAATATTTGAAGTGTTTTTTTTTGCCTACTCCAAATCCAAGGCACTATTATCATTAAATTAGCGTAAAAGGAAGTCATATGATACACACATCAACTCTTTTATACATATATCGCTCATTTAGAAAAAGAGTGCCACAATACGAAATTTTTAATTTTCTTTCCTTTTTTTGCTTAAAGGCCTTCAAATGACAATATCTTCTTTGGAAAATAATAGCAGATTTTTCGTTTGAATATTAACCATTGGAGAACACAGCGAACTTACTTTTCTTAATACAAATTGCCTGAAGAGTCCAACTTCAAAAACTTCTCCTGTAAAATTTCATTTCTTCGTATTGTGGCACTCTACTTCTTTCAAATAAGCGATATGCTTCCCACTTTTAAAGTTAAACCAAACAAACATAAGTATGATACATTTATACTCTTAACTTACTAAATCTGAACGACGATTTTCTTCTAAAAACTGCTCTCAAACATGAATGCGTTATGTTTTACATTACCAAAAACAAAGTTTGAAAGTTCATGAAATTTTTATCCCTATTACATAATGTTTTAGTTCTATTTTTTTTTTTTTTCTGTCAGGAACGTGAAAAATTACCCCAAACATCAAGACATATTTTCCTTCTTAAACCTTTACGCGTATGCTTTTAAAGCTCCTAACCGCTTGACAAATGGAAATTGTTTCGAAAAAAGTAAACTGGTTAAACAACAAAATGTTTTGCCAACATTTTCGCGCAAAAAATAAGTCAGAGCTACGGAGTTTTTGAAATATGTGAAATGTTTTACAGCGAGTAGTTGTTTGTGTATCGACTCAAAATTGAAATATATTTTGTCATTTTTTGAGCAATAAATTTAGGAAGATTTTAACATGTAGGCCGTGGTCGGAAAATTCAGCCTTTTTTCTTTGACATTCGGTATAAAACTTAAAGAAAGACGGATAAGGGCGGCAGTTTCAAGATTACCTTGACTCGGAAAAATGGAAGATCTGGGTTTTAATGCGTCAAAAAAGTACTCGAGACTTTCATCGTGTTTAATTTGTAGCATTGTTTTAGAATAATTTTGAAAAACAGTTTTGTAAAAAAGTAGTATCAAATCTTCTTATACAGCCGAATCCCAATTTATGCAAGGGATACGTTCCAAGACCCTTCGCGTAAGTTGAAATTTCGCGTTGTGGAAAAAGGTATGTGTAATAATTTTTATAAACATACCCATACGATTAAAGACACTTGTAAACACCACCTCAAAATGTTAAAAACCATTTCTTAACTATACATTACTGTTTCTTAAATAAAAAATTGAATTTTTATTTATTGTATTTAAAAAAAAAACGTTTTATTTAGCATAAAAAAACTGCTACGATGCACAAAATTAATGATCAATGGGAAAGGAATACGTTACATTATGTAGTAAGAAAAACAAATGCACTATAGTTGTTGAAACTTTCTCTTTTTCCTTCTATCTTCACAAACTTTAAATGAAACAGCGCTTTTATGTGTCATTATATTTCATCAACTTTCCGCGAAAAAACCGCGATTCCTTTCGGAAATATTTTGTGTTGCGGGTGAAGAATTTGCGTTAGGAATAAAATTCTTTACCGGGGGAAAAAATCGCGTTATAGCCGTTTTGCGTAAGTCAGATCGCATTGTAGCGGGAGTCGACTGTATATATAATAGCCAAAATCACTGATCAAGTAACGCTGACGTCATCAATAATGGAACGCGCGCCATAGTGCGTGCGGCATTATTTAATTGTTAAAGCATCAAAAATGCATTAAGTTATTGATAATTTGATATATTTTTGGCAATGTTTGACATGTAGGGAAATGCTTTATTTTAACAAAGGCTGAACAGGATCCGATCACTTAACTGTTTTACTGATAAGACAGTAATTTAAAGAGAATGAAGGCACGAATCAGTAAGTGTTCAACAACTAACGCTATCTGCTGGAGTTAAGGGTTAATCCACTGGAGTTAGGGATAAAATTTCAACTATCAAAATATCATCAAACTGACAATTCATTCGATCAAATGTAGAAGCAATTTTCAGCCGTCATATCTTGATGGGCGATTTTCTAGTAAAATAATCATAATTATATTGTTTATAAAATAAGAAAACTATTTATTTCATTCGTTTTCCCCCCACTTAAATAGCTATAAAAGAACCAAGTACAGGCAAGTAATCCAAACCAATTTGAAGAAAACAAACCAGGAATCTATGTCATCCAAAATAAGTGTTTACTAAACGCTGTCAAAAAGAACGAAACTATCAAATTCCTCCACAAGTTATGACGCAATAATTATTTACAGGATTAATACGGGGGACGATTACACGATGATAAGTATCTATTTATAGTCTTGTTTAAATCCCTCTGCTGATACGACTGCATATAAGTTCGGGTCATATGTCAGCTCGAAGAATGATCTGATGTCACCTAACTTTGTATTTACGGAGTTAATGATCCATTCCAGAAGACATTTGAAGATATTTACTAATTAATTTGGAGGATTATGAGGTTACATGAAGGGGATTTTTTTTTTCTAGTCGTTATCTTTATGGGCATCATATAACATACATAGCGCCGAAGAGATTTAATTAGATTTTATAAGTTTGTATTCAGTGAGTATTTTTTTAATTTTTTTACCTTTCAATTGGGATATAAAGCAGTGAGAAGCAAGGAGATGTAAGTTTCAAAATTAAAAATTTGGAGATAGCCAATACAAGTGGTAAGGGGGCCGTGGTGGCCTGATCGGTAAGGACTTGTGATCGGAGGTTCCTTGGATCGACCCTAGCTGGTCGAAGATCTATCGTCTTCATTAAGAGTGACTGGGGGACGTTAAAAATGCTCGTGGTCACAAAGTCCTCCAAGTGAAACGATGCCTCTGGGGACGCTTCACCAGAAGTGAAGCTTGTTAAAGATGGCTTTAATTTGAGTCTTTAAGACATCAGTTTAAGATTTTTTTTCCGGGAAGAGCTTTCCTTATTCTTACATTACCTAAGACAGTTCAAACTTCTTCGTTTCTATTATTAGTAGTAGTAATTAGACTTTAGTTAAAAAAAAAAAAACATTACGGGGACAACCCTGGAAACTCCTTTCCGTTCCCCAAACGTTGACAAAACTCTACTAAAACGGCGTTTTTAAAAATACTGTTACAAATTCTGTAAATAGTAATTATTGTAGTAACGTAACCTGTAAATAGTTTCCCGTAATGAATATACAGCCCCTATACATTCGGCTGAAGTATAGACCCCCCTATTTTTCATTGATAAAATTTGCGAAGGAAGAGAAATAAAATAACGGTCTACTATTTTCCAGAAGCGTTTGGAATATTTGAGAGATTCCTTTCGGTGTGTATATAAACCGTTACGCTGGATAAAGAAGATAGTTTCGATTGAGAATTCGAACTGAGAGCGTATTTGCTCTGTTTACTGCGAGGCATTTCGCTGTGTTGTTTTTCGTATTTGGAAGTAAATACGTGTGTAACCGTTGAGTTTACGGTGTTGTGTGATATTTGCTTAATTGCTGATGATTAATTTAGCAGTTGTTGACGATCTTCCCTGTACATAGTGTAAATAAATTTCCTGTATTCTTAATCAAGAACTGTGTCTTCATTTCAAGAAAGTTGAAGTCGCACCGGATCCGTTACAATACATTTCCAAAAAATGTACGCAAAAGAACATCAGAAGCCCCCCTCCAAGGACGCCCATATAAGGGGGGCAAGTGGGGGCTTAAGCCTTCCTCTCCCCCTTCTTAGAAATTAGAACTCTCTTGCTTTAAGTACTTTTTCCTTTGCAAAAATGTAAAAAAACATTTCTTCTCCAGCCATTATAAATAAGTTATTAAAAATGTCAAACTTTAATACCTCTAATCTGTAATAAAATCGGTGTTTATGGGGAAAATATCCTGCTAAACCATGGGGAAAATATCTGAGTCCCGCCCCTTAAAATTTTGCATATGGGCGCAGATGCCCACCCCCTTAGTCACTTAAGATAGCCTAATATAGTCTTCAAAAAAATTGCCCCCTCACCCCCAACTTTTAAGCCCAACTCGCCACCTCTGATAGGATCTGACAGTTTTTTAAATAATTTGACTAAGCATAATATTTTTAGAAAATTATTTCAATCGGTACACTTTTATTGTTTGCTCTTCTGCCGATGACATCACAAACCATGCAATGCCGTTCTACAGAGCAAAATATTTAATTCACTTCTTTCCTCACATGTCTTAACAACGATATGGTGGATAGCAAGCTTAGAGCGCAAAATTTAATGCGCTTCTTGATTACCATAATGTGGAAACGTGGTAGACATATGCGCCAAAGTACATCATTTGTGACGTCATAAAGACCACGCCTTATTTTCTAAATCGGACATTTTAAAAAATTGATTGAAAATTAAGCTTTGGGAAAATGAAAGTTAGTTTTTTCTCGCTTCATGTTATTTATTTTTTATTTTTATTAATTTATTTTTATTTATTTTATTATATTTTTATTTATTTATTTATTTTTTTTTGCATATTCTATCAATTTCAGTGACTAAAAGTAGTACTTTTGACTGAAGGAAAGAACCCCGTTGGATATAGGCTTGTGTTTGAAGAAACAAGCGTAACTCTTAAAACTCTGAAAAATGTAAATAAATGCTTTATTTATACATACCTCAGACTTTTTAACTAAAAATTCACTACAATAGTCAAGAACTAAGAAATAAATAATCATCTCCAAGTATGATTTGAAAACGTGATTTTCAAACCCTAAATATAGTTTCTGCGTTAAGAAATGTATACGTTTCAGGCTTGAAAATAGAACATTTGCGTCATGATTTGAACGAGTTTTCAGTAAGAACATTGCCCTTTTTTTGTTGTTGAGTCATTTCTATTCACTGAAACAAATTTCGTTCGTAAAGTTTCTTTTTTGCTGCATTCCAACTTAAATTACTATTTTGCACAAAGGAAAATGGCTGCATCAAGAGTTGCGGTTATGCACTGCGTTGAAAAAAAAAATATTTACGCAGATATTCAGTTTACAAATGCATTTTCGATAACGCAAGACATTAGAGTTATTTTGTGCATTATCTTTTCTTGACAGACTCTTAATAAATAAAGTTAAGCGATTATCTTGAAAATTTTGCTGTTGTTAAAGCAATTACTAAGTTCAATGACAAAAGATTATGAGCAATATTTTGTGACCATTCTCGGCACTACGTAATTATTAATAATTGAAGTGAAACTTTTTAAGCGAGGGCTTTGGAATTCTGATCCTCAACCTTTTTGTGTGACGTAGTTGTTCGTGAATTACTAACAAAAACAATGAAAATAAATCTATATACATAAAAATGGAGTTTGGTAAATTTGTTCCCTAAGATCTCAGAAACTACCCGGCATATTTGGCTGAAACTTTCACCGCTTGTTCAGTTTGGTACTGGGAAGGTTTATAGACCAGTTCGAAAAAAATCCGATTGATAGTTCCCTTTTTATTCTAATTTTATTCCCAATTTTTGCATAAATGTCCCAATATGGTGGTGGAAAAAAACGTGCACATATTAACATTATATGTCCACCGAAAGCGCCAATTTTTTTGCTGAAGATACCATCTATTCGAAGTTTCTAAGTTGTATAAAAAAACGAGTTATGAGCTTTTTTGTTCCTTGTTCGATAGCTTTCATCAACCCAAGTCATTATTTAGTGTGTCATCTCAACTCCCAAGAACTGTTGTATTGTTGAATATTTTTACGTTTCGTCTGACTTTTTGAGGCTTTTCTCAAGTCAAATCTTAAAGTAACGTTATCCCACAAGATTATCTAAAAATAAATGGATTTGGCTGATCATTTTACTTTTGAACGGAACTTATGTAATTAATGGTTTATTATTATTATTTATGCTGATTGGACACTTGCTCACTATATCCAACCAACCAGCAGAAATATCGCCAGAATTTTTTCAGAAAGATTTCAGTAGCTGATGCATTTGGCAGTTTTTTCCACTGCCACTGTTTTTGAGCCCAAAGACTACGTAATAATGTTTCTCAGCTTTCACCATATAAACAAAATATCGCCAATCAAAGATACTTAAAAAAAAAAAAAAATACTGTGTAAAAATAATTCAACAACTAAATTAGGCAAATCCATAAACCGCACAAAAACTTCCATTAATTTTTCTTTTTGCACGATTTCAAACAATCGCCAAATTTTACTACTTATTTTGGAAACATTTCGGATGAAACCGTTTAGCGCCATTTTATTTTGACCAAAAGTATCTCAGCATCTGGCAACAATATTTCTATAATAAAATTTAGTAAGGAGGGGGAGTGTTATCGAAAGTGTTAAAAATGATTCTCGCAAATTTGGTAAGATCTTAAACTGCACCAAGTGCCCACAAAAATTGAAATTTCTCAAAATAACTAAAGCAAGTGTAAGGGGAACACGGGCGGCTACATTTTTTAAAACAGTTCGTACATCAATAGCCATACAGAGAAGGTTTTAGATTGAAAAAAAAGTACTAACAGATAAATCTTTTTAAACATGTAAAGTTTAATTTCATACTTCGGAAATTCTTCAAATTTGTATATGCTTAAATGTCGTGCTTTCGTTTCTAATTGAATACTATTTTATTCTTTATACTTATTGCTATTTTAGTTTAATGAGTAAGAAAGAAGCTCGATTTTTAATCACGTCAAAAAGGTTTGTTTTAAATTCTTTCGCTTAAAACAGAAAACAAGGGCAAGTAACGATTGTTTCTCATAATTATTACTGACCCAGGCGACGCCGGGTATTTTTGCTAGTAGCATTTATAAAGTTAGTTTTGTTAGTAAATTTAACAAATTACTTTCGAGGCTGAACGAAAGTAAGCATATATTTGTTGATTTTTCTCACATTAAAATTTTCGAATAATGCAGATTTTCGAAGATTTCTTTAATTTAATTCAAGTCATCGGTTAAAAAGTGTAATCCGCATAGGTTCAGTTTAGTCTTGAGATTAGATAGTTACCTTTAATAAACACAATTAACTTTTTAATCACTATTATTTGTATTGCTTTCACCAAAATTTAAAAGCTGATTTCGATTGTTGTTTAGATTTCTCGTTGTTTATAAACATTTTTTTCATTAAAATATACAATTTTGTTGTGAATATGCCTAAGCCAGGGGCAGAAAGAACAAGAGTGTGGCGTGAGAGAAAACGTGAGGTTGAAGTGACAGTTCAGAATGTAAATGAAAAGATAAAAATTTCACTTCTAAAGAATTACATCGAACCTTAAAAAAACGTTATTTTAAAAAAAGAGAAAGTTTGAAACAAGCGAGACTCGGTCGCCCAAGTACTTAGATTTTATGCTAGTTACCGTTATCAGGGAGTTTTATAGTAATTTCAAAAGGGTTCACTTTTTTTCTGATATTAATAATGACTTTCATTTTGCTAAAAAGACTTCAATTATCAATAAATGCTCTGTTTTTTTTCTTTGCTAAAAAGCGAATAAATTAACAACTCATTGTTACAAGATACATATTTTTGCCCTTCTCTTTATTATTTCTCATTATTATCTCATGGATTTGAAAGCTTCATATAATCTATGACGAATACTTCATTAAAACTGCGCCATTTTGTTTCGAGATTGCTTTTGAAATGGGCTTTAAATAAAGCGTTATGAAAAATCCATACATACTTTGAAATAGCTGATGCTCCGAAAACGAAATTATTTCAGGAGATTACTTATCAAATGCACTTATCTCAAATTTCACCGATACAAGCAAGTAATTAAAGTAATGATGATGATAAAGTCATCGCTGAACTTCCATAGACGCTTCCGAATGACTCGATTTGGTGGTGATTTCGAATATATCATTCGGAAGAATTATGGATCTTAAAAGTGGAGAATTCTCCGTTATTAAGTGAAAGAAGTTTCAATTTGTGACTTATTGTTTCAGTGTTTATTTTTCAATTTCTGCAGAAAGCTTTCGTCTCTGACCTCATTTGCACATGTAGCTAATTAAAGTAATGATGATGATGGTAAAGTATTTGCAGACAATCAGACTGTAATACTTATGAAATTTGAAGATAATAGAATTGAAAGATAATACATGAAATACACCGCCAGCTCAGTCAATTCCAGCCGAGGACAGAAGTTTCGTGCTTTTTAGCACTCATCAGCCCGGCATAGGAAGTGACTGAGCTGGAAGTGGAAAATCTCTTAAGGATGCCAAGAGTGCCAAACAAACTGGTAGCTAATACAGAATTAGCACTGACCAGACGAATGACCGAAGACAATGGTTCGATTTAACTTCAAGATTGAAGGCAAGGCAGGTAAAATTCAGTAAGTTACCGCCCAATAGCATAAGGCCGAAATACATGAAATATCCCTGCTTTGCCTTCAATCTTCGAGGTAACTGAACCATTGCTTCAGTCAAACGTACTACTTTTACGACTGAAATTGGTAGAATAAGCGAAACAAATAACATAGACCAGCAAAATGCTTTTATTTTCCCTTTTTTTTTCAATGTCTTTTGTCTGAATTCTAAACTAAAATGTTTCATCGTGTGGCGTAACTAGTGATGAAAGCCATCTTGAATCGGAGCGCGTGGTTGTCTTTTCTGGCAAGATATCGCCTTGAAATGATTATTTCACCGCAAGCAATTAGTGGAACTGGATTGGTTGGGGGGATAAATATTCATTTGGTTAAGTTTGGCAGTGTCCTGAAACTTTATTTAAGTAATCCTACACTGTTAAAACTACAGGTTGCGTTTGGCACCTTTCAGGAGTGAAACGCTTGTTCACCAGCGACACCCAATACGGAGCCGAAATCGCACCTCATTTTAGGGTGAAAAACGGGCACCTTTTAAAAGACAGACAGCGGCGGTGAAAAGAAGGAACCGGAACTACTTTGATATACCCCCCCCCCCAAATCGGAAATTTGGCGACTTTTTTTCTCGCCAAGCAAAATACCTGTTTTTGGCGTTGGCGCAAAATACCTGGTTTTCAACAACAACATATACAGTAGGCATAATGAAAGCTAAAAGATAAAAATAATTAATAGAAAAAATATATAATTGGAAAATACAACTAGATTTGCGGCAAAATACAGCAAGTCAGAAATCTGCTTGATCACTTCACAAAGAAATAGCGAATGAATGAAATGGCGCTAAAACATTATGAAATCCAAAAATTGTTGCCACAAAACTCTCAACAAAACTTCAAAAAAAAACTCAAAAAATGGTACAAAATACAAGAAAATACTAAATTTGGCAACAGCAAAAACCTAAAAGCTGAAAAAACTTAAATTGGCAACACCAAAATAAGAAACAGCAACCCTAAAAAGTCCGTAGGGAGTGCCAGATTTGGCGCGTAATTTTTGGGGGGGTATATCAAAGTTATACCAAGGAACCTTCAGAGAGATAAATGGCACCGTTACTGATTTCTACAGTAGATCCTCTCCCCCCCCCCTCCCCCGTATTGTGTGCATTTTTGAATATTATTGTGTTTATTGTTTATGCTTATGATATACAAAGTCTTGGTACGTTTTTCACATTGAATTGATTTTGGGTTAAAATTTGTCATTTAAGGTATTTGATCACATTTCAGACTTTCCAACATAATTTAGAAGCGTTCATGACTTCAATTCCTCTATCCGAGTTCTAACTCTCATATAAACCCTTGGATTGCTCTGTAGTTTTAAATGGATATTGACATTTACTACAGCATTATACCAAAAATTAAGAATGTAGGCATCTATGGATAATTTACTCACACATTCAACATTTTTCAGTTATATTACAATCACGGAAAAATCAAATCGTTTCATAAATTGCAGGCGTTTTATAAACGTTCAAAATATTTTAATCAAGAGTAACATATTGATACGTATACATATATGGTTCGACATTTGAATATCCTATTTGAACATAAGTAATCTAAAAAAGCACTTTTTTTTCTTTTTTAAATAGGAACTTTTTTGACATTAAAATCAAAACAAATTTTTGGCAGCCCACATAATAAAAAAGCATTGGAAACAGAAATCATAAAAAAAAAATGATAATAAACGCGTCTAGACAATGCATTCGTTTTTTTTTTTTTTTTGAAATAACACCAACGAAATATTTTTACGTAATGAGTCATGGCATGAAACACACGGAGAGATTTCTTTTCCAAGCGTCTTTTTTTTTTTTTCCTTTGCTTCGTCTACGCAGCTATTTTATTGAGAAGATAAAGACATTTAGTGTATCTGCTGTAGCAGTTAAGTTACATCGTTAAATTTTCATAATGGTTACTTATTAATTATTTCGTATTGCTAACAATAAACATTTTGGGGAAAATCCGCGAGACCGCTGACGCGACAAGCAAGTAACAGCATATATTAGTACACATGATAGAAAAAGCCATACATCACTATGTTAAAACAGTTAACTATAAACAAGAAGTAGTACTCAATTTACTTTGTTGAAACTCGACTCTAGAAACACTAAAAGCCTGTTGGAAAGCCTTAAATGTTATACCATGATTAAATGACTGTACTTACGCAAGGTTTTGAAGGTTTGTCCCAGAAATGTTGAATTTTAATCCAGTTTAGTTGTCAATTCAATGTGAAAATTTAATGTATCAACAACTACGTTGCAGCATCGTCGTCCGCCATTAAAGTGGCTGAACTGAACTTATCCCGGAGTGCACAGCGCATGTGCGAGCGAGGCACCTTTGCGGAGGAAAAGAGTCGCTATTGGCTACTGCGTGAGCTGATGGCCCTTCATTACCTTCTTTCATCCACTGAGGTGCTAAAAGATATCGGAACAATATTCCTAGCCTCTGTGACTCTCTATGGCTCCGTCTTTGCACCCTAAGGCGGAAAACCGCACCTATCTGGCTCCTCCGGTTTTAACAGTGTAGCGATTTGCTCACTTGTGACGTCATAGCAAAAATGAAAACAATAACTGAATGTTGTTTAATATTATTTTGTAACAGTGAAAATTAAGAAAAAAAAATTACTTACCCCATGTTTTCAACCATGCTCCTTATATTCAGTAAATTACCGGCCCATTAACCAGCCCTGGTTAATGGGCCCGGTAATTTACTGAATATACCATGCCTTGCCTTCAATCTTCGAGTTGAACCGAACCATTGCTTCGGTCACTCGTCTGGTCTGCTAATCCTATATTAGCTACCAGTTTGTTTGGCACTCTTGGCTTCATTCAGAGGTTTTCCATCTCCGGCTCAGTCACTTTCCTATGCCGGGCTGATGAGTGCTAATAAGCACGAAACTGCAGTCCTCGGCTGGACATGCTCCTTATATTTTTGAAATTTTTTGAATCATAATATTTTTGAAAAATGGGAAACAAAACAACCTAATTGTGTGTAACTAGCCTTTTTCAAATTTGACTTTACGGTATAGATTACGCTTTATTTTTAATATCAAACAAAATTCTCAACTAACATGATCTCCAGAAATAGCATTTCCCATATTTCTCTTTCTATCTCTGATATCAACTATACGCCACATTAGAAAATTTAATTTTCAATAAAGATAACGAGTTCAATCCGGTTGCTTTACTCTGGGTTTCATTTAATGAAATGTATTGTTCATTTTAAAGAATTGAACGCACTGAGAAAGAAAAGGATGAATATTATTTCCGGTTCCAAACTCAAACAAAATTGATCTCGATTTCCACTGCAATAAGTTCGAGTCTAGTAGAAGAAAATACGTTGAAAAAGCTGCTTAGCATATGAATTGAAAAAAAGCATTTCAACTCATTAATTATTCACAGAGGAAATATGAAAGAACTGCATTTAATATGTGGATCAAATTACGAATCATTTGAGACGTTCAAGAAGAAATGAAAAGTTCGAGAAAAAATGATTGGAAGTTTAATTAAATGTAACTTTTCAACTCATGTAGCAAGAAGTGGAGTAAATATTTGAAATGGGGTCGTTTCCAAAATTTTACAAGTATTTTTTTCTGAAAGAGCATCCTAAAAACATAGGATCTGACCATTTTTTAAATAATTTCACTAAATTTAATATTTTTAAAAAATTACTTTAATCGATGCATTTCACTGTTTACGCTTCTGCCGACGACATCACAAATGATGAAATGCCATTCACTGTGACCATTCACAGACCACAATATTTATTTCACATCTTTACTAACGTGTACTGGCAACGATAGGGGTGATAGCAAGCGTAGAGCGCAGTGTTTAATGCGCTTCTTGATTATCATAACGTGGAATCGCGGCAGACAGATGCACCAAAATTCATCACTTATGACGTCATAAAGACCACGCCTTGTTTAAAAAATCGGACATTTTAAAAAATTAATTAAAAAATAACTTTTAGGAAAATGAAAAAATTTTCTGGGTCCTTTTTTTTTTTTTTTTTGCTTATTCCATCAATTTCAGTGACTAAAAATAGTACTTTTGACTGAAGGAAACAGATCCATTATAAAACAGAAAAAATACATATTGATCTACGTGTATGTTACGGTACTTTTCTATTCTTAATTTTTACACTTAGTAGCATTCAGCAAGAAGTATATTGGAAAACATTTTTAGAAAAACATCACATAATTATAGCCGAACTTGGTTGTAATAAAAAACAATTGTTTAGGAAAATGTGCGTTAACACCACTTTAACTCTGAATTAAATTAAATTATGATAAAATTATCATGGTTATTACATTTCCGAAAAATTACTTACGATAGAGCTATTTGAATTGTAGTAGTTGAAAGGCAAATGAAAACACAGTTTGGCTCTGACAAGATGATCCCCGATAAGCGGATGATTCAACGATTCCATTTGTTAAAATGGGGGTGAGGAACATCTCTTGGTATTGCCATCAACAGTTATTGGCGTTACGCTGATATAAAAATGTATCTTCTTTCAACTTAATCAAACTTCAAACGCAAGAGTATTTTGTTCAGAGTGATAATGTTTCATTATTATTTTTATTAATATTGTTATGAGTTCAGCCACTTCAAGAAATTCTTTAATGACGACACAGTTCTTGAGAAAGCCAGGAGATTTATTTATAACTATGTACAAGAAATATCCTTAGCAACTGCTAAATTAACCATATCAATTAGGCAAATATCAATTAACACCGTAAACTCAACGGTCCCACACGTATTCACACCAAAATGCGCAAAAACAAAACATAGTTCAAAGGCTAATACACACTTCCAGCGGAACACTTAAAACAAGACTCCACTGTTAGAAAACAAACAAACTGACTCCTCCATTCACAAGACGCCCGGTTTTATACCGAGCGAAGAAAAATCTAGAAAATCCTACAAAGTTCCACAAATTTCTCATATTTTCTTTTTATTCTATTCACAAATCTTATCGTTCAGAAATGGGGGGGACCGTTTACTTCAGTCGAAGGGATTGTATGTACATTACAAGAAACTATTTACAGGATACGTTACTAAGATAATTTTAAATGCAAAATAATGGAACAAACGCATAATTTAGCCAGATTACAACAAATTATTCACAAAAATAATTACTATTTATGGAATTTGTAACATTATTATTATTATTATCCACAGGTATAGCTCTTGATTAGCGGTCACAAGTAGCTGACGGGCGACAATTTCATTGAAAATTGCGACCAAAAAATCAAGTCTAGTCGCCAAAAGTGGAGATCATGAGTAACTTTTTTCTTTTTTTTTTGTAAAAATTTATATCGTATATGGTGCTACAACACACTTCGAATCCTGAGACTTTCCGCGGATCAGTCGACTAAACCTTGGTGACGTAATCCAGAACAAACTTCCTGAGGTTATTAACTTTTTGGGCTGAATATAAGTTCTTCTAAAAATGGCTACTGAAAGCCAAAGGGGGCTACCATTTTTTGTGACTTGGCAGCTATTGGCTACTGTTTAGAGTTCCTCGTCTAGAGCTTTATCCCCAGTACATACAAAACTTGAAATAAAAAAAAAACCCAAAAACTTGCGAAACAACTAGGGATTGCTTCTTTTAACGAATTCAATTCCGCAGCGCAGCTACTTGGAATCTTACCATATCTTTTATTATAGGACTAGTGGTATACCCGCTCGGCTTTGCCCGTAGTAGAAAATTAAAAGGTCTTTTAGTTCGCCTGTATATTTACAAATAATGTATGATGATTTCTCGCCAATTGGCTCGCCCATGTTACGGTTCCACGTTACGATAACTTGGTAATTTACTCGTCCATCTTATGATAATTTTGCTCTGGAAAATGTTCTTAAAATTGGAATAGAAAAAGAACAAATTCAAATTTTCGAAACATCGCTTCGAGGTGCATACCCCCATGCTACAAACTAACTTTGTGCCAAATTTCATGAAAATCGGCCGAATGGTTTAGGCGCTATGCACGTCACAGAGATCCCGACAGAGACATCTAGACAGAAAGACTTTCAGCTTTATTATTAGTAAAGATTTATAAAATACAAGTGCCGACATTTTTTGAAAACTTCATTCACATATGATCTTATTTTACACAAACTGGTTCAATATCACTTCCGTCTCTTGAAGATGCTACCTCCCCCCCCCCCCCCACAGTTCGATTTTTTTAAATAATGTCGTCAATTGAGTTCCAATTTGATTGAAATTTTAATGTAACCCTAAAAAAGTACCTCCCAAAAACAGGTTTGATTCTACTGTTCATATTCTATGTTTTCTATTAATTAAATTAAACAATATTTTACAGTGCAAATCATTGCTCTCTTTTTGTAACACTTATGATACACTTTAGCCACTTTCTATTCTTATGTACAGGATCAATGAAAAGCATAATACGGTCTATAATCCGAACCATTTGATTTTCCGAATTCCCCTCCGTCCAAATTAGTAAGGATTAAAGAAGCTGTTCTGTAATACCAGACTTAGTTACGGCTTCCGAATGTCCTACGATTTCGTCCTATAACAACTCCATGTCCAAATTTCTCTAACCAAACAATCGTCTTCGCATTATCTTACCAGTCATAACCAGTAACGAAAAGCAAATATTGTTACGACTGCTTTCCGAAAAGAAACCTTGTTCATTTTTATCTATCTGGCCCCTCGCTCTGATAGTTTTTCTTTTCGGTCAGTAAGCTCCAAGCCTCCTAAAACTAATCTTTGATAATGGAAGATACTGGAAACATTACCTCTGCTTCAAGAAGTATTTCTGAGGCAATTTAGCTTCCTGATGACTCACGATGAAGTAAAGAAATAAAGTATAAAAATTAAGAGGAACTGTATTTCCGGAGGAGATATATGGTTTACTTGAAGTATTAGTAATTTACTGAAAAAAACTTTTATAGTTGAATGAGAGTTAAGTTTTGGCAAGACCTGAATGTGAAAATGAATGTTTTGAATATACTCTCCGGGGCGAAAGCATAGATTTTTTTTTTTTTTGAGCAATCACGATTGCTTATTGCTTTCATTTGACTGTTTTGATGTCCTATGATTTACTTTTCCCCCCAGCACCCTCAGAAGCACCACCGTTGACCGGCCGCCTTACGATGCTGCTCCTCTAGCTAAAACTGTCTCCAGGTTGCGTCAATATCCTACACACACACGCATACATATACACACCTACACACACACACACACAAACATATGCACACACATACATACACCTACACACACATACATACACCTACACACACATACATACACCTACACACACACAAACACATACACACAGACATATACACACACGCATACATAAAGACACCTACACACACACCTACACACAACTACCCACACACTCATGCCTACACACATACACATTCCCCCCACACACAAACACTCGTACACACAACTACCCACACACTCATACCTGCACACACATACACATTCCCCCCACACACACACTCATACACACAACTACCCATACACTCATGCCTGCGCACAGACACAAACACACATGCCTACATACACATACCTCCTACACACAAACACACATGCCTACATACACATACCTCCTACACACAAACACACATACCCCCCCTTTCACATACACATAAACACACACGCCTACATACACACTACACACACACTCGTAATTACGAAAAATATAATTTGAATTCAAGACGTTAAAATTCAAATTAATTTTTCTTTTATTTTAAACTAGCCGCCTGCGGCGACCAGCTGGTCCGCCTTTTTACGCCAGGGGTGCCGCCTTCGGCGGCTGCTTAAACAATTTAGCGACGACATTAATCAATGTTTTTCTCTATAAATCAGTATTATCATTCGTTTTTTTACGCCAATGTTGCCGCCATCGGCGGCTGCTTAAATTAATTTCGTGGCGATGTCAATCAATCTATATCTATCTATATCGTTAATAATTTGAATAAAACATTTTCTAGATCTGTCTCCAGTTTCGTCGTTTGGAATATTTTTAAAGGAAGGGGAGGGGAGACACAAACGACGTACTCTTCATGCAAATTGTGTCGAATAATAACAAAAAGCACATCCACTTTTATGTGAAAGCTTTGTTTTTTCAAAGTCATGGTGTATGTGGAGGAGGGAGGCGGGCATTGACACCCAATGTGCAAGCAGCCACCTACGGCGGCTGTTTGTCTAACTTGTCATTTACCTTTTTACTTCAAGTTTGCCGCCTTCGGCGGTTGTTTAAGTAAATTTGGCAGCAGTATTAATCAATCCATCTCTATCTTTTTTTTGTGCAATTCACATTTTTACGCCAAGATTGCCGCCTTCGGCGGCTATCTACCTTTACAATCTATCTCTACATTTTCTTATCCATCTCTATTTATTTTGACCTCCTCACCCATTTCCTAATAAAACAAAGAACACTCAAAAAACCGCTTTTTTTCATTTAAGTAGAGCAAAAAAAAAAAGCTCAAGTTCCCCGTAGTGTGCAAAAAGTAGCGTTTGACAAAGATAAAAAAAAATATCGCTGTTTTTATTGACTTATGCGCACAACTATGAAATGTAACGTAATATAGATACAGCGAAAGGTCCAGCTTTGGGGGGGGGGGATGGAAAAAGAAATAAATGCAATCCCTAAATGAAACAAAAAAAAAGGAAAGAAAAAAAGCAAGCGCTGCCGAAAAAACACGTGGTCATCACGTCAGAAAATGAAGTAAGCTATATAGTAAAAAAAAAGATTAACATTGCTTGCGATTAAGATTCCATCGTAAATATCGAATCGAAAACCAAGTAGTGACGTCACAAGCATAAAAGATTGAAGAACGCTTTTTTTTGACTGATGCGTGAAAGGACATGATGTGTTCAGCATTAAAAATATTGTAAAAAAAAAAAACTATTGCGTATTTTTAAGAACTTTTTTCTTCTGAAGAGGGCGAAATGGTTTTACTATTACCAACTTAAATTTCAGAAATGAGGCTTTGATACTTCTCGCAGGATGATATTAGAAAAAAATAAAACCCAGGAAAACATGCAAATTAAAGGTTTTTTCAAAAATTCATAAAAAATACAAAAATTGCTCTATCTTCAAAATTTTTTTGTTCATCATATTTAAAATTAAATTTCCGACACTACAGTATCAAAAATATTTGTCTGGCGCGATTGGTTCGGGGTCTGTGAGGTTAAAAGTACTAAAAAGTGCTAAAAATCACATAAAACATTAAATAACTTTTTTTCTAATTAAAATATCAAAAATCGAAGCCCGAGGTGCTCAACTTCAGCAAAAACTACACCTGTATACCAAATTTCATCTTTCTAGGCCTTACCGTTTTCCCGGGATGCGCGCCACACACACACACACAAACATCTTATTTTATTATATGTATAGAAGATTTATAAGATTTACAAAAAACTCCTCATGCTCCACATCTCATGTCCCACATCCTTATGCTCCACGTATCATGAGGTTTACAGTTGTAAGTGGAAACACAGCAATTGCAATATTGTAAAAACATAAGTTAAGAAGATGAATGAAATAGAAATAAACACTTTACAAATTTAAGTAATTACAAACCAGCGAAACTAATAGAATTACGGCCTTTAAAAATATGTTCAACAAAGACAAACCAGGAGGCACCATCACACAAAAATGAAAGGAACAAAAAGAAAACACAAACGTTCGAAAGAGTCCCAAACGAGAAAGACGCAGCTTACAAATTTAAATGTCAGGGGGGGGGGATAAAATTACGAAAAGCAAGGTTATGAAAGCTTTCAACAAATAAAGACAAAGAAGGTGGCCAACAACCTACCTGCTTTATGCCTTTCTTTAAAAATTTTCTTTGACCTGTCAAAATAATTTTATTTTGTGCTGATCACAGCTTATCTTATTCAGTTTTACTTTGTTGAAATCAAAATGAATTCCAGAAAAATATTCCTAAATTTAGTGTAGATAAAATAAAACATTTAATGTTTTTTTTTCAAAAATGGCCAGCTGGTATCACGGGACGCGGGAGCGTCCCGACCGCCAAGAGATCCAAACGTCAGCAGCCAACAAAAAGCAAATCCACGCCAAGAAAGACGAAAGAAAAAAACGCGACTAAGGAACAGTTTACACGACAGAACAAATTGGGGGTTTTCTGGGTTTTTCACGCCTCTGTATCTCAGCCCCATGAAGACCTCTGGAGTTGATTTTTGGTACAATCAATCTCTAGTGGCCCCTGACGACGTAAACCGAAATACAATCCCCAGGACAATTAGGGGGAGGAGGAATTCAAGTTAGAAAATCGCTGTTCAAAAAAGTTTTCGCTTTCTTTGACAGGGCTACAGCCCAGACGAAAAGACGAATCAAGTTGAAATTTCGCACACACATTCCTTGTGCCCTACTGATGTGCCATTTGAACCCCTCCCCCTCGTTTTCCCCCCCAAATTGTACTTTCCCGGGGTTCTGTCACTCCCCCCCCCCCCGGAGGACTATGGTAATGATTTTTTTTGTACATATTGTTGGGGGGTCATTGAGTGCATATACGAAAATTCAACCCCCAGAGATATCATGGGCTGGAGTAATTAAAGTTTGAAAATCACTAATTTCCCTTAAATTTTTATGTACTTACTCTTAGCTCAGAGGGTTTGTTAATCTCTGACTGCAATTGCAAGGTTAAAACAGATCTAACAGTTGTTCAAAGTTGTCTTAGGAAATGAAGTTCAATCAAGACTAACACAGATCCAACAGTTGCAACTAGACGTTAAATCGCGGATATCTCAAATTTGCCCCAGCGAGCGCGGACTTAGCTCATTGGGCTTTCTGTTTTAAGATTCCATGTTGTTTGTTAGCTAATTGGGCTTTCTGTTTCAAGATTCCATGTTTGTTTATATTTAAGCAGAGAAACAAATTAATGAATGAGATTAGAATGCTGTCCCCACCCCCTTAAAGTTTTGCCGATACGAAATTTCCTTCCCCCTGCTTTTCAGTTTTGATATATTTAAGGGGGGGGGGGAGGAATTTTTAAATGGTCGGCGCGAAACTGGGGTTAAACCATTAGAATATTTTACGTGACATATGAAACTATACGCATATGAATATGATACATCTAACTTTATAATTGAAAGCGAAAAATAGCTCTTTTTACTTTCTTCTATATCTAATATATAGAAGAAAGTATTGGATTCGTGCAAATTTTCGAATTTCGAATTTTGACGGATTCGAACGTTTTGAGGTGTGCTGAGTCCATTTCGACTATTTTTGGAAAATGTCTGTCTGTCTGTGTGTCTGTGTGTGTGTGTGTGTATGTGTGTCACGTCTGTGTGTGACCAGTTTTTTGTGGCCGCTCTACAGCAAAAACTACCGCATGAAATCGAACGAAATTAGGTACGCATATGTGCCCCTATGTGAACTTGTGCCCATTGGTTTTTGGCGCGAATTCCTCCAAGGGGGGTGGAGCAATGGGACGTTTTTTGAGTTACGCGTGATTGCTATTCCTCAGGTAGTAACTGGCGGAATCGAACAAAATTTGGTCCACATGTTGCCAGTAACAGGAACAGGTGCTGATTCAATTTTGGTGTCAATAACTCAAACGGGGGTTGAGCTATGGAACGTTTTCTGTCGTCAATTGTGACTGATGTATCTCAAGAAATAATGAACGGAATGAAAGAAAAATTTATCGGCAAGTAGCTTTTAGTGGGTATAAAAGCTGATTTTATTTTGGTGTCAACAGCTAAAAAGGGGGTAGCGCAATCGCCCGTTCTTTTTTTCCATTGTGAGTCCCCTATCTCAAGAAGTAATGCTACGTTCTGGTTGAAATTTGGAATATATGTGAATCCATATGTAAACAGGCTTTGGTTCAATTTTGGCGCCAATCGCGCCAAGAGGTGCTGATTTATTTTTATTATCATTATTTTTTAGCGAATAAAAATAGTTTTATTAATGCAACAATAAGAAAGATAAATCGTAATAAATTGTCGTCTGCGTATTTCTCGTGATTTTAATAGTATGGAAATGATCGGAAATATTATCTCAATGATTTAAAACTTTTAACTGTTGCCATCTTATGTTTGTTAACAAATAAAATATTTGTAATTAATTCAAGCAAGGCTTTTAAAATAACTTTCAATTTTCGCTCTTTGCTTTGCTTTTGCAATAATTCAGACATTGGGATGGTCGTCAAGTTTTTGCATGTGTAATTTCGTTTTTGTTGGGAATATTGCTTCCTCGTCAAGCATGGGGAGGGATCAGAAAAAAAAAGAAAAATATAGAAGAAAGTTTCGTGATGGCCACAACATACTAGTTTTTATTGGTTTGCTTATTTTTTAAATTAATGCATTTTTCACAAATATAACACATTATGAACTGAAAATATATGAAAGACGTGTGTAGATATCTGTGTTTTGCAGTAATTTATTAACAGACAAAAATTTTGCAATTAATTTAATCAAGACTTTTAATGAGCTAAGTCCGCGAGCATCATGCGCATTCGCTGTGACATATTTGGGATATCCGCCATTTGACGTCGAGTACAGTTGTATAGCTCTTCTGGCACTTACAAATTTAAAATATTTAATGGTTTAGTTTTTTTGTTTTTTTTTGCTTGGTAATAACATGCGTTATTTTGTCTTTTTAATGAACTTTTAAACAAAACTAGGCATTAAACAAGACAAAGACCCCCATCAAAAGAAAGATAAATCTCCAACCAATTAAAATTATCCCATAAAACGTAAAATGATATACGATTTAAGAAAAAAAGTCATAAAATAAAAAAGCTAGATTAAAATAGCCCGCAAGCTGTAAAACATTAAAAAAACCTTCATAAAAATGTTGAATAATCCGTCAAAATAAAGAAACTAATAGAATTTATTGCGAAGTTGTAAAATACTCGAAAACAATATAATTTAAAATATGGTATTTTATTATCCAAGAAGTTTTCTATGCAATAGAGAGGATACAAGGATTGCAATAAAATTTAAACAGCCCAATTCTCGCAAAACGAACATAGAATCTAAATGGTCAGAAAATAACTTGACGTAAAATTAGGCTTGCCATTATTGTTGCTTAAAAACACAAAACAGGGTTGTTACAATTGAACATTTTCTGACTTGAAGTTCTCAATTTTAAAAATACAGACAAAGTAATAATATCAATGCAAAAAGATATGATATCTCATCAAAAACAACCCTGTTGTAAAAATTTCCCCGCCAAGAAAACTGTTAACTTTTCCGCACAAAAAAGAAGTCCTTCATCCTAAATCCCCTTAAAAAGTTATGATATCTAGTTTGCCCGCCAAGTATCTGCCAAACTATCATCCTTCCTGTTCTCCTCTTTCATCACACCTACTTCCGTTAGAAAATCCTCCCACCTTCAACTCTTCAGAATATGGATAGATCCTTTAAATTGTTTATCCTGTTTTGCGGGAAGCTTTTTGCTCACCAAGCAACCACTTCACTTTGAAAAGCTTTTCGCCAAATAGGATAAACAATTTAAAGGATCTATCCATATTCTGAAGAGTTGAAGGTGGGAAGAGGTTCTAACGGAAGTAGGTGTGATGAAAGAGGAGAACAGGGAGGATGATAGTTTGGCAGATACTTGGCGGGCAAACTAGATATCATAACTTTTTAAGGTTTAGGCTTTTGGGATTTAGGATGAAGGCCTTCTTTTTTGTGCGGAAAAGTTAAGGTTTTCTTGGCGGGGAAATTTTTACAACAGGGTTGTTTTTGATGAGATATTTTATTTTTGCATGAAACTTAGGCAAAAGCATTAATTTAAAATTTCAAAGCCCTGGATTACTATTCAAATGCATTACATGAAAAAATGTTGCCATTAGTCAAGGGCGGATCCAGAGGTTTTTCATGAAAGGGGATTGATTTTACTAATTACCTCTTACTACGCATCTAATTTGGGCAAGCACGGGAGGAAGGGGGATCGCTCAGCATTTTTAACAAATAAACTGTAGAGATGTATCTAAGGGTGGGGGGAGGGGAGTAGAGGTCCTCGAACCTATTCCCTTTCTTTTAAATCACTGAAGGTACTCTAAAAATGCGTTTTTAGAATTTTAATTATGAAAACATTCCGGGTAAATGTTCCAAGATCCCCTTCCCTTAACATCATCGAAGGTTTTTAAATTTGTGTTCTTAGAACTTCAATCCACAGGTAGTAGTCCTGGAGAATGTACGGAAAATTACCAGAGGAAAAAAACCCATTCCTTGAACTTAACACCACTGCAAATCTCCTATAATTACGTTTTTAGGACTTTAATTCCAAAATAGTGCCCCGGGATTGAACAATCCCTCACCCCCCCCCCCCTATCTGTTCTTGCCATTAGTAGTAACTTTGTTTTTCAAAACTCATGAAATCAATAAACATCTGATTTAAAAAATAAAAATACCCATGCATTAATTTCTGAAATTCTGACTTTCTGTCAATAATTGTGTTTTTGGTTGGGAAAAAAGTAATAGTGGAAAGGAATTTTCATTGCCAGTAAATAATGGTATTTTCTTTTCTTGAAAATTTTTCCAGCCGATAGAATACGAATCAAAACAATAATGTAACGGATCCGGCGAGACTTCCAACTTTCTTGAAAGGACGACACAGTTCTTGATAAAAACACAGGAGCTTTATTTACACTATGTACAGGAGAAATCGTTAACAACTGCTAAATTAATCATCAGCAATTAAACAAGTAATCACTCAACACCGTAAACTCAACGGTTACACACGTATTTACTTCCAAATACGAAAACAACACAGCGAAATGCCTCGCAATAAACAGAGCTAATACACTCTCAGTACAAATTCTCAATCGAAACTAAACTTTTTATCACGCGGGACGCTTTTATAAACATCGAAAGAAATCTCTCAAATATTCCACAAAATTCCAAACGCTTCTAGATAATAGTAGACCGTTATCAAATTTTATCAATGAACAAAAAAAGAAATAGGGGAACGTATGCTTCAGCCGAATGTATAGGGGCTGTATATTCATTACGGGAAACTATTTACAGGTTACGTTACTACAATAATTACTATTTACAGAATTTGTAACAATAATTTACTAAACAACTATTTTCTATACAGACGTTTATTTCGCTGCATAGTTTCACCTTCCCTATCATTAGTGAGAGCAGAACATTTGTGTGTTTGCGATTACTCACACTAAGGCCCCTATAGTAAAGAGCCGACGCATCCGCCTTCTTGGATCAAAAGTCGTCTGCTGTTGATCCATTACCGTGGAGCATGCTTGTAAAACAATGTTATTATTGGCTGTATTAAAGACATAAAAATGGGTTGTTGTGCCGCAGTTAGTTGTACAAACAGTACAGAAAAAGGTTTCCTCTCGTTTAGATTCCCGAATCAGGCAGAAAGTAGAAAAAAGTGAATTATTAATTGCCTACGTGTTGACTGGAAAACTGGACCTGGAGCTCGATTGTGCGAAGTGAGTAATCTTTATATCATAAACTCTTAAGTATTTTTGTTTTCAGTATGGTTGAAAGACTTATTTTGAACATTAGTTTGAGACAGTTTCAGTTTATTTAATTTCTAATCTATATATATATATATAAATGAATGTTTGTCTGTATGTCATCCATGAACTCAAAAACTACCCGGCAGATTTGGCTGAAACTTTCACCGTTTGATATTTTTGGTACTGGGAATGTTTATAGACCAGTTCGAAAAAAATCCGATCGATAGTTCCTTTTTTATTCCAATTTAAGTCACAATCCATTGGATAAATACGAATAAAATGATCGGCTGCAGAAATTAATTCGCGTGAAAGATCTCATTGATAAGAAGTTAGCTGTTGCCATTTTTCTTGAGTTTGAACAAATAAATTCTTTCTTTATTGTTTTATGGCTTTTCATGCAACGGGGGGATTTAAAACTTTTTCTATTTGATATTTTTAGCGATTGATTGATCTTGCAAACTGCGTGAGTACAAAATTTGAGTATAGTCACTTGATACCTGGACCGATTATTATGAAAATTGCTATATATATGTATTTTTCCACGGAGAAGGTGCATAATATGCTCATTGAAGCCACTAGCCACCAGGTGGCACTGCAGAGTAGCAACTTCTGCCCCGTTCAACCGATTGTCATGAAAATCAGTATAATGATGTATTTTTTTGTTGGCGTAGCAACGCGCGTCGGGTACAGCTAGTTTAACTATAAAAATCTATGCTGCAAAGAATACAAGGTTGCCAGAAATTGGACTAGTTCATTCTCTTTCAAATTCTAATACTGTTAAAGGAATTAGAGAGTCTATGCACTCCTATATCATAAGTAATAAAAGTAATGATTGAATTATTTGATTTCTAATCATAATCGAATAGTTTAAAAAGTTTTTGACCACAATACTATCTAGCAAAGCTGTAATAGCTCGCCAACGGAAATTGCTTCAATTTTATGATTTGTTTGTTTTGTTTTTCGCTCATTCTTGACAATGTTCGTTCCCTAT
This sequence comes from Uloborus diversus, assembly GCF_026930045.1. NCBI lineage: Eukaryota > Metazoa > Arthropoda > Arachnida > Araneae > Uloboridae > Uloborus > Uloborus diversus. Next base: position 187,403,150 of record NC_072734.1, on the reverse strand, counting down.
ACTTGATAAATGTTGTTTCTGCTCCTTTTTGTTTCGAAAGAAGAACTTCTTAATCATTTTTCTATAATGGAAATGTTGAGATAAAAATTCATTCTCTGTAATGAGCGGTTCTTAATTTATGGCGACAACTTTGGCGTCATTTTTAAAGGGCTGCAGAAAGTTGTTAACGTAGCTTTAAAAGCTTAAAAATCAGATGATGTTTTCAACAACAAAAATAGGATACTCCTTTTAGGTGTATTGCGTCCCCTATGGCTTTTTCAAATTTAAAAGTAAACAAGCTAGTTGAAATCTGATAAGCTAGTTGAATACAAATTTAGTTATTTTGTTTTCTGTAACTTCTCGTACAGTATCCTACGTGGAGAGCGCGGGAATTTAATGTAAAAGTCCTGTGTTAACTGTGTCGTGCAACATTTTTTGTACAATATTTGAAGCCTTTTACTTAAGTCTTGAATTTAAGGATACCATTTTATTAGAAAACACTTATTTTTCAACCTTTTTTTTTACCAACGTTATAAATATTGACTACAAACAATTATTCATAAATTGCTACAAACTCTCTTTGTGTGTGTGTGTGTGTGAAGATATTATTTTTGCATTCAAAGCACTAAATAGATATAAACGATTAATATTGAAGTCATTTATCTTTAAAATGCAGAGTGGATATCAGGGCTTGAAATTATAGTGGTTCGCTGGTCCGGGACTATCCCATTCTTTGTTAAAGATTTCAGGTTTCATGATTTTTTTAACCGGAGGATCAGGCCCATCAATTCTATTTTTAGGGGGAAGGGGGAGGAGATATTTTATCAGGAATTTTTTAATGTAAATCCCTTTCTGAAAAAAAATTTAAAAATTATTTTCATCCATGATTTTTCGACAAACATTTCAAACCAAATTTAGGCACACATTAAATAAATTCATACTTTTAAAATATAATTAAAAAGATTTGAAGTAAAGGAGGTTAAGTGATACAAATATTACCCTTTTTTTTTCACATGTACACAGTTATTTTTATTTCCTGCGTACTTGTATTTTTATGTTGCGTTTTTGCATTCACATAATTAGTTCATTCCAAATTCAAATCTCATTATGTATTTGCGAGAAGAAAAAAAAAATGCACTGCGCAGCGAGTATGGAACTGACATGAAAGGGCGAAATCGCGCCAAGCGCGGCAGCACGTCAGGACACCTTTTGATCCAAAATGACGGATAAGTCGGCCTAAGTACTTATAGATGTTCTAACTCACACTAAAAGAAAATTTTATTCTTTACGTTTTCGCTTATTCGGTTCCGAATTTCGCTTTTAATTCGAAGACTCGACGTCGGAATCGGTCATTTTCTCTCAAAGTCCGCAATGTTTTCGAAGTCGGAGTCGGGCTACCTTTGAGATGAGGAGTCGGAGTCGAATAGTCAGAGTTTGAAATTCCAAGAGTCGGAGTCAGACATTTTACCTCCATGTCTAAATTATTGCCAAAGCTACGGAGCTTCGACTAACTTTCAGGTACAAGAGTCGGAGTCAGAATTCACTGGCTATAAATTTCTAAGAGTTGGAGTCGGTAGTTCGTCATCAAGAGTTACTTCCAACAAAATTTGTTTGAACTAAATCCGCTCAAAAACTCGGGATCTATATTGACTTTTAGTTCCTACGTAGGTACTAATGTTAAGGGATTTGAACTGTTTAAAATTGAACGAAAAAATTGTTCAAATCAAAAAGATATTTTCTATCCATGCTCTTCTTCTCACGAAGTTTGTTTGAAGCAAATTCGCCTGTAAGTTCGAGATTGCCTGAATTTCCCCGCAGGCGCTTATGTTAAGTTTTTTGAATTGTTCAAAATTGAACCAAAAAGTTGTTCAAATCAAAAAGTGAAATATAGGATAAAGGAGTGCTCGCCGAGATCTTTCGAAGAATAAAAAGTTGTTCAAATCGGTGTTGTTATTAGGGACAGAGAGACAGAAAGACCAACTGACACATTTTCACCAATCTCAATACCCTACTTTCCATTTTTTATTTTTCGATATTTATTTAATTAATTATCGTATTTATGTTTGCCCTTTTTTTTATATAATTTTCAGCGATATTTTGAAGATGCATTAAGCCGTCTTTCGGGCTGTTTTTCTTCTTTTTCTGACTTTTACTGGGAAAGTAGACTTAAAAAAGGCAGTTACAGAACTGACCAACAAATGCTGTGATTTTAATGAATTCGTGAAAAATTTTTGAACAGTTTTTTAAAGTATCCGTTGATTTCAGTATTTTACCAAATCTTCAAGTAGATAGGACACGTAAAAAGGCATAAAAGACCCCCCTTAGGAACATCTGAATGCAACCGAAAGAGAAGGTGCACAACTAGACCCCACTAGGTGTCTACGTACCAAATTAATTTCAATTTTCTAGGACATACCTTTTTGAGCTATGCGAGATACATACGCACATACGTACATACACACATACGTACATACACACATACGCACATACAGACGTCACAAGAAAACTCGCTGTAATTAACTCGAGGATCGTCAAAATGGATACTTCGGGTGTCTATACTTTCTTAGGCATCTATCCATATCCACGTGTGGTCGGGTTGAAAAAAAAAAATCAGTATTCATTCGGGGGCGAGCAAAATAGAAATTAAGGCCAATTTTTGAGTGATTTTTTTTTTTCGCGAATACAATACTTCCTTTTTTGTAAAAGGAAGTAAAAAAAAGCATAAAATTTTGTTTTTTGTTGGAGCAAAAAAAAAAGTGCAGCGCATACTTGACTTTATATACTTGACTAATGATTTTATATTTCACATAGTGTAAGTTAAGTTTAAAAACAGAGTTTTAACATTACACAGAACAAATAAATTTTAAAATTGATGTTAATAAACCAGCGGTTTCCAGAGCAGGAAATTAATTATATATTTTTTTTAATTCGTGAAAAATCGCTGATTTTAACTTGCCGGCAGTGATTTAAAATGTTATAACTTAAGTTCTTTGGGAGCTAGAGAGCTGTGTAACAGCACATTTTAAAGACTAATTCATGCGCTTTTGTAATTTGAGTACGTTTTGAGCAAAAAAGTATTTTTTGCAACATTTAAAATTAAAATTTTTTGTATTTGAAAAAAAAACCTGATAAATGAGATGATTTTAATGAATTTATGCAATGAATTTCAGAGTAGGACCATGTATGGATCGACAATTACAGCAAATACTGCAAGACAATTTTTTCTCAAACTTGCTGTTAAATTTTTAAAATTTAAAGTTTTAAAGAAACTACAGAGTTCTACACAAGCTTGTTTAAGACGTAATTTCCTGCAATATTTTTTTTTATGTAACTTGAATATCTTTTAAAAAAAAGATTTTTCCGCAAAACATTAAAATTTAACACTTCAAATTCACGAATATAATTTTTTGATAATTTTGAAAAAAAAAAGCATGACTTTTATTACAAAGATTGCAGATTGGGACCACAAAGCGATCAGCAAAGGCAACAAAAAAAAGTATCACACTTTTTCGCAATTTTTGCTAGAACTTTTTAGTAACAGCTAATTATTCCATAGAACCACTCTATTTTTTCTTTCTTTTGAATGCACGAATTAAAATAAATTTTGATTTTTTCTTTCTTTTTTTCTCCCCCAAGAGAAATATTGCTGAGTTACATGAAAATTTGAGATGGTCAGATTGAGTGTCCTTGGAATTACCCACAAGTTTCACACTTTCATTACTTTTATTCATGTATTTGAATTGTTAAACTTAAATCTGAGATCTCCAAATGCCTTTCAAATGTTATTAACACTACTAAAAACTGAGATCGAATTCAGGGATAAAAAAAAGAGAATCATAAAGAAATATCAAAATCACGTGACCAGAGAAAGAGAGCATAAAAAGAAGACAGATGCCCGCAGCATACCACACGTTATTATATAACCCCGAAGTTTAAAAACGCATTTTTAGGGAAAGAACTAAAAGCAAAAAAAAACTGTTTTGACTACAGTGGAATCACGAGATTGGCTTGAACTGCCAATTTACTTTTCATTTTGTTGGTAAAAGGCGTTTTTCTGGAATGGAGAGTTGCCGACACCAAGCCGTGGCGCCTGGCTCAAAAGAAATAAAATTGGTTTCATTCAACACTGACCTTGAACCGCTCCCCAAATCCATCTGGCTGCATTGTGAATTGATTTCTTTTTGTTTGTCTTTTTGCTCTAATAGACGGTTTTTGCTCTACTATATGCAAGAAGGAAGGATTACTCATAAATAATGGTATTCCAACTTTCATTTTAATTCCAACCCCAAGCAACAGATTCGATGGAACGCGTATCGGGCTTGGCTTTGAGTCGAAAGACGACCAGTGTGGAAGGAGTGAAAGCGAAACGTTCTTCCGAAAGCTATCGTTTTTGAAGTGTTCCAAGCTGTGTTATTTGCTTTTACGAATCTATTTTTTAATTTTTGAGTTATGTTAAACTCCAAAACATCGTAATAAATACAAGTGCATTACGTGTAACAGCAACCGAGTGATTTCAAAATGGCGAACCAATGTGGTTCAAAAGATTACCTGCCTGGCGAGTTGATATATAATTCCAAGCCATATGTCTATGTCATAAGAAGGGTTTACTGGCGAGCTTTTTGTGAGAATTGCTTGCAAAGGTATGTAAAAAAAATTGGTTTTGTATTTGTATCTTACTTAAATATTATGAAAGTCGCCCGTCAAGGTATGACGGGTGAAAATTGCTTCTTCATTTGAACGATGCCATTGCCTATTCGTTGATATTCTGACAGTTGAAATTTTAACCGTAACTCCGGTGGATTAACGCTAAATTTCAGTGGGGTAGCGCTCATTGTTGACCACTTTTTCGTTTCTTCATTCCCCTGAAATAATTCTTTCCAGCAAAACAATTAAGTTGCCGGATCGAGTTCAGCCTTGTCACAATAAAGCCTTTCCCCGTATCTCCAACATTACCAGAACATATCAAATTATCATGCCATGGCGCGAGTTTCATTGTTGAAACACGCGGATTACTCGATCATCGGCTATTATAAGAGGATTAGTTGCAAAATTTGATGTGTGTTTTTTTTTAAATGATTTGGTATTATGTGATGTTGGTTCGTTTTTGAAGCATAGCTATTTTGGAGCTACTTTAATATACCCCCCCCCCCCAAATCGGAAATTTGGCGACTTTTTTTCTCACTCATGGTACAAAATACAAGAAAATACTCAATTTGGCAACAGCAAAAACCTAAAAGCTGAAAAACCTAAATGGGCAGCACAAAAATAAGAAACAGCAACCCTAAAAAGTCCGTAGGGAGTGCCAGATTTGGCGCGTAATTTTTGGGGGATATATCAAAGTTATACCGATATGGAAAACAGAAAATTTTGATCAATAACTTTTACGTTTTCTATTTGAAGGGTATTTGCAGCTCTTTTTCAAAAAACTATGTCAGACAGTTCAATTCAATAATAGCAACTATTTTCATTCTTAGTTTCGATTTGGAGCTTAAAATGGAGTTCTCAATAATTTTTTGACTATGCCACGCCAAACGACCGAACGCGAGTTAAAAATGTGTGTGTATTGTTTGTAACGCTCAGTTTAAAACAGAAATGTTTTTGATCATTGCATTTTTTCATTATTCATGTATACCCAACAAAAAGTATCCCTTCCTGCGCTATGCAAAGTCTTCAAACCATAGCTTCTAAACTGCGCATATATGCTGTCGTGCAAAGATTTTTTCACGAACCGACTGTCGGTAGTCGCCCATCTTTTCTTTAAATAAAACTAAGTCTGCATCTCTGGATGTTTGTAACGCGCGTAGCGAATAGACTGTACAACCGATTTTCAAAAAATTTGGCATAAAATTAATTCGTAGCATGGGGGGGGGGCACCCTGAAGCGATTTTTCGAAAACGCGATTTTGTTCTTTTTCTATTCGGGTCATTCCGACGAAAATGGTAGTACATTTCATGTCCGGCACTTTTGGATTTTTTACAGAAGATTTGATAGTTAATATGAATTAATCATATTTTTTTCTTTATTCTTCATGCAAGTTTGTATCATGAGGTATTTTTTTGTTTTTAATATTTTGATTTAGGATTTTTTTTTTTTTAAATTTAAGGTAATCAAAAAAGCAAAATATTGATGTCCCAGCTTCAAAACAGTGACAGTTAAAAAGTGATTTAAGTAATTGCTTAGATGCAATAACAAAAAAAATTTCCAATTATATTGCAACACCTTTATTGTAACCATTTAAACAATAAATTTGTTTTAGAAAAATATTTTTTTAATGAAAATGCAGGGAATTTACAATTGTCCCTACAGTTTACGAATTTTGAAATGTCCACTCTGTTACAGTCATTAAAGAATAATAAAATATTTTTGCAAAAAAACTAGCAATACTTTTGACATGACCAGATGGTAAAAACTCCATGTTTAGCTAACCTTAGTGGATTCAACAGTCAACAAGCAAGGTAAGATTTATTAGATCTCTGGTAAGATCTCTGGTGGGTCGTTCCACGTCAAATCAACCCAAAAAATGAGATTTTGACACCCATAGTCTCGGATTTTGATGAAACTTGGCATAGTTGTTTCTATTATGGATGTAAGAAAGAATGTAATTTTTTTTTGCTGTATCTCGAACGGTTTAGATTTTATGGATTGTCAAAGTTTTTTGCATTTTACGATTTTTCTCGATGGCGTGCGTGAAAACTAATTCGCATTTATGCAGAAAATAAATTATAACTTCCCTGTTTACCAACCAATATTGTTGAAATTTTTTTTAATGAACCTGATTATCCAAGGATTACAGAAAAAATACAATTTCATCAATAATTATCAATAAAAAAAAATTCCTAAAGTACAATTTATTAAGTTTTTTTGAGAAAGTTGGGAGCTATACTTAAAATGAGATATCTCCAAATGGGTAGTAAATAATCCCTCCATTTTTTTTTAAATTTCTGATCTAAAAGATGTATTTTATCACATAAAAAAATAATTTAGGTGGTTTTTACACTCCTTCATTTCAACAAGGGGCAGAAAACATTTTTTAAGATAGCTGCATGAAGAAAAAAAACATTAACACCAGCCTTGCTCTCAAAGGGTAAAAATCTGACTACTATTATGCAATTTTGTCTGGAGCATACCTTTATATTGAATATACAACTTATAAATGGTAAAAATTACATTTAAAAATTTTGATTACAAAATTAAATGCTGTAATGAAAATCGCAATCTTTAAAAACTTACCTCAAGGAACATGCATAATATTATACTCTTTTAATTGCAGATAGGGGAACTTGTATTTTCAAAAATTGAGTTGATTGTTTTCATAAAGTTTTGAGAAAATTGGTAAGTTCTTCCAGTTGTTGTTTTGGGGGGCTCCGCAACTGCAAGGACATGAGTAATAGGGACTGCACAAATATCCTCCCTATTTGGCCAGAAAAATGATGGCGAAGGTGCATGAGGATGCATAAAATTTACAGTAACATCTTTTTCTTCTTCATTTACCTCATTCACCATGCCAAAATACCACAAATTGTCATATATACTTGCGATGAAGCACCCAGAATACAACTGTTCTATTTTCACAATTGAAGTTTGCTGTTTGTTGTAGAGATTGAAAGTGAGAGCTCGTTTTTCATCACTACTAATTCTTCTTGCTTCAATGTTTCCCAAATTATCCAATGGTCGAAAATTGTGGAACATTCTTGTTCCGGGAAGAGTTTCTACTGATTTAAATCGACTTTCTAAAGTCTGGCGAGTTAAATCGACTTCCTGTTTAGAAATTAATTGGAAGTGAATATTTTTGAAGCTAGTTTTGCAAAACTCAAAAAGATCATTTGTGGTTAATACTTCTTTGCCTAGCTCTTGTTGATAACTGTGTTTTCTGGCTCCACATTTGACAGTACCCCCTATTCCGTCACATTCCGTTTTTCCATGACTAGTTGCGTGGAATGACCACTGAGCTTTTAGTTGAAAGTCATTCTCGTGCATGCACAAATTAATAAAATTGAACTTGTTTTTGTACTGCCCAGCACATCCATCACTGAAGTAGTGAACAATCCTGATTTGAGGGTGTTTCTCTTTAATGAATGCTATTACTATTTCCTGAATCTTACGCACCATAGCTACATCATGTTTTAGGTCATCAGATATTATGCAAAGTGATGAAATATTTTTTTCATTACTTGGACCTTTGCAATGGATCATAACAGGATGAATAGTACATGACTGTGAGGTCCAATGGTAACCTTGAACTTCATCTTGTATTGTAAAACCATAATTTTTGCTAAAATCCATTGATATTACAGCAATGTATGATGAAATAGTTTCTTTTAAATTTTTGAGCCAAGCCAAAACACACCACTTTGGTCTTAATGAACAGAACTTGGACAAACCTATCTTCATATTTGGGTATTCTATTTTAAATTTTAAATACAGTTCCCTGAGGTTACACAAAATTAAGCGTTTTCTTTCGTAAACGTTTTTTTGAACACTCACAACAACCAGGCAGAATTCTAGAATATTCGCTACTTTGATAAAACTGTTCTACTAATTGAATAGTTTCAGAACTTAACATTTTCCCCCGTCTTGGCTCTGGTTCTGCTAAAAAACCTTTATCTTTAAACAGTTTTTGTGCTTTGCGAACTGTGTAATCAGAAGCATTGAAAGTCTGTATTATTTTCCTTTTTGGCCACATCAATGCAGCTGGAATTGTCAACATTTGAATTTGTTTTTTTTTTTTTGTTTTTTTTTTTTTTTTTTTTTTTTTGAGCATTGCTTAAGTCTTTCTTAATAATGGAAATAAGTTGATCTAGATCTTTGGATTTTTGAATAATATCTTTTTCTGGGACATCTTTTTCTTCTGGCAAATTAACTTCAGGGTCATTCCATGTCAACTCAACACACCCATTTTACCTCACCCCCTCAGATTTTGATAAAATTTAGCACACATATAGTGGGCACTAAGAATAACAAAAATACAAAATTTCAAATTTTTATCTTGAATAGTTTTTTGTGTACGGCCTTGTAAAGTTTTCAAAAAATCGTGAAAAAACTACAAACAAGCAATTTTCAAATTGCTCTAAAAACTGTCAAAATTGAGTTAGAGAGGTGGGACCGGTGTTATTTTGTAGCCTTTTTAATGCTCTTTTAAGAGATATGCAACATGTCCTATGTAGTAGTAAAAAAAGTTTTTTTTGGTGCAAATCAAATTTTTGATTTTGATTTTTTTCAAAAAGTACCACTTTTAAAATTTTCAAAAAAATTCTATAAATAGACAGTATTTTCATAAACTGCCATGCAAAGTTTTATGATGGGATGGTAATGGGATCTATGCCAAAAAAATATATTACTGACCCCTATTTTTCTTGAATACCAGATTTTGACCAAATAATAATTATTTTATTGTAGTATAAAATATATTGTAGTAAATGCTTTCATGACAGATATGAATGTATTGTAATTTAAATTCTTCTTATAAAAATATTAGTAAAAATTAAGGCAAATAAAATACCAAAATTTAAAATTATATCAATTTATGCTGTATGAAATACAAATACAATAAATATTTACAATAAAATTTTCATAAAAACAGTTTTGACCAAATAATAATAATTTTAATGTAGTGATATAAGATTTTATGAAAAATCACTTGAGTAGGGGAAACTGGGAAGTTTGACCCACTTTTTACTAAGGTATTTTTTTTTTTTTTAAGTTTGAATAAAAAAAATTCCTGGTTGACTTTTTTCGAAAGGAAATACATCCAAGCAACTTTTTACATTGCTGTTATTTATTTAAGTTAAAAATTATTTTCTTTATTAAAGATTTTTCAAGAGTGTTCAAACTGGGTCAAACCTCCCCACTTGAGGGACGTTCGACACACCATAAGAGAGGTTTGACATAAAACTATATATACCCTATATATAATATACATTAAATTGTTTATGAAATAAACCCTCTGTGCTCATAATAAATTCATAAAATCTATATTTCTAGACTATATATAAACTGTGGATTTGGGGCAAAACTGCTAGTTCTGTATAACATAATGATGTTTTAGAAATCTACAATACAAGTTGAACATACTTTTGTTGTTTGGTGAATACATGAATAGTTATCATTAGTCGACAGCTTTACAATAATTAACAGATTTTATAAGCCTTTACATTTATGAGTGATATAGAAGGGTGAGAATTATTTTAACTTCATTGAAAATTTACACAGAACTAAAAATATTAATTTTAAACAAATAAGAAATCACTACTAACTTAAAAAAGGTTAAAGAAGTGAAATCGTTGAGTATAAATTAGATTTTATGTAAAGAAGGAGGTCCATGTTCAGAAGTTCACTGTTTAAATTTTGAAAAAGCCAATTGGGTTTGGTCTATATCATTTTCTAGAAGAGCGCAAGTTCTTTCTGTTGGAGTAACAGGGTCCACTCTTGTTAGTATGTTCACAACAGAGACCCACATTACATCTGAATGCCTGGGGTAGGAAAAAGATTTGGTGGGTCCACTTGGATAAAGAAAAGCAATTTTAACTTCATCTTGTTCTTCGTTTTTTTCTAATACATAACCAAGCCACCAATTGTTGTCATACACGGCAGTAACGTAGCCTCTTATATCTTCAAATGTAAGTTTCTCAGGAGATTTCGTTACCTCCTTTTCCCACACCTGAGTATCATTTGAAAAGTACTTCACTAATAATTTTGAACCACTTTTAGGGATGAACGAATGGAACTGCTGTGTACCTTTGATTGTTAAGGCTTCTTTAAATCAGGGCTGTAAAATCTTATCAGTTTCAATGTAATGGGGGGCCATGTGGCAGACTTGGTGTTTGTTTTAACTTGCACAGAAAGGTACCAACTTGCTAGATCTGCAGATACTGGATCAAGTGAATGGAAGGGAAAAGTTTTTTTTAAATAATACTTGCTTATCAAACTATTTAGCCACAACAATATTTATTGTAAATTTATCAACTTTTCATACAGCATAAATTGATATAATTTTATTTAAATTTTGGTGCTTTATTTGCCTTAATTTTTACAAATATTTTTATAAGAAGAATTTAAAGTACAATGCATTCATATTTGTCATGAAAGCATTCACTACAAAATATTTTGCTGCAATAAAATAATTATTATGTCAAAATCTGATATTTATGAAAAATAGGAGTCAGTAGTAATTTTTTTTGACATAGTTCCCATTACCATCCCATCATAAAACTTTGCATGGCAGTTTATGAAAGTACTGTCTATTTATAGAATTTTTTTGAAAATTTTAAAAGTGGTACTTTTTGAAAAAAATCAAAATCAAAAATTTGATTTGCACCAAAAAAAATTTTTTTTACTACTACATAGGACATGTTGCATATCTCTTAAAAGAGCATTAAAAAAGCTACAAAATAACACCGGTCCCACCTCTCTAACTCAATTTTGACAGTTTTTAGAGCAATTTGAAAATTGCTTGTTTGTAGTTTTTTCACGATTTTTTGAAAACTTTACAAGGCTGTACACAAAAAACTATTCAAGATAAAAATTTGAAATTTTGTATTTTTGTTATTCTTAGTGCCCACTATATGTGTGCCAAATTTTATCAAAATCTGAGGGGGTGAGGTAAAATTTTAATTAAAAGTGTGTTGATTTGATACGGAATGACCCTTCAAGAATATTTTGAATTTTTTCTTTTACAGTTTCAAGCACTCTCTGTAGCTTTTCTTTGCCATAAGATGGTTTGCTGTGTTCTCCAAGTGCATGTAATTTCACTGGGGAGCATCCAATATCATGCAAAGAAAAATTCAGTTCCTCGATTTGTCTTTTTTTTTTTGTAATTTTTTTAACTCATTAAGATTCAATCCATCATCTTCTTCTTCTGAGGAATTTCTGCTTTCACTGGTTTTTTCAATATCGTCAGAAAATTCATTCAATTGAGAAAACTTGTTCCTACAATTCGCACAAAGCTTCTGTCTTGGTTTCACTTGAAATCCTTTTGCTGAAATAGTCCTACTTAGTTCTAAAGTTACAATGCGAAGTCCTTTCTGAATTGAAGATTTGTGTCTTTCAAAAGGATCACAACAACACTTTTGTAAAAATTCATACTTTTGCAAATACACACATTGATGATGAAGACAAATAGTTTTTAACTCATTGCTTGCACCTGTTCTTAATTTCAATAAAGTTAACTCAGATTCAGAGAGGTTTTTAGTACTCTTTGTGTCTTTTTTCTTGACAAAACTCAACAAATGACAATCACTATGCGTAACTTCTCCAACGCTACATGTCTCCATTTTTAGTTTACAGCCATGCAAAATCAAAATTTTACTAGCAATTTTTTTTTAAACGACAATATTAGAACAAAAACTTTTCAATTCTAATTACAACTAAAAATACTGTAATTGGAAATAAGAATCAGTTAAAGTATTAAACTCAATCATATGTGTTACTCAAGCAACAGCTTTTGAATGACTGACTGGTTAAGGTTTGTAGTTCTGTTTCTATGATGATTTCATGTGTGGGAAACCCTAAGTGCAACTGCACAATCTCCAATCATATAATATGTGGTATGAACTTGTATATTTTACACAAGTCAAGGCCATATGTTCTGTTTCAAAAAGACCTAACTTTTTCAGACAAGTTTCATGTATGAGCTCTCAAGGGAGAGGCTCATTGGGCCTCTCAAGGGGTTTGTGCAGCTACTTTGTTTATTTTCATTCATCACTTGGAAGTGTAGGAGGAAGGGAGGGGGAGCTCTTATTTATTACTTGATGAATAAAGATGAATGACAGTGGATTATAATGGTTGATCACTTTTTTTTCTTTCTTCCTTTCTTTCTTTTTTTTTTTTTTTTTTGGCTTAACATTTTGGTTTTGAAGTTCCCAGAGAAGTTAGTTGAAACAATTTCTATCTTTAAAGATTAAAAAAATGATGAAGGAAGGGAAAAATTACAAAGGTGATTTTTAAATGTGATAAAATGAATTTTTAAGAACATAAATAGAAGAAAAAAGGGGAGGGGGGATATTGTCAGCTCAATTTTTGAAAGTATTAGTTCACTTATCTGCAGTTAAAAGATTTTTTAACATTATGTATGTTCCTTGAGGTAAGTTGATGATTTTCATTGCAATAAACATGTTCATCGGATGTTCATCATTGCTCCTAATTTTTGTAATCACAAATTTTAAATGTAATTTTTACCATTTATGTGTTGTATATTCAATCTAATTTTTCATCCAGACAAAATTGCATAATAGTAGTCAGATTTTTACCCTTTGAGAGCAAGGCTGGTGTTAATGTTTTTTTTCTTCATGCAGCTATCTTAAAAAATGTTTTCTGCCCCTTGTTGAAATGAAGGAGTGTAAAAACCACCTAAATTATTTTTTTATGTGATAAAATACATCTTTTAGATCAGAAATAAAAAAAATGGAGGGATTATTTACTACCCATTTGGAGATATCTCATTTTAAGTATAGCTCAAAACTTTCTCAAAAAAACTTAATAAATTGTACTTTAGGAATTTTTTATATTTTTTTATTGATAATTATTGATAAAATTGTATTTTTTCTGTAATCCTTGCATAATCAGGTTTATTAAAAAAAAAATTCAACAATATTCGTTGGTAAATAGGGAAGTTATAATGTATTTTCTGCATAAATGCAAATTAGTTTTCACGCGCGCCATCGGCAAAAATCGTAAAATTCAGAAAACTTTAACATTCCATAAAATCTAAACCGTTTGAGATATAGCAAAAAAATTTTGCATTCTCTCATAACTTTATAAAAGGAACAATTGTGCCAAATTTCACCAAAATCTGAGACTATGGGTGTCATGACTGGGTTGAAGTGACATGGATTGACCCTGGTACTAAATTTGAGTAACAAAATGTCCACTATGTTACATTAATTTTATTAATTAAAATTTGAAAAAAATCTGAATTACATACAGTGGCTCCCAAAAGTGTTCATACACTTTGAAATTTTTTAGAAAAATCAATATAACTCGAAACTGAATTCGAATATGAACTTCAATATTTTTTCACATCATTCCTATGTCATAATATTTTTTCACATCATTCCTATGTCATTCTAAATACAACCCATTGGTTTTTCAAAATATTGACGGATCTTCTTTTTGAAATGGGTCAAAAAACGAAGAGACAGAGAAATAACACGTCACAAAAGTCATCGTACACTCAAATATTTTCGAATAAATTCATGATTAAAATTATCATATGCCATTTTATTAATATTTTTGCATTGTGTTGACCCTTAAGAGTTATTTGGCTTTAATTTTTTGTTTATTTATTCCTTAATATTGTGCTTATTACTGTAAAATGGCTGGTATTCGTAAAAACCCACAAACACCATTCAAAATTTGAATTTTTTTTCCACAGTAGTGGTAAATTGGTTTGAAAGGTCTCTAAATTAGTTAATTTATTTGTTTGTATGGTAAAGTGCTCGATAAAATGCTTTAAAGAAAAGAATCGGACCGAAAACAAGGTAAGAAAAGGTCAACCGACAAAGTTGACAAAACGTGATCGGAGATTTAAAGTTAAAAAATTTATAAAAAATACACATTTGAGTGCTGTAAAAGTTTCTGCAGAGTTAAATGAAACATTTTACATTTAATTTTCACATAAAATTGTTCGTCAAGTTCTCTGATTAGCTGGATTAAATAAGACCTCTTCCGGCAGAAATTTTCTTGGTCGTGCGAAAAACAGAAAGCTTACGCTTTTCGCCGCAAAATCAATGATACATAAGCTAAAAACGTTTTAGAATCACGTCTTACTTACAGATAAAAAAAAAATTAACATTTTTGGTTAAATTGTTGTATAACTGTATGTAGAAGAAAAAATTAGGAACTTAATCTTAAGAACTTATTTGGATCAGTTAATCAGGACGGTGGAGGTTTTCTAGTGTGAGGGTGCATATCAGCATCAGGACTTGGTAGTTTGTAATTTTTTGATGAAATATTGAATCATGCTGTTCCTTTAAATATTTTAAAAACCAATTTTGAACTCTTAGCCAAAAATTTGGTTGTTGGAAAGAACTTTGTTCTTCATCAAAATAACGATAAGAAGTACACGGTTTTCAACGTTTGCGTCTAGTGCCTCGAAAATTGTCCTAAAGTTTAGAAAATACCCCCTCAATCTCTAGATTTTAACTTAATGTAACGTATTTAGATATATCTGGGGGCTAGATTTCGAAAATAGGGCTTTAAAACGAAAATAGAGATAGAAACAGTAAGACTCGAAGTGTGGTTGAACACTTACTCAGAAATTACGCAAAAAAAAGAAAGAAAAAGAATGAAATCTATTCCCAGCGTTTAAAAAGTGTTATGAATACTGTAGGATATTCTACTAATTAATAACTTAATAAAAAGTTAGATTATTCAATAAGATATAGACATTTTATAAAGTGTAAGAAGACTTTTGTGAGATGAAATTTCCGGCACTTTTTGGTTTTTGATTTGTAAAAAAATAAGATTTAATATTTTTGAAAAACTTTTCATGTAGTTTTGTTAAAAATTGATCATATATCTTATAATTAAATACTCATTCCGAAATATTAATTCTAACCAATGGATTGGGGCCTATTTCGCTGAAAGTCGTAGGTGTACGAAGACTTTTGGGAGCCACTGTATAAAGTAGTAATTTTAGAGTTACTCTTTGCTTTTGTATTACTATTTCAACTGTTACTTTATGTTTAGATTTAGAAAAAAAAATTAACTACTTATTTGTCCACTCTGTCACACTTCTTGTGTAACAGTGGACAATATTTATGGAAATAATAAACTAGTCCCATATACTATTGATGTTTTTCAAAAAGCTTAGCTTAACAAATTTATAGAAAAATTGAATTAAATACAATGTTTTAAAAAATGAAACATTGTCTATGTATTTTCTCTGCTTAAACAAAGAGATTACTTGTATCTTCAATAATGGTGTCCACTCTGTTACAGGAATATTTTAACTGATTTGATTGTATTTTTTTTTAAATATTTAATTTAAAGGTTAATTTGCATAGAACTACACAATTACTAACTAGAATAATCCAACTTCAATCTTTTTTCAAGTTTGTTTCATATAATAATCTAACTTTTGCAAATGATTTTTTAAAAATTTTGTATTTTTGAGTAAGATAATTAGCAATAAAACTTAAATGTGCGTTTTACAATGACATTTTAAGCATTTGTATGAAAGATATGTTCCATTTATTTATATCAAACAAAAAAAATTCAAAACATAATTGAAAATTTTGAATTTGTTGTTGTTTTTAAAAGTGTAACAGAGTGGACGAAATCTTTCCTTTCTGATAAAAGAACTGAGAAAATTGGATATTAATACCAAGTTGAGCTAATTATTTTTTATAGTTCAGATAAATTAAACCCTTTTGCCATTATTTGACACTAATTTTTTGTTGTGATTAAAGTGAAAAACAACGTAAATAAAGCACAAATATTGGAGAAGATACAGCATATAGCTATTTCAAGGCTACAATGGAGCCTCTTCATAAGTGCAGAAAGCTCACCAACACAACCAAAAGTTGCGAGAAAAAAACATTGACAAGAGAATAAGAATTTTTCCAAATATAGTAAGCTTCCCAGAAATCGAGGTCATAAACCGAAGAACATTTACGAATAATCTTTGCAGATGAAAAATCAAAACAGTGACCAGAAGTCCAACAATGCTGAGCGATGGAAGAACGAGCAAGTTCTTTATGTTTAACATAGGTTTCGTGCTCTTTCAGACGGTGCTTGAGAGCACGTTTAGTCTGTCCAACGTAACCAAGTCCACACTTGCAGGAGATGCTATAAATACCCCAGTTGCTATGGCAATCAATGGGATCCTTTAAGTTTGTAAATTTTATCTTATTAACTGGAGAAAAAGCTGTATGGAAACCATTGGATATTTCGAGAGTTTATACGTTCTTAGGCATTATATCCACGTGTGGTCAGATTGAAAAAAAAAATTCAATATTCATTCGGGGCGAGCAAAATAGAAATTAAGGCCGATTTTTTGGATGAAATTATTTTTTTGAGAATACAATACTTCCTTTACTTCGTAAAAGGAAGTAAAAAAGGAAACAATCTTAAAGCAAGAATTTTAAATTTCTGAATAAATTAAAAAATAAATAGGAATTATTTTTATCTCTTTTCGGTGGAAACAATCGACTGGAAAACCTGGAAGGTCATTGCATTCAGTTCTGTTGCGTAACCATTAAAACCGGTTTTCTCTGAATCGATGGCTATTTGATTATTCCCTTAAATTTATTTTTAACATAGCATTTACTTTCTGTGGTGAAGTACGTGGAATATTAGGTAATCTATTAGTTGAAGTTTTATGGTTGTAAGAACGTGTATGATGACCTGGATTATTTTAATTCGATTTGTGAGCAAAATGACCTGTTGCCAAAATTATTAGTTTTTGTTGTTTCTGCATTTAATGTATTAACACTAGAACGACTGACATTTTCTGTATACCTAGAAAGACTAAAGGGGCCAGTGTGGCCCCTACCCATTTTTGGGGTGAATTATTTTAAAAATTCTTCCTGAGTGTGTCCACATGCCCAATGCACCTTCTTTCATAACTAAATAAAAACTTAGTATGCAATTATTTGTAGTGTTTCTCTCTATACTGGCCAAAAACTTGGATCAGTTTTTCCCTTTCAAGAGCAATGGCTACCATTAGGCTGGTAAGCAGTCAGTATTGTTTATAGCATTTGGATATCCAACTGGCTGCATAAAGCGAAAGTTACAGGTTAAACTAGAGAGAATCGCCTTTTTTATGCTAGAACAATTAGGAGAAGAGGAAAAAATTTTTTTTTTTAATTGTAAAAAAGCTTAGGGGCCCCTGTGGCCCCTCCCGTCTTTCTAGGTATAAGGATCAATAGTTACAGTACTATGAGGCGTATGATAAAATGATTAAACAAGCATTTAAATAGTGTCATATAATGAAAAGTTAGGAAGTTACATTATGTTCCGTTAGACATTATCCGAGTTATTAAACAACAAACTATGCGAGGGGCCACACAGGCCCCTCCGTCTTTCTAGTGTTAAAAAGCATTTAACTTTTCCACTTGTGAAATTTCAGTTCTTCTAAATTTCGAGTTGTACGCAAAAATTTTGTCGCTTTCCCCCCCACTGTTGCCTGTGAGAGTGAAAATGCTCAGCACTATAGTGCGGTGGGAAAGTAAAGCGCAGTATCTGCAAATTATTTATTTATTTAATTTTTAAATTTTGGTCATTTGTTGTACTTAAGCTTTATTTTACTTGCTAACTACAGTCAATTCGCGATAACTCGAATCTAAAGGGACCAACAAAAAACTTTGGCTTATCGGAAGTTAGTCTAACTTTGGTTTCCGACATGTTAATATTAAAAACCATCAAATATTTTAATTAGTATGTGCATATAACAGACAAAGTTACAGAACATAAAAGTTTTTTAACTTAATATACACTACAGCTTAATCAAAAATATTGAGAGAGAGACAAAAAAAAACATGGTTTTGATTTCGATACTGCTGGAACCATTTAGAGCTGATCCTACTTCAGGAAAGGTGCACATCTTCATTCGTTTCAAATTTCGGATTCATGGGTTCTACCGCTTAAGAAGTTTCTCTTTTTCTTTTAATATTGTTACAAATTCTGTAAATAATAATTATTGTAGTAACGTAACCTGTAAATAGTTTCCCGTAATGAATATACAACCCCTATACATTCGACTGAAGTATACGAACCCCCCTATTCTTTTTTTTTTCATTGATAAAATTTCTGAATGAAATAAGAAAGTGTAGAACGGTGTAGCATTTTCTGGAATAGTTGAGAGGTCTCTTTCGGTGTGTATAAAAAGCCGTTATGCATGATAAAGAGTTAGTTTGATTGAGAATTTGTGCTGAGAGTGTATTAGCTCTGTTTATTGCGAGGCATTTCGCTGTGCTGTTTTTCGTATTTGTAAATAAATACGTGTGTAAACGTTGAGTTTACGGAGTTGTGTGATATTTGCTTAATTGCTGATGATTAATTTAGCAGTTGTTGACGATCTTTCCTGTACATAGTGTAAATAAATTTCCTGTATTTTTCTCACGAACTGTGTCGTCCTCAAGAAAGTGGAAGTCGCACCGGATCCGTTACAATATCATAGACTGAGTACTTACTTAGACATCTTTAATAGCAAAGAAAACTCACTCTCTCTCAGGAACTTATCAGCAAATGATCAAACTGAAGAATGAAGGGGAACGCATCTTAACTTAGTTCAGACTTTGAATAAAGATACAATCAGTTGACTTGACAACTTGACAGCTTAGAAGCTTTCTTTCGAAATAAATCTCGAGTCATCTTTACAAAAACTTCGAGTTAAAGGAAGTTCATTTCGAAATATGGAGAAAACTTAGCATGGAATTAAAGACAAGAAGGTTGATACTTAATAAAAACTTCGAGTTATCGCGAATTGACTTGATTTGGCTCCTGTTGAAAATAAAGCGCACAAAATAATAATAATAAAAACTTCAATTTTGAGCATTTTCCTGTTGCTAGTCTGGGATCCAAAACGCGTTTCTTCAAATATCTCAAAAACTCATTTCTGCAGATGTTGCACTTTACCTTCCCACGGCAGTACAATAAGCTGTATGAAATTCAATAAAGTCACAGTTAGAGACGTACCGAGTAGCACTTTGGCCGAGTAGCCGAGTACCGAGTCCTCGGCCTTCCACTACTCGGCCGAGTACCGAGTTACCGAGCACTCGGCCGAGTTACCAAGTACCAATTATGTTTTAAGAAGAACCACCGACACACATGTGATGAATTTTGAACTTATTGGAATAGTAGTATAGACCTCCTTGTCTATATAATAGTTTTTAAAATTAAATTTCTGCTGAAATTTAATTACGCATTATATGAACAGTTTTGTCTGTGTCAAAAATTTTACAAAAATAAATAAATAAATAAATAAAAAAATTAAAAACAAATAAATAAAAGGTATGATTAATCAAGTTGGAATTAAGACAAATTACAGTAAAATCCCTCTAATGCGGACACTAACAGGACAATAATGGTGTCCGCAGTACAGGGTTTAATAATGTTATTTGCATTGGAACTGGGGAATTAAAAATTGTCCGCATAAGAGGGGTATCCGCCTTTGAAAGGTGTCCGTTAGGAGGGGTTTCACTGTATACCAATCAATTATAGTTCTAGTCCGCCAAACATAAATAGTTTTTAAAAGCAGATAAAACAAATGTGCAGGAACACTGCAGACACGTGTTTCTGCCCCCCCCCCCTCTCCGTTACAAAGAATGTCTTTTTCAGTGCATAACATGTGAGCTAAAGAATGTAAAGACATTCGACAAAACAATGCGACTTTTGTCGGATGCCTTTAAATCCACGAGCTTCCATTTTGGGCATTGAAAAAGGAATTCCTTGTAACGCCAAAACACGTGTCTGCAGTGTTCCTGCACTGTGCTTTTAACGTTGCTTTATTTCCTTTTATTTTTTAAGCAAAGGTACTTTTATATTTTTTATAACTAATTTTTGTTTGTAGCAAAAATCCATTTTTCATATAAAAATTCCATATTTTCTATACTTGCCATTTTTGCATAATTTTTAATACATAAGTTTTCTTAACTTTGAGGACATTAAAATAACAATGGAAAAAGATTTATTCCATTGAAGCATTACAAACTTCATTATTCTCAAAATTTAAATTTGACTTATGAATTTTAATTGTAAATGCTTGCATAATATAATGCTTGCTCTTTTTTCTATAAATTTTAGTATCTGCCTTGGACAATATTCAATTTTTTTCAACTACTCGGTATTGGCCGAGTATCTGATCAGAATTTGGCCGAGTACCAAGTACTCGGCAAATTGGCCGAGTCACGAGTAGTTACCGAGTATTCGGTACGTTTCTAGTCACAATAGTAAACGAACTTGTATTTTTTTTAGGTCTTACACTTTGAAGTCGTGCAAGGCCTGTGGCGTTACTAAATATTGTTCAAAAAAATGCCAGGTAAACATTATTTTATATCTACGATTTTTTTTTCACTTCAACGCCTTCTTCTAACTGATCTGATATTGATAAAAAATACATTGTGAAAATCGTTTTATCCATTGTAATTTTTCAATGGGGTTGCTTCTTTCAGTCAAAAATACTACTTTTAGTCACAGAAATTGATAGAATGAGAAAAAAAAAAAAAAAAAAAAAAAAAAAAAAAACAGAAACCCAGAAAATACTTTCCTTTTCCCAACAGTTATTTAATAATTTTTTACAATGTCCAAAATTGCCTCTACGCTTGCTATCAACTCAATCGTTGCCAGTACACGTGAGTAAAGATGCGAATTAAATATTGTGCTCTTCTGAATGGCAACAGTGAATAGCATTTCATCATTTGTGATGTTATCGGCAGAAGCATTCATTGAAAGCGCACCTATTAAAGTTTTTTTTTTAATAGTAAACTTAGTCAAATTATTTTAAAAATTATCAGATCCTATGTTTTTATGCATGCTCTTCGAGAAAAAAAAATACTCTTAGATTTTGGAAACGACCCCATTATTTCTAAAGATCTAAAATTTTCGGAAATTTTGATGCAGCGGTTTTTTTTTTCTTCCTGGTAAGACGAAAAAATCTTTTTTTACAAATAAAAATGCGGAATGCAGCTTCTGTACAGCTATCTTTTCTTTTAAAACATAAAATATATATTAACGTATCGTGGAGTAGGTACAATTAGGTATTTTTCATACTACTTCGAGAAAAACTTATCAAATAAATGTTTTATATAGGGTGCGTAATCGGAAGGAAAATGGCCCACTCCGACTCCTGGATTTTGAAATTTCCGTTTCCAGCTTCTTTTTTTTTTAATCTAAAATTCGTTTTAAATAAGTTTTAACTGTATTACCAAAATTTACATCAATCGCTAACAAAATACTTGTATGTATTTTCATTTCCCCTTAATCCAGAGTGCTTCGTGGGATGACCACAAACTCGTTTGCTTGCGGCTGAAGTATCTGCCTGATGAAAAGTATCCCAATGAAGCGATGGTTCACTTGATTGGAAAATTAACTCTAAAGATAAAAGTAAGTGACAAATTAATGCTCTTAAATTCATAAGTTTTCCTTATTGCCGTGATATTTTTTAATGGACCAGTTGGTCTTGATAATAGTTTTGTTAGGTAACGTACATGTCCCGTTAGGGAGGAGCTTAAAAGCTGTGAAAAAAAAATCTGATTTTTGCATGTCTCACCGTTGCATACGGTTCCATTTACTATAAAAATGATACATGAGAGGTTTTAATAATGTACTAAAATATTTAGAGGTATGTCAACGGCCTCAAAATTTAGAAAATACGAGCTGATTTGTGCATCACATGACTTCCTTTTACTCCAATTTAAGGTCATTTTCTCATTATTGCTAAAGACCAGGGTTGGCCGAATCGGACCCAATTGGGTTGGACCCAATGGGTTTTTTTGAAAAAACCCATTTAAAAAAACCCATTATTTAGCCCACTTTTGGGTTTTTTAAAATTTTGTGAGAAGTTTTTAAATTAATTAATTAATTTAAATACTTTTACAATTTAAACTTCTTTTTTATTTGTTCTTCACCACAGACAATGAACACAAAAAATGAATTTTGAGCTTTAATAGTATTTCTTAACTCTTAACGGCATTAAAAATATACTTCAAAGATTTTAAATAAATGTATTTAACTTTTTTCTTTAACTGGTCAATAAATAACAACTTATCTTGATCAAGTCCTGTCACATCTGATTTTCTCAATTTTTGTAGATTGTATAGAGGAAACTAATTTAGTTAAAAGGCTTTCATGTAAACTATTTTCTGCTAACCAACACGTCACAAATCTCGAATAAACACAAGGTAATTTTTTTAGAAATAAACAGATTTTTCAAACGGTCTACAGAAAACAGAACAGGTACAGTATTTTCATTATTTTACAAAAAAGTTTAATATTTCTTACCCTGTACACAGAAATAGAAAAACAGGCAACATAAAATTCAAAGAAATGTCTTGATTAAGCTGGAATTCAGTAAAAAGGGATTTAAACGACTTGAGGTTCTACAGTTGCATAACAAAATGCATATTTGCATAACAAAATGAAATACTATAAAGTAAAATGCAAAAAAAAAAAAAAAATCTAGTAATTAAAAACGAACAATAGATTTTATCACTCGAGAAGTAACTTTGCCTTAACTGTTGGTAATAATGAAAATTTAAAAAATCTGAAACTTTAACATTCTTGGGTTTTTTCGTCTTTTATACTTTTTTTTAGAAAACTCTGAATTTTAACTAGTTTTCCAGCTTTTTACCCGAAGATAATTTTTACACTTTGTCCATATACTTATGCTACAATATGCTACAAGTACCCCACATTTTCCCTAAAAAAAGAGAAAAAAAAAAACACATTTCTTTTTAAAAAAAAACCAACTTTAGTTGGGTTTTTTTGGGTTTTATTTAAAAAAAACCAAAAAACCCTGGGTCCATGGGCTTTTTTAAAAAAAACCCGAGTTTTTGCCAACCCTGCTAAAGACCCCATTAGAAACGTCCGAATGCAACCAAAAAAAAAAAAAGATGCACAACTAAGCCCCACTAGGAGTCTACGTACCAAATTTCAACTTTCTAGGACATTCCGTTCTTGAGTTATGCGACATACATACATACATACAGACGTCACGAGAAAACTCGTAATTAACTCGGGGATCGTCAAAATGGATATTTCGGTGTCTGTGGCCTGTTTAAGCACACTCCGGCTTCACCCCGGATTGAAGCGGAAGGTGGATAAAAGGGGGATTGCAGCCGGGTTGATGGGAAGACCCGTTTTTGTCAAATCGTGGATTCTCCTTTACGCCCATGCATTACTTTGTTTTAAGAACTATTAATTGAAAATTAATCAAAAGAAAATTATTGTACAATATCCTTTTTTTTGTGTGTGTGTCTTTTTTATAGTTAAATTGATAAAAAACATATTGCAGAACTTTTCTGAAAATAATTTGGGGCATAATGGGTTAATTACTTATCACAACTACACTGTGCATAATATTATATTTCAATATGAATCCTATTATTTCATCCTTTTAATTTATTACTTGAATTTCATAAATTTAATCAAAAATAGCTTGTGACAAATGCAATAGCTTTTACTAATTTCGACTGGGGATCAGCATTTTGAGAACTAGCATTAATCAGTAAATTGTGTAAAAATATGTCTGGATTTTCTCAATCCATTTCTAAATTAAAATTTTTTCCCTTTGTGATTGTCAATAGCATGGCCGCAATTAAGGGGTGAGTTTTTAGGGTTCCAACCCCCACCAAAATTTTCACAACTGTTTCGAAATATGCTTTTATTATATATTTTTCTGAAAAAAATGTTTCAAATTGATTTATTTTTACTAATTTATTTTATTTTGGTTTTCAATTTCATTTAAAAATGAAAATTTTATTGACGAAACACATATACAGAACTTTATCCCGAGTAATTACTTTTAATTGCACTTCTTGTGGGAAAATTCCGCCAATAATCCTTCAATGTAGGTGGAGGGAATTCGCTCCTGCATTGAACGCGGCTTGAAGCCGGGTTGGATGCATAAAACAGCCTTATTTCGCGAAGCCGGGATGAATCTAGCTGCATAAACAGGGCCTGTACGTTCCTAGGCACATATCCACGTGTGGTCGCGTTGAAAAATGACTCAACATTCATTTGGGGGTGAGCAAAATGGAAATTAAAGCTGATTTTTGGGGGAAATTTTTTTCGCGAATACAATACTTCCTTTTTTGTAAAAGGAATTAATAACGCGAATATTACGATTTCTTCAAACTTAACAAAATCATTACATTAATTGCTAAGTTTAAAAAACAGTACACATTGACTTCAACATTTGAAATTAAGATTTTAACATGATAGCAAAACTAAGGTTTTTGTCTCTGCTCACAGGGTACTTTGACTTTCAAAAGCTTGTGTTAGAAATTTACAATTTTCATCATGAACTATCCCTTTGGCTTCCATAAGAGATATTTCACGTTCGGTATGATCATTTATTACTTGTAGGACTTTAATGTACCCTTCATCAGGGTTGGTATAAAAACCGTTTTTTTAAACGGTTTTTTTGGTTTAAACCAGGTTTTTTTTGGTTTAAACCGGGTTTATTTGGTTTTCATTACTATTTGTAAGAAAAACAATTTTATTTTAGGAAAATCATGAAGATTTAATGAATTAATTGTTAAGAATGTTTAATATTCATATTTGTACCTGATTTCTTCGTAATTAATTAAATAATTAAGAATAAAACCTTGTAATTTCATTTCCTCATACTCGGAAATTTCTAGAGGAGAAGACTGTTTGAAAATCTTTTAACCATTATAAAAGATACAACACGTAAATGGGTCTTGGTATAAATAATCAAAGAAATAATTTACTGTGATAGTTCAGACATTATTAATTACAAATCCTCAAAGAATAAATTCTTGCAAATTATTTTTCTCATAATCATAGCTATTTTCTATAAATAAAAAAATAAAAGTAAAATCGCGCATACTTTAACAAGGAAAGTATTTTGCAGTATCTACAAAGAGTCATAAGTCTGATGTACATTATACAACTTTACAAATCAAAAGATCAACGCATATTTTGTTTAAAGATTTTAAAAAAAAAGTTACAAATCATGTAATTAATTTACCTAATGTATCAATGACAGCAATTACAGAAATAGAACAAGTAGGTTTTAAGAAAACCATTTTGTTTTCCATTGCAGATATTATTTCTCCTGGTTTAATGCATTTAGGAATTCAATTGTTTTATCAAAGAAAAAAATAAATTTAATTAAAATACTCAGTACAAACTTAAATGACAATGTTCTTTTAACATATTTTAATAACGAAGACTCATAAAAATTAATGTTTATTGATTCTTCCATTAATCATA
Organism: Uloborus diversus; assembly: GCF_026930045.1. Lineage (NCBI taxonomy): Eukaryota > Metazoa > Arthropoda > Arachnida > Araneae > Uloboridae > Uloborus > Uloborus diversus. The sequence continues at coordinate 187,377,275 of NC_072734.1, read as the reverse complement.
CATGAGACTTTTTTTATTATATTGGTAGAGACGTACCGAGTACTCGGTAACTACTCGGTACTCGGCCAAATTCTGATCAGATACTCGGCCAATACCGAGTAGTTGCAAAAAATTGAATATTGTCCAAGGCAGATACTAAAATTTATAGACAAAAGAGCAAGCATTATATTCTGCAAGCATTTACAATTAAAATTTATAAGTCAAATTTTAAATTTTGAGAATAATGAAGTTTGTAATGCTTCAATGGAATAAATCTTTATTTTAATGTCCCCAAAGTTGATAAAAATTATTTATGTAAAATTATGCAAAAAACAAAGTATAGAAAATATGGAATTTTTATGTTAAAAATGGATTTTTGTTACAAACAAAAATTAATTATGAAAAATTATGAAAATACCTTTGCTTAAAAAATAAAAGGAAATAAAACAACGTTAAAAGCACAGTGCAGGAACACTGCAGACATGTGTTTTGGCATTGCAAGGAATTCCTTTTTCAATGCACAACATGGGAGCTCGTGGATTTAAAGGCATCCGACAAAAGTCTGATTTTTTTGTCGAATGTCTTTACATTCTTTAGCTCACATGTTATGCACTGAAAAAGACGTTCCTTGTAACGGGGGGGGGGGCATAAACACATGTCTGCAGTGTTCCTGCACATTTGTTGTATTAAAATTATTTATGTTTTGCGGACTAAAACTACAATTGATTGGTATACATTTGTTTTAATTCCAACTTGATTAATCATACCTTTTATTTATTCATTTTTAATTTTAAAAATAATTTTTTTTGTAAAATTTTTGACACAAACAAAATGGTTTATATAATGCGTAAATTGAATTTCAGCAGGAATTTAGTTTTAAAAACTATTATATGGACAAGGAGGTCTATACTACTATTCCAATAAGTTCAAAATTCATTACATATGTGTCGGTGGTTCTTCATAAAACATAATTGGTACTTGGTAACTCGGCCGAGTTGTGAAAGGCCGAGTACTCGGTAACTCGGCACTCGGCCGAGTATTAAAAGGCAGAGTACTCGGTACTCGGCTACTCGGCGAAAGTGCTATTCGGTACGTCTCTATATATTGGCATCAAAAAAGTTCTTTAAAAAGTGAAAATTTGGCATGATTTTTTTAAAATAAGAGCACAGAGTTACACACATGAATGTTTTCTGTTTTCATAATTTTATACATTTTCTTTTCTTGCTCTGACTGCATCAACTATCGGGAATGCAAAAAGTGTGCAGGTATAAGCGCAATTTTATGCCTACTCTAAGCGTTCCTGGACTTTTTTAGTTATTTTTTACTTCTTTTTACAAAAAAGGAAGTATTGTATTTGCAAAAAAAATTTCACTCAAAAATCGGCCTTAATTTACATTTTTCCCACCCCCGAATCAATGTTTGAGTTTTTTTTTTTTTCGACTCGATCACACGTGGATACATGCCTAGAAACGTACAGACATCCGAAATATCCATTTTGACGACCCCCGAGTTTATTACAACGCATTTTCTCCTGACGTCTGTGTATACGCATGTATGTGTGTATGTATCTCGCATTATTCAAAAACGGTATGTCCTAGAAAGTTTAAATTTGGTACGTAGACTCCTAGTGGAGTCTAGTTGTGCAACTTCCCTTTTGGTTGCATTCGGATGTTCCTAAGGGGGTCTTTTACCCCATTTTTGGTGGAAATCGTTGTTAATTTCCATGTATAAACTCAAGTTGTGTTATAATTTGTCGGACACTTGGCGATATATCGCCAGTCTTTTGGTCGCCAACTCAGCGACAAATTTGGCGATTTTTTTTTTAAATTTGGTTTCAATTTGTCCACTGTTGGTGATATTTATTTAATGAGTAAATAATTGAATCCCATTAAAATTGCCAGTAATGGGGAAATAACATTAAATTGGAGTAAAAGGAAGTCATGTGATGCACACATCAGCTCGTTTTTCTTTTGTCATTTAAATATTCTAGTGTTAGGATATTTTTACACTATGCATCGCTTCAATGGCAAATAATCTATATCGATAAATTTTAACTAATCAAGTAATTGGGTAGTATGTGTAGTTTTGGTTGAAATATGCTTTTTGGACAATTTTGAAATGCAAAAGACAGAAAAAAAATGATAATTAAAAAAAAGAGCAACTTGGATTTTTTTTTCTATGTAATTTTAGAAAAACTTAGTTGGTCCGCCTTGTATATTTATGTACCTAATAGGAAAGCTGCATCGATTTTAAAAAAGAAAAAAAAAACTATTTAGCAAAAATTGCATAACCTTAAAAAATAAATTACAGATTTAAAAAATTTAGAAATATATCTATAAAGCTTTGCTAGTTACTTTGCATTAATTAGATTTCACTCTTTGTAATAGTATGTAAAATAGTATGAAAGTATTGGGGGAAAAATGAAATTAAAAAAAAAAACAAAAACTTTTTGAAAAAAAATCGTATGGTTTTTTTTAACAAAACCACTTAGTTTAAACCAAACAACCCTGCCCTTTATCTGTTTAAAGCCATCCTCCTTACTCCATTAAGTCCAGATTACATTCAACTAGAAATTCTAATTTGTCAATTGAAATAATATCGTTGACTAATATCTATCTATAATAAAATCTTCTAAGAGTGACTTTTTCATTCAATTAAACTCAACACTGATTTTCTTGGAGTAATTTCTACTTTTTATAGCAGGATTTTCATTTTACATAACATTCACCAATACTTATGGTTGATATACTGACAGCTATCAATGAAACAAACAAGTCTTGATAGATATTGCAAACGATTAGAAAATTTGCATGATTTTGATTCTGAAATGTTGAAATTATTAATGACTGTTCAAGTAGCAATTTCAAAAACAGGTGATTCTAAGAAACATTGGAAGCTTGCAGTACAGACATCTAAACTTTCAAATTTATACAAACTATGAAAATGTGCATATCACACACATAGTTTTCTTCTTTTGAAATCAATTTCAATTAAGCTTTGAATGTCCAGATTTTTAAAGAAAGTATACGACTTTAGGCATCTACCAGACGTGGTAATTGCTCTCTGTGAAATAAATAACTCTCCTTGCTAGACCAGAAAAAAAAAAAAAAGAAAATTACAGTGGTGTCACGCGTCTTTAGGATGACACCCAAAGTGGAATTTCAAGTTTTGGAAAATATAAAGCTAAAATACATTTTTTAGACTACAAATTTGAAAAATTTCCTTGGGCAGCCCCCCGGACCACCATTTTGTTTTTTGTACATTAGCCCATTTAAAATTTCGTTCTAACACAAATGTTGTTCTTTCCTGAAAACAGCTTTAAAATCATGTTTTCAAATAAAATTATATGTTTTTTCCTTTTGGGGGAGGGGGTGTGACACCAAAAATTACCACCCAGGGTGTCACCCTTGCTAGGTACGCCGCTGATAATTATAAGTTCCAGAAATTCATTACAATCTCCTTTAACCTTTGGTTCATTTTGTTCTAGGTAATTATGTTCAGGTGTTTAATTTTATACTCTAAATTAATATATTCTCAAATAGTTTTCCCTTTACCAAAAATAGGGAAAAGAGTGGAAGTCCATTTCAGAACATATTGGCAAGAAAAAAATCACGTTCTCGGATTTGATTTGCCGTAAGTATTTAATGGTAGCATCAAAATTTCAGACACTTGAATTCAATATTTTATCATAATGATTTTTAAACATTTTTTTACTAATCAATGAATACAGATTATTAGTACGATTTCCATTGCATGATAATCAAAATTAAAAGTTAATAAATCATTTTAAACCCATTATAAAACGTCAAAAGAAACTACTAAATGATTACTTAATAGATTATTTTCTACATTTTCATATTGAATACTTACCTAACTATCATTACGTGTACTTTGTAATATTTATGCATAAATACTAATATGTTTAGATAAATCCAAAATAGCACAATCTGCACGATTGACCTTAGAGTTTAAAGAAATACAGAATTTAGTTACACATTTCATTGGAGAAGAGAATGTGCCGAGTGAAGAAGAGCAAATCGCAATTTTCGGGAAGGTGAGTGGATAAATTTTTGTTTGTTTCGAACTGCTGATTACTTATGTAGTACAGGGGTTCTCAAACAGGGTACCGCGGCACCCGCCGCCAATTCATTTTTCAATTGTTCTTGATTTGCAGTAAAACTTGCAGTCAAATCACTTTTTAATTAGTCTTGATTAGCCGCCATATCATTTTTCAATTGTTCTTGATTAGCCGCCAATTCATTTTTCAATTGTTCTTGATTTGCAGTAAAACTTGCAGTCAAATCATTTTTTAATTGGTCTTGATTAGCGGCCATATCATTTTTCAATTGTTCTTGATTAGCCGCCAATTCATTTTTCAATTGTTCTTGATTTGCAGTAAAACTTGCAGTCAAATCACTTTTTAATTGGTCTTGATTAGCCGCCATATCATTTTTCAATTGTTCTTGATTAGCCGCCAATTCATTTTTCAATTGTTCTTGATTTGCAGTAAAACTTGCAGTCAAATCACTTTTTAATTGGTCTTGATTAGCCGCCATATCATTTTTCAATTGTTCTTGATAAGCCGCCAATTCATTTTTCAATTGTTCTTGATTTGCGGCAAAACTTTCAGTCAAGTCACTTTTCACAGCATTAAATGCTTCCTAAAGTTGTTTTAATTGGCCATCCATTGCGCGAGTAATCACCATAAAAATAAAGTCCAAATTTAAACAGTCTTTATGAAAAAATGTCTAAAGTCACACTTACTCCCAAGAAAGTCCTGAAGAAGCCCCACGTTGGGCGCCAAAATTGTAACGGATCCGGTGCGACTTCCACTTTCTTGAAAGGACGACACAGTTCTTGAGAAAAAACACAGGAAATTTATTTACACTAAGTATAGGAAAGATCGTTAACAACTGCTAAATTAATCATCAGCAATTAAGCAAATACCAATCAGCACCGTAAACTCAACGGTTACACACGTATTTACTTCCAAATACGAAAAACAACACAGCGAAATGCCTCGCAATAAACAGAGCTAATACACTCTCAGTAAAAATTCTCAATTGAGACTGACTTTTTATCATGCGTAACGGCATTTTATAGACATCGAAAGAGACCTCTCAACTATTCCAGAAAATCCTACACCGTTCTACACTTTCTTATTTCTTTCCATTCACAAATTTTATCATTCAGAAATGAGGGGACCGTATACTTCAGCCGAATGTACGGCCGCTGTATATTTATTACAAGGAACTATTTACAGGTTACGTTTCTACAATAATTTTAGATGAAAGATGATTTAATAAACGCCAAATTTAGCTAGATTACGACAAATAAATCATAAAAATAATTATTACTTATAGAATTTGTAACAATATTATGCATATATTCGAATTATACTAGGGTGTTGTGAAAAAACTAAATTTTCAAACGGTGCTGCGAATCCGAAAAGTTTGAGAACCCCTGATATAGCACAATGTTCCTCAACCTTATTGTTCCGCGGACAGGTAAGTGATTTTGAAAGAAATTCGCGGTGATTTTTATTTTTTTTCTCTTCTTTGCGTTCTGTCTTTTTTTTTTTTGTTCCAAAAAAAAAAAAAATTGTATTTGTTAAAAACATGTGATTCCTTTTACGGACTGGTGAGGTTTTTCTACTATTTTTCTTTTTTTTCTTTGAAAATAAACTAATCAAAACAAAAAAATTCGGACTCAGCGTCCGTCAAACATTTTGCGAACTTCAGAGAGATTTTTTTTTTTTTTACAAGACTGCAATAATAAACAGTGAATTAATAAATGCAGAAAATAAACTTTATTGTCCAACCACGGATTACATGGAATTTTCAAACGTCCAGATTAGACGAATCTATGTGAATAAGGGGGAAAAGTAAAAATTTGATGGGGATATTCCGCTCATTTGAATGAGACTCTGCTTCTGCAAAAGCTGACATCGGGAAAAAATAATAGATTCGTCCATTTCCGGCTGTAAAACGGATGTTTGTCTTTCCATACAATCCGTGGTCAGACAGTACCTAGTGTTAAATAACTTAAACAATATTTAAAGGTTAAAAAGAAAAATTATCATAATAATTATACATAAGTAATAAATATATTGCTGAAAAAGCATATGAAAATACGAGAATTAATCACAAAATTCGAGTAAATGATGTCGTATATGATATTAGCTGCGTCGCTCGGCTTTGAACGTTTCCCCTGGAAAATAAAAGTTATGTCAAGTGACGCGTGTTCAACAATCAGGCTTGAACAAAGAGAGAGAGAGGAAAAAAACTGTAAAATTTTTTGAAATTGCGGAAAAATAACCAAAAAATAAACATTTCAAAGTCCCCGATTACAGGAAAAGCCTTTAAAACAAAAGACAGAATTTTATTTGTTCATTTTCGAGAAAAAAATTCTTCTAAGTGATTTTCTTCACGCTACAAATTTTAATTAAAGAAATGTTACAGAAAGTTGAGCACTGAATAATAATTTAAATGGAGGAATGGCTTCGAAAAGAAATCTAAGTGTCATAATTAATAGTTTTTAATTTATATCTTCGCTAATTATTATCGGAGGATGATGTTAGATGGCCAAACATAAAGACGGGAAAATTACGAATCTATCGATACCTGGTTCGATGGTCAATTCACTGGCGTTCGGAAGAAGTACCTCGGACATAGATAGATACATAGGTACGTAAGCTCAGTTTTTAATGATATAAGATTACTACGATATCGTAGTAATCTTATATCATTAAAACATCTACGGTGTTTTATTGAGCAATCACGATTGCTTATTGCTTTCATTTGACTGTTTTTGAGGTCCTTTGATTTTTCCCACCGCCACCCTCTGCACCATCACCGTGGACAGGCGGGCTCCTCACGCTGCTGCTCCTATAGCGAAAACCGTCTCCAGGTTGCAACCATGTCCTACACACACGCGCATACATACACAACTACACACACACAAACACACATACATACAGACGCTTACACATATACACACACAAAAACCTACACACACACACAAAACTACCCACACTTTCATGCCTGCACACAGACACAAACACACATGCCTACACACACATATCCCATACACACAAACACACATATCCCCCCCCCCCACACACTCGTGATTGCGAAAAACATAATTTGAATTCAAGATGTCAAAATTCAAATTAATTTTTTTGTTTTTTATTTATTTATTTATTTATTTATTTTATTTTATTTATTTATTTTTTTTTTGAGTAAGGAAACTTTCCCGTGAACAAGAAGAAATCTGAGAACCGGTCAAATTTTTCTGCGAGCCGTTGTCGGTCCGCTGGAACACTGGTGTAGTATCGCTGATATAGCAGATAGCACTCTTCAACCATATTACAAGCAAAGCTATATTTCCCACACACACACGCACATTTTTATGTAACATAACTTTCCTGAACTGTCTATCAAATATTTATCATAATTTCTTTTGTACGTGATTTTCGTAAATTATTATTATTATTATTAAAATTCAACACTTTACAGTGGATCCACTTAATTGGATCACCGGTTTATCGGATCAGTCGCTTATTCGGACCAAATCTAACCAAAACAAATCCACACATATTATCCGCTTATTGGGACCGAAAATCCATTTAATTGAACCAAGGAACATGAGAAGAATTTGAAAAAAAAAAAAATTAAAAATCTCCCACTTGAAGCGAGTTTTTAAGTGGATCGACGAACTTAATAGTTAGTGCAATAAAAGTTAGTATATGGTTCTTTGTAAATATCAACTGAACTCAGCAATATTTACAGGAAAAATGGTTAATGAAACTCCCACTTCATGGTGGCACTGCTCCAGGAGAATTTAAAATTTCAGTGAAGTTTCAATTTTCTGCGATTTGGTCGTAAAATACGTAATTTACATTTCATTGGAAATTTTTAATGACTAATTAGTACTTTCAAGCACTTATTTTTTTCACTCTCACAGTTTTAGTTGCTTCTAGTTGTTGAATTGAATCGATACTGACTGGAAGGAATAACTAAAACCTTATCGGTCTGGTACCAGTATAAACTAGTATGTTGTGGCCATCACGAAACTTTCTTCTATATTTTTCCTTTTTCTGATCCCTCCCCATGCTTGACGAGGAAGCAATATTCCTAACAAAAACAAAATTACACATGCAAAAACTTGACGACCATCCCAATGTCTGAATTATTGTAAAAACAAAACAAAGAGCGAACATTGAAAGTTACTTTAAAAGCTTAACTTGAATTAATTACAAATATTTTATTTATTAACAAACATAAGATGGCAACAGTTAAAAATTTTAAATCATTGAGATAATATTTCCGATCATTTCCATGCAAATAAAATCACGAGAAATACGCAGACGCGACAATCTATTACGATTTATCTTTCTTATTGTTGCATTAATAAAAATATTTTTATTCGCAAAAAAAAAAAAAAAAATCAACACCTCTTGGAGCGATCGGCGTCAAAATTGAACCAAAGCCTGTTTACATATGGATTCACATATATTGCAAATTTCAACCAGAACGTAGCATTACTTCTTGAGATAGGGCACTCACAATGGAAAAAAAGAACGGGCGATTGCGCTACCCCCTTTTTAGCTGTTGACACCAAAATAAAATCAGCTCTTATACTCCCTAAGAGCTACTTGCCGATACATTTTTCTTTCATTCCGTTCATTATTTCTTGAGATACAGCAGTCACAATTGACGACAAAAAAACGTTCTATAGCTCAACCCCCGTTTGAGTTATTGACACCAAAATTGAATCAGCACCTGTTCCTGTTAATGGCAACATATGGACCAAATTTTGTTTGATTCCGCCAGTTACTTCCTGAGGAATAGCAATCACGCGTAACTCAAAAAACGTCCCATTGCTCCACCCTCCTTGGAGGAATTCGCGCCAAAAACCAATGGGCACAAGTTCACATAGGGGCACATATGTGTACCAAGTTTCGTTCGATTTCATGCGGTAGTTTTTGCTGTAGAGCGGCCGCAAAAAACTGGTCACACACAGACGTGACACACATACACACATACATACACACACACAGACAGACAGACATTTTCCAAAAATGGTCGAAATGGACTCAGCACACCTCAAAACGTTCGAATCCGTCGAAATTCGAAAATTTACACGAATCCAATACTTTCTTCTATATATTAGATATAGAAGAAAGTAAAAATATTAAATATTAATTTGAATTTTGACATCTTGAATTCAAATTATGTTTTTCGCAAATACGAGTGTGTGTGTGTGTATGTAGGCGTTCAAGGGCGGATTCAGGGGAGGGTCAGTTGACCCCCCTGTGACAGGAATTTTATTATGATTATTATTAAACTTCAATTTTTTAGATCCGAAAAAGTAGTACATGCAATCGTAACTTTTTTGAGTTTTTTTTTTTATTATTTTCAAAAGAACAATCATGTCTAATGTGCTTACTGTTTTTTCAGAGCACTATTCCACCTCTATCTATTTGTGTGTTGTGTACGCTTTTTTCAACTATTTTATAGCTGTAATATCATATGCTTTAAGTTTACGGTAACGTGACCAGCCTAACTGCCAAAATAAATATGACTTTTGGAGAACATTTGTGGGGTCGTGGTAGCCCGATCGGTAGAGTGTCGGATTCGGGGCCGGAGGGTCCTGGGTTCGAACCTCGATGGTCGAAGACCCACCGTCGTCATTAAAGGGGACTGGGCGACGTTAAATATGCTCGTGGTCTCAATGTCCTCCAAGTGAAACGATACCTCTGGGGGTGCTAGCACCAGGTAGCTATTAGCTCCTGGTCTAGTTCTAAATTCTCATTAACTGTTCGATCCGGTGATGGTGCTGCCATCTATCGGTATAAAAAATAATGGAGGCAAGGCACTTAGTATGCAGTCCTCGACATAAATACAGTTGTAGTCAGTTGTGACTCTGAATAGGAATAGGAGAACATTTGAGGGAATATGATCAATGATGCAGTCTGTGATATTGAAAAAAATTAGTGGTGGTGGTGGTGGTGTGTGTGTGGGGAGGGGGGTAATTTGAAAGTTTTTGGCCTTATTTGGGGGGGGGGGGTGCCTTATTATCCTTTGAGGGATGGGCAGCCCCGCTTAACTGATAATTAACATAGTAGGTATAACGCTGGTCATAGAAACTTGACCCCCCCTTACAAAAATTTCTGGATCCGCCCCTGAGGCGTGTGTGTTTGTGTCTGTGTGCGGGCATGAGTGTGTGGGTATGTGTGTAGGTGTGTGTATATGTGCGTGCGTGTATGTGTGTGTGCGCTTGTGTATGTCTGTGTGTGTGTGTATGCGCGTGCATGTAGGTGTGCGTGTGCGTAGGACATGGATGCAATCTGGAGACGTTTTTCGCTAGAGGAGCAGCATCGTGAGGAGCCGGTCGACGGTGGTGCTGCAGAGGGAGGCGGGGGGGGGGGAATAAATCATAGGATATAAAAACAGTCAAATGAAATCAATAAGCAATGTGATTGCTCAAAAAAATATTCGCTTCACTTCAATTTATTTTTATGCAAAAATCACGTAAACAGCAATTTTTCTTCTTTCTATGCTTACCTTACACATGTAGCTCACTATAACCATAAGGGCATTTATATGTTTTGTGTATAGCATGCTCAGTCAAGCCACACAGGTTCTGTTCGCTTAATCGGACCAGCCGGTTATTAGGTCTCAGATACACGTCCCAATGTGGTCCTATTAACCGGAATCGACTGCATTACTCTTCTGGAAGTAAAAATAGTTTGCCGATCATTTGTTTTTGCATTTCAAGAGTGATTTCAACACACGGTCCTACTTTAGAACATTATGCTCCAAAGGGGGCCAACAAGCTACGATTTCAAAATTGTATTATAACAACAGTTAAATTTTATGTTTCAAACAACAAAATTGCACGTGATATGTGTTGTAGGTAAGTTTGAAATTCAACGCAAATTGGAATATTTTTTAATCATTCAAGCCAAACTATTCAGGGTGTTCCATTTTAACCTGCAAAACCTCTATTTTCGCAACCGTTAGTCCTAGGTGTATACTTTCATTTGCAAAAATGTTTCAAATCGGATGCAGAGTTAAGATATTGAAAGTTTGAAGCAAAATTAAAATGAGTCAAAGTTTAACTTTTTATACGGGCCCCCAGGTCCCCTAACATATTTAGGGAAATAATCTCCATTGAAAGATATTACTCACAAAAAAACTTGACATTTTTGTGACCAAAACTCAAGGAGATATTCAGTTTAAAGTTTTAAGGGACGATACAAAAGATGAGATTGGAACTTAGCCCTTTCAGAAGAATGACCGGTAGTCAAAAGTAAAAAAAGCAAGGTATTTATATTTTTCATTGTTATTCAAAAATAAATGCAAATGTTATGCCGTGATGCTAAAAACGCAGGTCGAAGCCTCGAGCAATTTGAAAAACCACTCTATGCACACGTATAATTTTAACTGCTATATTTTCCCCTGAAAGGTGTTATTGACAGCGAGTGTAAAGTGGTGTAAGTCACAAAACACTGCGTTTCATATCACGGTGAATATGGGTCGTACGAATTTAAAACTTTTTGTGTTGGAATTATTTTTCAAAGGAGAATATTTCCCTAAATATAAGTTAGGGGACCTGAGACCCGCATGAAAAGTTAAGTTTTGTATTTTTTTATTTTTTTTTTTCGCTTCAAACATTCAATATCTCAACTCTATATCTGATTTTGAACATTTTTGCAACAGGAAGTATGCATCTAGGACCAACAGTTGCAAAAATAAAGGTCTTGCAGGTTAAAACGGAACACCCTGTATATGGCCAACTTTGACTAACTTTAAGTTTTAATCTTGTACTCCATGTGTTCAGGAAAAAGCACCTATAGTAGAAACTACAGTGGCCGACGCAAATATGAATCACGTTTTTTAAAAGGTGTTCATTCCATAAAGCAGCTGATTCAATAAAGCTGCTAATTCAATAAAGCTGGATTTTATTCTGTTTTTGAAGCGGTTGATTCAATTAACCACTGATTCAATTAACTGGCGTCAACTGTATTCTGTTTCATGAGAAGTGATCGCTAATGTAAACAAAAAAAAAAAAAAAACCGAGCTGATGTGTGCATCACATGACTTCCTTTTACTCCAATTTTATGTCATTTTCCCCATTACTGGCAATTTTAATGTGATTCAATTGTTTACTCTAAATATCACCAACACTGGCCAAATCGAAACCAGATTTAAAAAAAAAAAAAAAATCGCTAAATTTGTCGCCAAGTTGGCGACAAATTTAGCTTTTCACACCCTTAAAATTTACAGAATTAGCAAACCTGCCTCTTATTTTTTAGAGTATGCCTGTATATTTTAATTATTATTATTTAACGAGGCATCGCAGTTTTCATGAGAAGATTTTAAAAAAAATATTTACAGATGTTCTGATATTAAGCATGCAAAATTTTTCAAAACGGTTAATCATTATCCTTCTTACTCTCACAACGCGTGAACATTTTGTAGTAAACTGGTTCAAATTCACTCACGTTACTTGAAAATACTATCTCACATTCGTTTTATAAGAAAAGAATGCCTTGTCAATTTTTTCCCAATTTGATTGAAATATTCATATACCACAAGAAAAGAAAGAAAGAAAAACTTGCACGGAAAACAGGTTGGAGTGTATTGCTTAGGTATCAAAGTTTTTATCATTTCCTGTAAAATAACGATGAGTGATACAGGTACGTATTAACAAACTGAAAATGAAACTTTACCTCTAAGATAGTAGCTCGCAAAGCATATTAACTTTCGGAATAATTGCAGTGTAGCTTAACACCCTAGGCAAAATAAAAGTGATTCAACTTGAACTGCGACCAAGGGCGCCCATATAGGGGAGCAAGGGGGGGCTCGAGCCCCCCCCCCTTGAAATTAGAACTTCTTTGCTTTTAGTACTTTTTTCTTTGCAAAAATGTAAAAACATTTGATCCCCAGCCATTAATGAATAAGTAATTAAAAATGTCAAATTTTAATGACTCTAATCTTTCCTGAAATCTGTTTCCATGGGGGAAATATCCTGCTAAACCATGGTTAAAATATCTAAACCCCTCCTTACAATTTTGCATATGGGCGCCCATGACTGCGACTGCGCTATGCAGATGGGGAACTTTTGTCATTATGTGTAAATGTGCAATTCAATGACCAAGTAATTTCGACAAGACGTGGAAAATAAAAATTCCTTGGACTATGTATCAGAAACCACAACTATCCCATACTAGAGCCGCTACATAGGTATATATAGGGGCCTTATCCCATACTAGAAAGTCACCCGTCATGGTATGACAGGTGAAAATTTTCTTCTACATTTCAACGCAACAATTGCTTGTTTGGTGATATTTTGGTAGTTGAAATTGTAACCCTCACTCCAGCGGATTAACCGTTGACTCCAGTAGATAGCGGTCATTGTTAGTGATGTTCCGGATATCCGTATCCGCGGATATCCGAGGAAAAATAAAGATCTGTATCCGTATCCGTTACTTTTTTGACGGATTTTAAACGGATCTTTTCTATTCTAAAAATTCTTAAATATTTGAATAAAGGACTCTTAAATTCCGTTTAAATTATGTTTTATTCCCTATTTAAATTATAAGGTATAATTTCAGACGCCAACGGCCTTCTGAGACATGTTTTTTTTGAGCAATCACGATTGCTTATTGTTCTCATTTGACCGTTTTTGGTGTCCGTGCCTTTTTCATTTTGGACCAGAAGCCGCCCACCGTCCTCTGCTGGCGGTGCGGGTGCTCTGGTTTTGAGCTATTCGCTTCTCCTGGTCGGAGGCGTCCGTGATCTACACACACGCACGTTTCCAAACATACACACACATGATTTCACACACATACACTCACACACGCCTACGTGCATACACACAGGTCTACACACACACACAACTATGCACAAGTAACCGCCCAGGAGGAGAGGCAGGCTTTGGGGGGACAGGAGCCGTTTCTAGAAACAATAACTCCAATGAGTATGGTCCTGTCTCAGTTCGTGATTGCGAAAAACATAATTTGAATTCAAAATTTCAGAATTCAAATTATTATTTTTTTCTTTTTTAGTTTAATATTAGTTTTTGTATTGATTTAGGATTTCTGTTATTCTTCATTTTGTTTTTTCTCGGCATCCTTCAAAAAATGGGAGACAAAATTATCTATTTACTGTTTGTAAAGGTGTTCCCGGCTCTGTTATTCCGTCGGTCGGAGTAATCTGGGTGGAATGGGTCAGCGCTGCATTTATGCTGAAATAAAATGCGAAAAATTATTTCTAGCCTATCCAGTACAGGGGTGATTGTGTTCCGGTATTTTACCGGATTTCCGGTTTTTTCATCTTGATTTCCGGTATCTTCCTCTTTGAAAATACCGGAACTCCTTTATTTTCAGAAAAACCCACTTTTGTAAAATTTAGGTCGATGTTTAATGAAAAGCCGAAAGTCCAAATTGAAGACGTTTGGTTTGGTATAAAGCTTAAGCTACCGTCATATTTTGCAATCTCTGTGGTAATTGTTGAAGAACAGCTGGTTTGGAAGATGGAATAAAGGCTAGATAAGAAGAGAAAGGAGGGTTACTTGATATTTCCCCCCTTAATATTTTCTTTTCAAGATGTCTAATAGCGTTTCTCTGTTGCATATCTTAATATGAAGATGATGTAACTAGGAGTGCCCATTCCCCCCGACTGCGATGGCACCCCACAATTTTACCAAGCCCCCTTTTTCCTCAAAAATTGCCACTCACTAATAAAAAGACTTAAATTCTTCTAAATTCATTTCTCCAAAAGTTTCTGTGGTATAATATGCCTCATGATCCCCCCCCCCCCCGACACACACACGAAAATCCTTGTTGTAGCTATATTATTAGAATAAATTGCTAAAATATTTATTCACCAAGATAGCCTGTGGCTTTTCTCTGTTGCAGATGCTTATGTAATAGGTTTTGCAAACCCCCCCCCCCATAAAATGAATTTAACGACCTATATATATCGAAAATATCGATATTTGGAGAGCGATATATCGTGGTATTAAAATTCGGATATCGCACAGCCCTATTGCACAGTGATCATAATACATGCTGCCCCTTTTGCCCCAAACTTATTTAATTCTGAAATCTTTAAGCACTTTTAGTAAATGAATGTAATTAATTTTTAAGGATTCAGATACAGTGGAAGAAAATTAAACATTCTTTGAAAAATTTTAAGAAATGAAAAAAATTAAAAGACTTTAATTCCCTCCATGCACATGGACCTATTAAGTCCAATTAAAACTTCGAGTTTTAGCTCCAGCAAATAATAATGTATATAAATAATGTGTACATACACGTAATGTGTATATATATGCCCATCAAAAGACTTTTTCTTCTTGGGAAAAAAAGTTCAGGTATTTTTTCATGGAGTCACAATCACCCCTGCCAGTAGCAGCTTCGCGGTAGATGACATGTTTCGAAGGAACAGTGTTGTTATTATGACGGGAATGCCTTCCGTAATAAATTTTAAACTTGGATAGTTGAATTGAGCAATAAAAATTGTGAGATCCGTATCCGCGGATCTTGACACCAATGATCCGTAACCGCGGATCTACTTTTCTAACGATCCGGCACATCACTAGTCATTGTTGACCATTTGTTCGTTTCTTCATTCCCCTAAAATGACAATCTTACCAGTAAAACAGTTGAGTTACCGGATCGAGATCAGCCTTCACAATCAAGTATTTCCCTGCATGTTAAACTATACCAAAACATATTATCAAATTATCGTGTCGTGGCGTGAGTTTCATTGTTGAAACACGCGGGTTACTTTATCATCGGCTATTATTTATAAGAGGACTAGCTGCGTTGCCCGGCTTTGCCCGGTCTATTTTGAAAAGAAAAATTGTGTCAAGTGACTTATATTCAACAATCGGGCATAAATAAAAGAAAAAAAAATCATTATGCAAAATTTCCCCTCCAAACAATGACGACTGTTATTAAAATACTTTTAAGAAATTAAAATAAAATGAGAAAGATGGATTTAAAAAGCGTAACCATGAAAACACAAAATAAAATAAGTTTCAGAATTGAAAATGAGAAAGATGGAAATAATGGATTCAAAAAGCGTTACCGTGGAAACCCAAAATAAAATGGTTAAAAACTTGAATAGAGAACAGATTTTTGAACTTCATTTAATTCGCTTGTAACTTTTTTTCTAATGGAGATAGAGGGTTAAACTTTTCGACCTTAAGTCGAGTTGGATCTGGAGTAAAACAGGTAGCTCTTTTCAATGGTGTCAAAAAGAAAACTGTAGGACAATTCCTTCACTTTTTATTGATGGATTTAATGAAGAAAGTAGTGCCTAAATTTCAGCCAAGCCTAAAAAAATTCGAGCTGAAAACGTAAAAAACTCCCGCCGCAATTAAGTTAGAGCATTGGAACAAATTGCGTAGAACGCGGAAAATTCTTCCCTTTCCAACGATATGTAATATTACTATTTGCGAGTAATTTTTCACCCCCATATTCGGGAATTTATGTGAAAATTGGACCTAAATTGGAATAAAAAAAGAATTATTCATCGAATTGTTTTCGAACTGGTCTGCAAACCTTCTCAGGACTTAAAGGAACAAACTGTGAAAATTTCAGTGAAATCGGCCGGGTAGTTCCCGAGTTTTGTGAGTTCAAACAAACAGACGCTTTTTGGACACTTCATTTTATACTATGTAGAGATGTTGATTTTTAACGTAAATTTAGCAATGAAATAGCAAAATTAAATGACTGCTAAAAGTATCACGAGGCACTTTTCCCAATCTCTCAGCATCAAGCAGATATCAGTTATCACCAAGTGCCACGTTGCTTTGTTTAACGTCTGCTATCACTTATTGTTAAATATACTACTAGGGGCGTTCAAAAAGTAAGTAACCCTCGAATAATTTAGGTCAAAAAACACTTTATTGAGAAGTGTGCTACAATACAATGTGACACAGATACGTCACTCTATTTTACTACAAAATCTCCCAGTCGCTACAGACATTCGCCAGATCGTAGCACTAATCGTTTGATGCCCTGACGATAGAAATCCGCTCCCTAGTCCTTGAGCCAGCTTAGAACAGCTGTCTGAACCTGGTGACCGCTGGTAAATTCTTTTCCACTCAAATGCTCTTTGAGTTTGCCGAACACGTGGAAGTCGCAGGGCGCCAGATCGGGACTGTCAGGATGCTGCCAGACCTCCCATCCAAAACTGCGAAGCAAATCTTGTGTTGTGCGCGCCTTGTGAGCTCTTTCCAGGGTTCGTACGGGTCATGGAAATCCTGGAAAGTCATGGAAAAAAAATAACAGAATTTCAGACCTGGAAAAGTCATGGAAAATTGAAATTTTCATTGAAAGTCATGGAAATTTATTTCAAGTCATGGAAAAATCTCCTGGACAAAGAGAAAGGAACAGTAGCTAAAGAAGCATTAGAAATCTTGAATGATTTAACAGTATAGCACATAAAAGCTATTAAAAGTGGAAAATTGCACGATCACAAAATCAAATCTGAATTTTGAAATCTCATTGCATCCACTTCTGTCGCAGCTGCTTGTCATTTTTTGAAATGTGATAGGATTTTACTGCCTGGACATCACTTATTTTGAATTTTCTGTTATTTTCAACACTTCTTACGTTTCATAGTCTGTAATAGCAAAATTTCACGTTCTTATTTTTGCCACGTCCACTCAAAAAAAAAAAGCAATTCAATTGCTTGCAAGTTCAATTCCATCATTCGTAAGGACTTTATTACTAAATTAATCAGAGTTTATCTTAATTTGTTGAAAGTTTTAGAAAATAAAGATCTTATTCAGGCGATAGAATACAGAAAAAGAGGAATTCTAATGCTCTAAAACAGTAGTGCCCAACATACGGCACACAAAACTAATCCATGCGACCCACTGCTACGTTCAATGTCAGGAATTAAACGTGTTCTGGAATTTCTGAACCTATTAATTTATATGCATTTGAAAATATGCAAATTTGTAAACAAAACAAATATACTTTTGAATCTGGAGATTGATTCATAACTGAATGATTTTTTCAAAAAAGATCTGGTTTAGAAACATAAAGAACTAAATTATGTGGCTTTACTTTAAAGAACCAAAATACTGTCAAGTTACGTGGATGATTAAAGGCACTGTTGACACCAAAAAGTAACTTTTGAAGCAAATTTATTGAAACTTAGTGATGACTCATTCAACCTTTGTCCCATTCAATATCATTCTGCCTGTTTTTTAAAAATATATCAGACATTTAAGCATCATCATATTCGCTTCACTGCATTTTTACTTTATTTAAATTAAAATGATGAAGAGAAATAAGAATAGTTTAGTTTTTTAAGTGTGCACTTATATTTTTTTCATTACAAGTAAGTGCTTCAATGAGGCTGTGGCATTCATATAGACGTTTTGCTAATGCTCATTTCCAAATATTACCAAGTTTGAGATTAAATAGTGCTATTCTCTTCGTGTATCGAGGTCATGAAAATTTTCATTGAAGTCATGAAAAAGTCTTGGAAAAGTCATGGAATTTTTTCATCCAAATAGAGTATGAACCCTGTCTTTCATTGTAGTGTAACAGAACAACACGATAAATCTCTTTACTTGTTAAACGTTTTTCCCACAAAAAACGTTCTGTTCCGCGGACTTCAACGTTAAAGTACGTTTCCAGTTGCCGCGCCATTTTTTTTCTCGTACTACGCAGCAACGATTCAAACTATCCGAATGAAACTCCTGCAGTTGGAATTTCCTTCTTGTTACGGGATGCTGCCATATATGGGGGAAACAAGTGTAACTTACTTTTTGAATGCCCTAAATATAAAAATGGACACAAGTTTGTATTATTTATTTCATTTTTTCTATTATTAGGTTAGATACAACCAGCATATAATTACTCATGATCTGTTCGTATCGTATGGAAGTGCATTATTCATAGGGTAAGATCTTTCTTTAAAAATGATTGAATAGATGTAAGGCTTTGATGTTTCAAAAATGATTTTCTTCTCTGCCATTGTAATTAAAATAATGATTATTTGAAATTCCCATAAGTTTTGTTATCTATTCGTTTAAATTTCCAGCAATGAGAATTTTAGTACAGTAGTCCCTCATTTTACGCGGTTTCGATTATACGCTGTTTAAGATTTGACACCTTTATTTTATTTTACGTGGATGCGTTTCGTTTTTACGCGGATGCGGCAATGCAAACAGATAAAATTGTCCCATCTTTCCAAATCCTAACTCTTAAAGATTGCAGATTACGCGTAATCAACTGCATTCTGGCGTGCTAATAATTGAGCTTGGGACACTTGAGACATCTTACGCGATTGGTTCCAGAGGTCTTTCCAGAAGTAAAGTTATTAAACACACGCAATTCAGAACTCAATGGAAGAACTTTGCGAAAAGAAACGCCGACGTCTGTGACGCACAACCAAAAACGCTCACATTCAAAATTTTGAGCCATTCCTAGACAATAGAAATGATCTTTCTGATTTGTTAGTGAAGGAAGAGTCTATCATGAAAATGGCGCAAGTGATCATGGACATACGTTACGATCATACGTTACGATTATCATATCATTACGATTATGATCATACGTTAATGCTCTGCAAAGAATTACAGAAGAAAAATCTTAATGACTGCTAAAAGACTATCATAACCAGCTCCGTTGTATAAACAGAACACGAAATTAATGTTTTCTAAATGCATGTTGTGCATAGAAATCGATATAAGTACACATTTAACTTATTATACAATTAGTCATCACTAGAATGAAGTATTTTGTTATCTACGGAACCAAACCCCTCTTTTTTTTAACACTAGTATTAGATCTCAATATACGCGGTTTCGATTTAAGCGGCATTTCCGTGGAACGTAACCACCGCGTAAAACGAGGGTCTACTGTACAGGATGGTTCATTTTGAAGCAAGAAATCCTGATTTTCAAATGTACCACTAAATTCCTTTTAATTTTCATTTGTCCTGCTCAGTGGCGTATCTAGGGCTTTTCGCTTCCGTCAGGGGGCATATCAGCAAGAGAAATCAGTTGGCCAAGATTATTTCGATTTTTTTTACGTTTTTCAAGTAAAACACTTTAAAGATTTTTTTAAAGAAAAATTGTAAGAACAGAATAAGAAGTGAAAACTGAACGGTCTGTGATGCTAAAAAAAAACGAGCTGATGTGTGCATCACATGACTTCCTTTTACTCCAATTTAATGTCATTTCCCTATTATTGGCGATTTTAATGTGATTCAATTGTTTACTCTCTAAATGTCACCAACAGTGGCCGAATTGAAACCAAATTTAAAAAAAAAAAAAAACCGCCAAATTTGTTGCCAAGTTGGCGAGAAAACTTGACGACCAAAAGACTGGCGATATATCGCCAAGTGTCCGACGAATTATAGCACCACTTGAGTTTACATAAAATCGCCGTTTTTGAGTTACGAGATACAATGCGAGATACATACACACATACATACGGACGTCACGATAAAATTTGTTGCAATTAACTCGGGGGGTCGCCAAAATAAATATTTCGGGTGTCTGTAGGTTTCTAGGCAATATTCTTGTGTGGTCGAGTCGAAAAAAAAAACTCAACATTCATTCGGGGGTGAGAAAAATGGAAATTAAGGCCGATTTTTGAGTGAAAATTTTTTTGCGAATACAATACTTCCTTTTTTGTAAAAGGAAGTAAAAATAGAAATTTCGCATGGACATCATTATTCCTGCGTTAACTTCATACTTCTACACACCAGTGGCGTATCCAGGAGGTTTTTCCGCTCGGATGATTTTTTTTTGTGTGTAAGTAGTTGGAGGGGGGTCAGCATTTTAACTCGATGGAAAAAAAAATCATAAGATTTTCCAATTAAGATAAATACATGCAATATATAGTCAATTCGCAATAACTCGAATCTAAAGGATACGACGAAAAACTTCCACTTATCGAAAGTTCGACTTACCGCTATTTTCGCTTTTCGGTCTTTTTTTTTATTGAAAACCATCGAATATTTTAATTGATATATACATATAGCAGACAAAATTACAGAACTTAAAAGCGTTTAAGCACAATGTTCACAGTTTAATCAAAAATATTGAGGGAAAAAATCAAAAGCATGGTTTTGATTTTGATACTGCTGGAACCACTTGCATAGAGCTGATTCTACTTCAGGAAAGGTGCACATCTTCATTCGTTTCAAATATCGGATTCATGGGTTCTACCGCTTTAGAAGTTTCTCTCTTTCTTTTAATATATCTGTATTTACTTGGATATCTTTCATATACAGTAGAACCTCTCAATAAGGGACACTAAGGGGACCAGACATTTTGTCCCTTAAAAAGAGGTGTCCCTTGTTCGGAGGTGGATGAATTGATGCATGCTGTGTACTAGGTAGTATAATATCACAATAAGCATTAACTATCAACACTTAAGAATAAATACTGAAAATGTCTCATTATGTTAAATAGAATTCCTAATTATACAAATTTCTAAGTTTATATTATTTTATTAATAAAAAATTAATCAAAAATTTTGTAATGGCAAAGATTTGTAGCATACAGAAATAATTTTGAAGAAGATCATTACATGTATTTGCTTTATGTTATGTGATTTACAATGTAATCCTATGTGAATTATAATTAATGTTCAAATTTTTTAAATTTTAAAAACAAAGCTAATTAGTTTCTGTGCACTCTTTGTCGCCCCTGAACCTACTTGAATAAATTGTTGAGAGGGCAAATTATGCATTTTAGTTTCAGCAAGTTTTTTTTTATACAATACATTACTTGTTTCCTTCACATATGTTTATGTCAAACTTACCACAATTAAATTTTAGAGGAAAAGTAAAACTTTAATTCCAGTAAATTCACTAATTCTTATGTGCTTATACATTATTTCCTGCAAATTTTTTTGTGACTGTCCCTTAAACAGAGTGTCCCTTAATTAGAGGTTAATGCATGGAAGTCCCTACTCAAAGGAACTGGGACCAGAAAAAATGTCCCTTAAATAGAGGTGTCCCTTATTCGGAGGTGTCCCTTAATGGAGGTTTTACTGTATATATATATATATATATATATATATATATATATATATATATATATATATATATATATATATATATATATATATATATATATATATATATATATATATATATATATATATATATATATATATATATAATGATCAAAATTGATGTAAAATACTCTACATTTAAACAGCGCAATGTTGCAGCTAAAGTAGTTAAATGTATTGAAAATATAGTAAAATGTGTAGTTTCACATACACGGGTAGCACAGAAATAAGTGTATGTAACAACGAAGATAAACAACAATAACAACAACAAAAATGAACATGGAACGTTAAAAAATAAACTAGGAACATTGAAAACAAGAATAGATGAAATCATGGGTATTAAACTGCTGCTACGTTTACGAAGAGCTGGAGCAGCTGGCATATTAAATATTCTGCAAGGTTTCTGTGCGGGTCAGTATCATACATGCAGCAAAATTGATTAGAAGTAAAAGTATATGTATTTGAATTAACGAACTAATATGTGTAGCTACTTATAAGGCTTAATATAGAAGGCAGGAAAATTATCAAACGTTATATATGCTTATTTTTTGTATATATGCAATAATTTTTATAAATGTAAATAGTATGCTTATTAGTAATATGCTGTCATGTATTACCAACCCCCCAGCTCTGACCTGCAAAATAAAAAGAAAAAATTACATACCACATGATTTCAAACATTTCGTCGACAACAATGTCTATGTCTAGGTATCCATTTGCCAGAGACGAAAATCCGATGCCACGCCAATCGAACAGGTCGCTGGGGCAGGGCATCCAAAAAGCACCTTCCTGTCGAAAGGATTTCAGCACTCTTTATCATCAAAGTTACCCAGTTACACTGTTGCCAAATCGCAGTTGTTTGGGTGGAAACTAAATCTGTCCTTGTTGAAGAAAAGATTTCTTGAACAAATTAAGATAATAAAATGTGAAATTGGCAGGATAAAAATTGTAATAGTAGAGATTTGCAGCAAATTTGAAGATTTGTTTATTAAATTGAGAATTGTTGCTACAAATTTTAAAGAATCTGCTTAGCTGTCTAATTATAATATTAATGAAGATCTTTTTATGTAAATTACTGTACCAATGTGGCATACTTTTTGTGTAAAAATTGAAGTTATCTTTTTTATCATAGATATCTGTAATAAGGTTAGAATCAACAATTTTGAAAGAAATGTCCAGAAAATCGGCAGACAGAAAGTTGTCATTGGCTTTATTGAGCTGTAGATTTTGTGGATAAATTAAAGGGAAAATGTCATCCATACTTTTGTTGAAGATAAGGATGTCATCTATATACCTGAAAATATTATGTTTTTTATTATACTGTACTGTGTATTTAAATTCATAGAAAAAGAGATACAGATTAGCAGCTGTGCTGGAATAGTTGGTGCCCATGCCAATTCCATGTATTTGTTTAAAAATAAAGTTGTTGAAAGTCACAAAATTGTTAAAGAAACAGAAATGACAAAGACTATTGAAAAAATTCCTGTCGATGCCCAATTCCTCACCAATGCAAAATATGTCAAAAAGTTTTAACAAAGTTGTATATAAATCTTCGATGGGAATGTTGCAGAACAGATTCTCAAAGTCAAATGTGTAAATTGATTTAGGTGTGCGTTGTAGATTTTTAATGATTTCGAAACTGTTGTCAATGCACCAGAAATAGCTCGTATGCATAAATTTGACCTTCAGAAAATCATAAATTTTTTTCAAAATAGACTGTAATTTGATGTTGATATTTTTTCCAAAACTTTTTGTAGTAGAACAAATGAAACGAAATTTAACTGGTGTTTTGTGGAATTTGGGCGTCATAAATATGAAAGGCAGATTTTGACAATTTGAAATTGTAAAACTGTATGAAAAATTCGATTTGCAAAGTTTATTGTATGCAATAAACTGTTTAATAATCACATCTGTAGAAAGATTCGATTTTTCGTAATAAAGAGACGAGTTAAGTTCTTGTAAGACTTGTTTAACGTAGAAATGTTTGCAAATGATGCCATAATTATTGGCAGCTTTATCAATTGGAACAAAGACAAAGAATTTTTTTAAATTGTTGATGTATTCGATTTCATCTTTTTTCAAATTTTGATATTGGTGTTCTGCGTTGTTAATTTGTTTAGCTAAAAAAGTTTTAAATTCAATTGTTAATAGATCTTTCCATTCTTGGAATGCTTCAAAAGGTATTGCGTGCGAGTATGCAACTTTTTTAATGAATCGAAGAATGTTAACTTTAAAAATATGAACTGCTTTACTGAATTTGCAAGTGCTGTTGAGTCTAAATTTTGCACCGAGATTCATTAAATATCTGACATTTGTGTTTTTTATAATATGTAAATTACCAGTAATTACGTGCTTGTGATCAGCATCGACAAATTCCTTAAAATTGTCCTGTTGCATAAACATGGAAAATCATCAGCAGTATGCGAAAAAGCAACATCACGGTAATTGTAAATACTTTTGCAAAATATGCATATATCTTCAATAACCAGGATTAAATGAAAGAAAAAAAACCATCATGCAAAATTTTCTCGCCATACAATGACGACAGATATTAAAATAAAATGAGAAAGATGGATTTAAAAGGCGTAACCATGGAAACACAAAATAAAATAAGTTTAAGAATTGAAAATGAGAAAGATGGAAATAAACAATGGATTCAAAAAGGGTTACCGTGGAAACGCAAAATAAAATGGTTAAAAACTTGGAATAGAGAACAGATTTTTGAACTTCATTTAATTCGCTTGTAACTTGTTTTTAATGGAGATAGAGGGTTAAACTTTCGACCTTAGGTCGAGTTAGATCTGGAGTAAAAAAAGTAGCTCTTTCCAATGCTGTCAAAAAGAAAACTGTGGGACAATTCCTTCACTTTTTATTGATGAATTATAATTGTTCTGCGGGTGAACACAAATAATATTTTTTGAATCAAATTTTTAAAAAAAGTTTATACTACTTCATATTATGATACATAATAGTTCCTTATATTGTAATGTAGGAAGATTAAAAGACAAATTTTTAAATTCCCAGAACAAAATGCAAATGTATGTGTAAAAATTGATTGAGAAATATATAAATCTTCACTTATAAACTACACTCTCCATTGGTGGTTTTTTTTTTTTTTTTTTGGATTCTGTGTGCTCAAAAGATTTTGATTGGCTATATACCTATGCTGCTTTATGACTATTGGGTGCAGATAATTCTTAGTTTTTTCCCCCCTTTTGTTCATTGGAAGCAGAAAGCTATTTTAATTATTTAATTTAGTTACAAGATTTTGTTCTTATCTCTTTAATTAATCAAGAAATTAGGTATAATGTGACTATTGAATAACTGTTAATTACATGGAACCTTAATAACCTTCCGAAAATTAATTGTTTTTCTCGCAAATAGTATTTAAACCAAAAAAAAAACCCGGTTTAAACCAAAAAAAAAAAAATTGGTTTAAACCAAAAAAAACCGGTTTTTTTTTTTTGGTTTTTTGAAAAAAAAAAAAAACGGTTTTTTTTTACCAACCCTGCTTATGACTGTGCACCGACTAATGTGTATATTTTATTTTTGAATCATGTAACTGTAAAAGTAGCTAACAGAAGAAAAATGAATAAAACAGCTAATGCTAAATAACTACATTAAAATTGATAGAAATTTAAAATGAAATATTAGATATAAGTAATGAAAGAAGCCGTTATTTTAAGTATACATATTGTAATTATAATATACGAAAATAAGGAGTGATTTGAGGATACATTTACTATTTGAAAGCCTTTAGTTTGTGCTACAGTGAAACCTGTGTATAACGATACTGTCTATAACGATAACCTTTCTATAACAATATTTTTTTTGGCCCCAGCAAAATATCAGCATGAATAATCAAACTGTCTATAACGAAAACCTGTCTATTACGATATTTGTTTTAAGTTCCCAACAGTATCGTTGTAGACAGGTTTTACTGTAATTGAAAATATCTGATATATATCAAAATATTCGATGTATATCAAAGTATCGGATATTTTCGAAAATATTGTGATTTTTCGAACCCTGGTATCCTGGTAACAGTTAATTATGGGTTTATCCATTAAGAACAAATTTGTTTCCTTTTCATTTTTTGAAACCTTCCCAAATTATATAGATTCTGGTGCAACCCATTGTATCCAACTTTTTTTTTTCAGTAAAGTATTTTAAAGTGTTTCCTGTACATCCTGTATTCGTACTTGAACCCGATTCAAATGAAATATTTTCCAATCTTAGAGCTGCCAAATGTGAACATTCATGCTTTCCCAATGCAGTCTTTTGTTACATGGGGAACAAATTGCAGATCCGCGCCTTAAAAAGAATCGAATCCGAGACTGAAAAGGTAAGTGACAATTTGTGTGCCCTTTTCAATTACGAGCCACTAATGCTTACAGAGTATTTTTATCTCAATTTCTTGGCATCCAGTTACTGGTAGTGTTATGCCCAGTCACTAAAAAGTTTTTCTTACCCTTCTAACTTATTGCGGCTTTTAGTTAATACGATTTAAATGTTATCATTCGATTTTTTCTCGCGACATTGAGGAATTTCTTTAGTTCTCAAAGTCATGTCTAAGCTCGCCATGACTTTTGACTCCTAACTGAGAGTTCTTTCTCCTATTAATTATAGTTACCGTCATTTGTTCTAATTAATCGTAATTATAAATAAACTATTGGTGCCCTTACGGCTTTGATCTTAGTAGAACCTAAATTTCTCGCCAATTGGCTTGTCAATGTTACGGTTCCACGCTATGATAACTTGGTAATTTACTCGTCCATCTTATGATAATTTTGCTCGGGAAAATGTTCTTAAAATTGGAATGGAAAAAGAACAAAATCGAATTTTCGGAAAATCGCTTCGAGGTGCACATCCTCATGCTACAAACTAATTTTGTGCCAAATTTCATGAAAATCGGCCGAGCGGTCTAGGCGCTACGCGCGTCACGGAGATCCTGACACACAGAGAGAGAGAGAGATCCGGACAGAGAGACTTCCAGCTTCATTATTAGTTACTAGTGATACCCGCACGGCTTTGCCCGTAATAGAAAAATCAAAAAGTCTTTTGGTTCGCTTGTATATTTACAAATAATATATGATGAATTTTCTCGCCAGTTGGCTTGTACCCATCTTACGGTTCCACGTTATGATCATTTCGTATCTCGCCAATTGGCTTGTGCCCATGTTGCGGTTCCACGTTATGATAATTTCGTAATTTATTCGTCCATCTTATTTTTTTTTTTTTCTTAAAATTGGAATAGAAAAAGAACCACATCGAATTTTTGAAAAATCGCTTCGAGGTGCACACCCCCATGCTACATACTAACTTTGTGCCAAATTTCATGAAAATCGGCCGAATGGTTTAGGCGCTATGCGCGTCACAGACATCCTACAGACATCCTCCGGACAGAGAGACTTTCAGCTTTATTATTAGTAAAGAAGATTTATTCCGAACTTAGTTGCAAAAAGTTAATATACACTGTATATTATACTGGGTGTCCGAAAAGTTCTTGAAACATTTTAAACATTCATAGAAAAGCAACCAATTGTCGTATCAATAAGCGCTTTGCGCCATGATACTAAACAGGTTCAAGAATATTTTATGATAACGTAAAAATAAACGAGCTGATGTGTGTGCATCACATGACTTCCTTTTACTCCAATTTTATGTCATTTCTCCATTACTGGCAATTTTAATGGGATTCCATAGCTTACTCTCTAAATATCACCAACAGTGGCCAAATAGAAATCAGATTTTTAAAAAAAAATCGACTAATTTGTCACCAACTGAGATTGGCGACAAAACTAGGCGATCAAAAGACTGGCGATATATCGCCAAGTGTCCGCGAAATTATAACACCACTTGAGTTTACATCGAAATTAACAGTGATTTCCCCCCAAAAAAGGGCAAAAGACCCCTTTAGAAGCACCCGAATGCAACCAGAAGGGCAGGTACACAACTAGACCCCATTAAGAGTCTACGTACCAAATTTCAACTTTCTAGGACTTTTACTTCCTTTTACAAAAACGGAAGTATTGTATTCGCGAAAAAAATTTCACTCAAAAATCGACCTTTATTTCCATTTTACTTACACCCGAATGAATATTGAGTTTTTTTTTTCGACTCGACCACACGTGGATAAGTGCCTAGGAACATATGGACATGCGAAATATCCATAATGACGATTCCCGAGTTAATTACAACGAATTTTCTCGTGGCGTCTGTATGTACGTGCGTATGTATGTCGCATAACTCAAGAACGGTAAGTCCTAGAAAGTTGAAATTTGGTACGTATACTCCTAGTGGGGTCTAGTTGTGCACCTTCCTTTTTGGTTGCATTCGGGTGTTTCTAAAAGGGTCTTTTACACCTTTTAGGGGGGGGGGAATCATTGTTAATTTCGATTGAAACTCAAGTGATGATACAATTTGGCGGACACTAGGCGATATATAATATTGAGATCATTTCCCGAAATATGCGTTAGGGGACCTGGGGCCCCGTATAAAAAGTTTTTTTTTTCTGACTCATTTTTATTTTTGTTTCAAATTTTCAATGTCTGAACTCCGCATCTGATTTTGAACATTTTTGCAATTGGAAGTATACATCTAGAACTGCCAGTTGCGAAAATAAAGGTCTTGCAAGTTAAAACGGAATACCCTGTATATTTATTAATTTTTGTTTTTCGGTAAGGTTGCAATTTATTACAAAAAATTTTCACAATTCCTCCGTTTTTCTTCTGAATTTAGCAATATCTAATGTGCAAGCTTTTTTTTGAGCCTTTTCATTTACATCGTCAAACGCTCTGTTCGTGCGAGTTTTCCTTTTCTAAGCATAACCTGTTTCTTTTGTTGCGTTTTGCATTGTTAAAACGAGCGCAGTTAAAAATAATGACCCCTTCTTACATCGAAAGAATAAACGTTTTTATTTTGCTCCACGTATTGTTATACCAGAAGTTAAAACATCACTTCCCTTTTCTTTAAATTTATTTTGCTCTTAAACTTTCGTATACGAAACTCATTCTTATTAGTCTCTCTGTGGTTTTTTTAATTATGAATATTTAATTAAAACTTACTATGTTTTTTGCTATCAAATAATGAGAATGAGTTAGTCAATAGTTTACTCTCTAAATATATCGCCAACAGTGGCTAAATTGAAATCAGGTTTAAAAAAAAATAATTTGAATTTTGACATCTTGAATTCAAATTATGTTTTTCGCAATCACGAGTGTGTGTATGTAGGCGTGTGTGTTTGAGTGTGCGGGGGGGGGGGGGGGGTATGTGTGTTTGTGTGCAGGGGGTATGTGTATGTGTGTAGGCATGTGTGTTTGTGTCTGTGTGCTGGCATAAGTGTATGGGTAGTTGTGTGTATGAATGTGTGTGTGTGGGGGGGTATGTGTATGTGTGTAGGCATATGTGTTTGTGTCTGTGTGCAGGCATGAATGTGCGGTTAGTTATGTGTATGTTTTTGTGTGTGTGTGTGTATATGTAGGTGCCTGTATGTATGTGTGTGTATGTGTTTGAGTGTGTATGTGTGTAGGTGTATGTGTGTGTATGTTTGAGTGTGTATGTGTGTAGGTGTATGTGTGTGTATGTGTTTGTGCGTGTGTAGTTGTGTATGTACGCGCGTGTGTGTAGGACATGGATGCAACCCGGAGACGGCTTTCGCTATAGGAGCAGCATCGTCGGTCGACGGTGATGGTGCGGAGGGTGGCGGTGGGAAAAAAAATGATAGGACGCCAAAGAGTCAAACGAAAGCAATAAACAATCGTGATTGCTCAAAAAAAAAATCGCTAAATTTGTCGCCAAGTTGTCGACAAAACTTGGCGACCAAAAGACTGGTGATATATCGCCAAGTGTCCGCCAAATTATAACACCACTTGAGTTTACGTCGAAATTAACACTGATTTCCCCTCAAAAAGGGGCAAAAGACCTCTTTAGAAACATTTGAATGCAACCAAAAAGGGAGGTGTACAATTAGACCCCACTAGGAGTCTTCGCACCAAATTTCAACTTTCTGGGATTTGCCGTTCTTCAGTTATGCGACATACATACGCACATACAGACGTCTTGAGAAAATTCGTTGTAATTACTCGGGAATCGCGTCATTATGGATATTTCGCTTGTCTATACGTTATCCACGAGTGATCGAGTCGGAAAAAAAACTCAACATTCATTCGGGGGTGAGCAAAATGGAAATTAAGGTCGATTTTTGAGGGAAATTTTTTTCGCGAATACAATACTTCCTTTTTTGTAACTGGAAGTAAAAAAACGATTTAAATTTTATTAGCCACGCAATTTTGAAAGAATTCTACAAGTATTTCATTATTCTTAGTATTATTTCTCCATGCTGAATAATCATTCTTCCAACTATTATAATATTCATTTATAAATCAGTAATGGCGTTAAAGTTGCTCATTAGAGTAATGTCTTATTGATTAATTCTGATGAAATGAATGGATACTAAACAATTTCCTGTTAAGGAATGTGTGTGTGTAATAGCAGTTCCATCAATAAATATGGGTGAAAGACAAATTTATTGGTCAGTCAGTCTCTTCTGTACTTAACATAAACAATCAGCTGAGATTTTTAGAATAAATTAGTTTTAATAATATTGTTACAAATTCTGTAAATTGTAATTATTGTAGTAACGTAACCTGTAAATAGTTTCCCCTAATGAATATACAACCCCTTTTTATTCGGCTGAAGTATTTAACCCCCTATTTCCTTTTTTGTTCATTGATAAAATTTGATAACGGTCTACTATTTTCCTGAAGCGTTTGGAATATTTGAGAGATTTCTTTCGATGTTTATAAAAGGGTCCCGCGTGATAAAGAGTGGAGGTTCGATTGAGATTTCGAACTGAGAGCGTATTTGCTCTGTTTATTGCGAGGCATTTCGCTGTGTTGTTTTCGTATTTGGAAGTAAATACGTGTGTAAACGTTGTGTTTACGGTGTTGTGTGATAATTGCTTAATTGCTGATGAATAATTTAGCAGTTGTTGACGCTCTTTCCTGTACATAGTGTAAATAAATTTCCTGTATTTTTAAATCAAGAACTGTGTCTTCATTTCAAGAAAGTGGAAGTCGCACCGAATCCGTTACAATTGGCGCCCAACGTGGGGCTTCTTCTGGACTTTCTTGGAGTAAGTGTGACTTTGGACATTTTTTCATAAAGACTGTTTGAATTCATAGACTTTGTTTTTATGGTGATTACTCGCGCAATGGATGATCAATTAAAACAACTTCTGGAAGCAATTAATGCCGTGAAAAGTGACTTGATGGCAAGTTTTACAGCTAATAAAGAACAATTAAAAAATGATATGGCAGCTAATCAAGAACAATTAAAAAATGATATGGCGGCTAATCAAAACCAATTGAAAAGTGATTTAACGGTGCTGAAAAATGACCTAGTTTCTAACCAGGAGGAAATTAAAAACGATCTTACTTCGGTAAAGACTGTGATGGAAAATAAATTTAATGAGATAGAGCATCGAGTTGATGCTATTGAAGGAAAGTTTGAGGCAGTTTAAGGCCGATTCATCGCAGTGGAAAATAAAATCGAAGAGAAATTTGAAGAAAAATTAAGTACCGTTGAAGGCCGATGCAATGCTGTAGAAAATAAACTGGAAGAAGAAGATAGAAAATTTCATCAACTTAAAGAAGACATCTTTAAAGACCTGGAAAGGAGATTGGCGACCGCGGAAATCAGCTCTGTACAGTTTGGCGCTCCCACATCGGTTGCTCGACCGTCCATTAAACTTGCCACATTTGATGGGAAAACTTCGTGGCAGGTTTACAAAACTCAGTTCATGATAGTGGCGGAAGCGAAGGCCTGCCATCTTGCAGCATCCCTAAGAGGTGACGCAGTGGACATTCTTCAGACCCTTCCGGACGGCCAGCGCCTGGATTTCGCCGCCCTCACATCTGCGTTGGAGCTTCGCTTCGGTGAGAAGTGCCAGAAAGATTTCACCCGACTCCAGTTGAAGTCCCGTTTCCAGAATACCGGGGAAACCCTGCAAGAGCTTGCGGCGGACATCGAGAGACTGTCTCATTTTGCTTTTTGCGACTGCCCTGCGGATGTTCGAGACAACCTGGCACTCAACTACTACATCGACGGGGTTCGAGATCCGGAAATCCAGAAAGCTCTACGGATGGCGGATGTCAAAGACCTAAATTCTGCTGTTGTGTATGCGTTGAAGTTGGAGGCCGCCCAGCAAGCAACCCGCAAGGATCGCCATTCAATCCGCGGCGTGAAAACTGATGAGCTGCATCCGGTTTCGTCACGTTTTGCTGAACTTGAAAAGCAAATAAAAGAAATTGCAGGAACCCTAAAAAGGATTTCGACACCCAAGGACCAAAATCGACAACCACTTAAAAGCTGGAAATGCGGCGGCGAGGATCACGTACGAAGAAACTGTGAAGCTCGCCAAGATACCAATGGGAAGAGCACCTCTCCCTCTCAGGTCCAGGAAAACTAAGCCATGGCAGTCTCGCGGGGCGGAGGTCGCCAAATTGGAATGAGCCCCATCTTAAAGTTGTCCAGATTTCATCGACGAGTGGCGGCAGTAATGGACTGTTTGTTTACGCATATGTAAACGGGTTTCCCTGCGAACTGATTATTGACACTGGAGCCAATGTTACAATCATTAGAACAGATGTGGCTCGTCAATTTGGACTTGACATTCTGTGGACGCCGCCCTGCGTTACCCTCCAAACTGTGACAGGTGACAAGATCGTGATTGAAGGTAAAGTGAACTTAGAAATTGTGTTTGGAAATGCCATTTACCATCATACCGCATTCGTTGCTGCTATCATAGACCCCTTCATTCTCGGATTGGACTTTTTAAAGAAGTATGACTTCAACCTCGACTTCAAGCAGGGTTGGCAAGTTTCTGCCGAGGCGGTTAAAACCACCGGTAGAAACCGGTTAAAACCGGCAGGGCAAAAACCACTTTCTGCCACATTGCGGCAGAAACTGGCAAAAACTCACAAAATGAAAAATTAATTGTTAAAAACAGAACTGAAATTCTATTACAAAATTATTACAATTTAAAATCAAATGTTACATTGTTTGGAACCTGCAATTGCCTCTCAGAAAAGGTGGTTTCAAAAAATCTAAACAGGTTCTCAATTCACTACGCACAAATGAGAAATTTTAGAATATTCTTATAACAGAAGAGCTAGCTGACAATGCATCAAGGAGCAAGCAATGCTCATGAAACTTTCATCTATTGTATAACTGGTCCAGTATGTAGTAACTGGGGTTGTGGGAAAAATTTCACTGGAAAAATAAGTTTTGAGAAATGGGGCCAATTTGTTTTGCTAAGCTGTGACATTAGGTACAAAATTTAGGCAAGTAAAATTCTGGCACTTTCTTCTTGAAGTACATGACATGATAATTTCAATCACAAACCATTTAAAGGAAGCATATAAGTGAGCAAATTACAATCAGTAATGCCTGTTTAATTCTGTATGTCACTCCTCTTTCCTAAGCACACCTGTATGACTTTTTATCCTTTGCTAAATTAATCCAAATACTACGAGCCTCTGCAATTGGAAAGTTAACTTTCTGAACTAAATCAAGGGCACTAGCATGCGATTTTATTTTTTTAAATGATGAAATGATGTTTAATTTTTTAGTTACTTAAACAAATATCATTTACTAATTACTTGAGTTATTAAAGACATTTTAAAGTTTTTGCCAGTTTCTGCCGGTTTTTACCGGTTGTAACCAGTTTCTGCCACTGGCACGGCAAAAACTAGTTTCTGCCGGCAGAAAGCCAACCCTGACTTCAAGACTAACGAACTGCACTCGACGAGAGAAGACATAGCAGTCTTTCCCGCAGAAAGTGATGTAAAATCCGCTCATCAAATAATTGCCCAAACAGATTTATCAATTCCCTCAAGGTCAGAATCATTAATACCCGGCTCCATTGAAGAAAGCAATAGTTTTCGATTTGGACTCATTGAATCCCCTAACTTAAGCAATCACCCAAAAGGAGTGTTGGTAGCATCTACGCTTGTGGACCTTTCTAAGGATGTAATTCCTGTGAGAGTCGCCAACGTGAGTGAAAGGCCAAGGAATATCCGGAAAGGTGAAGTGTTAGCAACTTGTACTCCAGTAAACTGCATCATTAGAAAAATCAATTCCCCCGAGACTGTGTCTTCTGAGTCCTTGACGTCGAAGTTAATTGGGAGTGCACCATTAACGAAAGGTCAAAGAACTGCTGCGGAACAATTGGTGGACGACTTCAAGCATCTGTTTTCATCTACATCGGAGGATGTGGGCCGGACGAATTTAACGCAGCATAGGATCTACACTGGAGAACACCCCCCTATTAAACAGCATCCAAGACGACTACCGTTCGCCAAGAAGGAAGAGGTTGAGACCCTCCTGAAAGAGATGAAGGAGAATGATGTAATCGAACCGTCATCCAGTCCTTGGGCCTCTCCCATCGTCTTGGTCCGAAAGAACGATGGCTCCACCAGATTTTGTGTCGATTACCGACGACTGAATGAAATCACCAAGAAAGACGGTTACCCTCTTCCACGGATAGATGACACCTTGGACACTCTTTCCCGACACAAGTGGTTTTCGGCCCTGGGCTTGAAGAGCGGCTACTGGCAGATTGAGATACACCCTGATGACCGAGAGAAGACAGCGTTTACAACTGGGCAAGGCTTATGGCAGTTTAAAGTGATGCCCTTCGGCCTCTGCAATGCACCAGCTACGTTCGAGCGTCTTATGGAGACAGTGTTAAGAGGACTTTCCTACGAATCCTGTCTGGTCTACTTAGACGATATCATCATCGTGGGACGCAGTTTCGAAGAACATCTGGCAAATCTTAAGAAGGTGCTACAAAAGCTTAAGGAAGCCAATCTGAAGTTAAGCCCGTCCAAATGTAATTTGTTCCGCCGGGAAGTGAACTACCTTGGTCACGTCATCTCTTCTGAAGGTGTACAAACCGATCCAGAAAAGGTATCTGCGGTCAAGAGTTGGAGTCGTCCCGAAAACATCCATCAGCTGCGAAGTTTCCTGGGGCTCTGCACGTACTACAGGAAGTTTTGTAAAGGGTTTTTCCAACATTGCACGACCTTTGCTGACGGAGAGCAAGCAAAAGTTTGAATGGTCCAAAGAATGCGAAGATGCATTTCTACGACTGAAGGAGGCTTTAACATCAACGCCTATCCTCGCCTATCCTCAGCCTGAAAAATCCTTTATCCTGGACACTGATGCGAGCAACGAGGGCATCGGAGCTGTTTTATCCCAAGAAATTGACGGAAATGAACATGTCATCGCTTACTGGAGCAAATGCTTATCAAAGTCGGAGCGAAATTACTGCGTCACCAGAAAGGAGTTACTGGCAGGGCCTGATTAACGCACGGTCTGGCGGGTCCGCGGACCTGGGCACCACAAATTTAGGGGCACTAAAATAGCCTAAATTAACTTACTTACTTCCTTTTTTTTTCTGTTAAAGTGAACGTTTCTTTTCAGCTTTGAAAAGAATCAAAAATCGTTTGATAATTTACAGGCGTTTTTCTTATTGACCATTGAAAATTGTGACATCAAAATTAGATTTCGATGATGTGATCGACACATTTGCATCTGTTAAAGTCAGAAAGAAGCCTTTTTAAAGCTTAATGTCAGAATTAGTTTTTTTTTTTTTTTTTTTTTGCTATTTTTGCAGTTTTAAATTGTTTTTTCACCTAAAGGTAAGGCAATTTTAACTATGATTAGCATGGTGACTATCAAGTGTTTGGTATTCAAATCCCAGGTTTCTGTAGTAATGTGTAGATTTCTAGTGTATTAGGTTTCTAGTATAAAATATTGACTTTGAAATTGTGCTGATTTTCTCATGGGGGGGGGCACCAATTTTTATTCAGGACCTGGGCACCAGTTTGTCTTGATCGGGCCCTGGTTACTGGCCATAGTGAAAGCTGTAGAACACTTCCATCTACGGCCGAAAATTTCTGCTTCGGACAGATCATGCCTCATTAACTTGGCTTTTGAACTTCAAAAATCCGGAAGGCCAGATAGCCAGATGGATACAGCGGCTCCAGGAATATGACATGGAGATCAAAGAAAGAAGATCATCGAAAAGGGTTATCACACGGTAATGCTGACGCTTTATCAAGAAGACCCTGTCCTGAGAACTGCCACTATTATTCCCGAATCGAGAAACAGTATGGAACGACTAGCCCTACCGCCTATCAGGTGACAGTGACTCCAATATCATCAGAACCTGATCCATGGAGTGACGACCAAGTTCGAAAAGATCAACTTAAAGACCCCGACATAAAACCAATTTTGGAGTTCATGGAAAGTGACAGTCGGCGACCTAGCTGGCAGGACGTTTCCATCTTCAGTCCTGCATCAAAAAGATACTGGGCTTTATGGAACTCGCTCCATTTACGGAACGGCGTGCTACACCGAAAATGGGAATCTGACGACGGCAAAACATCTAGGTGGCAGTAGTTACTACTTCCCCGATCAAGGATTTCAGATGTTCTGAAAGAAATACATAGTAGTGCGACTGGAGGACATTTTGGTGTCTTGAAAACCCTCAATAAAGTTCGGGAGCGCTTCTTCTGGAGCAAGGCGAAGGATGACGTGGAGAAGTGGTGCCGTTCTTGTGACGCCTGTGCTGCTCGTAAAGGACCGAAGAAGAGAAGCAGAGGGAAGCTACATCTGTACAACGTTGGAGCTCCTTTCGAACGAATTGGGATCGACATCCTGGGTCCTCTACCAAGAACTGCTGATGGGAACAAATACATTCTTGTTTCCATCGACTACTTCACCAAATGGCCGGAAGCATATCCTATTCCAGATCAAGAAGCTACCACCGTAGCAGAGACTCTAGTCCAACATTGGATCTCGAGATACGGAACACCTTTGCAGATTCATTCCGATCAAGGGAGGAATTTCATCTCCGCTGTGTTTAAGGGCCTATGTCAAATTCTCGGAATTGAGAAAACTAGGACAACACCACTACACCCACAATCGGACGGCATGGTGGAGAGATTTAACCGCACAATCCTGAATAATCTCTCGCTTATGGTCTCCAGAAATCAACAGGATTGGGACAAGAAGCTACCTTTGTTCCTGCTGGCCTGCCGCAGTGCTGTCCACGAGACTACCGGATATGCCCCTTCTCAGATGCTCTTCGGACGAGAGCTTCGGCTACCTTGTGATCTCGTCTTCGGTCGTCCTCCGGATGCGCCTGCATCGCCTGAGGAGTACATCCAGGATCTCCAGGCCCGGTTGGAAGACGTTCATAACTTCGCACGAGAGCGAATCAACATCGCGGCGGAGAAGATGAAGACCCGATACGACACAAGGTCTACTGGACACGAATTCAACGAAGGCGACAAGGTTTGGTTATGGAATCCCATCCGACGGAAAGGTCTTTCACCCAAATTGCAGTCGCAATGGGATGGACCCTACAAAGTCCTTAACCGACTGAATGACGTCGTAGTGAGGATCCAAAAATCACCTAATGCAAAACCTAGGGTTGTACATTATGATCGGTTAGCCCCATACTATGGCCATAGTTCATGAGTATCACGTAAACAACCATGGTTGATAATATAAAAGTTGTAGATAATTTTTTTTGCTTTTAATGTTTAGTAATATTTCTTGTTATTATTGTGTTTCCTATGCATTATTGGTTGTTATTTAATGCGTGTATTTGTGAACTTGTGATAGAAGTTTGGCACCCTTTCTGGGGATTATACTGCCCCCGGGAAGTCCTTAGGAAGGGGGCAATGTTACAAATTCTGTAAATTGTAATTATTGTAGTAACGTAACCTGTAAATAGTTTCCCGTAATGAATATACAACCCCTTTTTATTCGGCTGAAGTATATGACCCCCTATTTCCTTTTTTGTTCATTGATAAAATTTGATAACGGTCTACTATTTTCCAGAAGCGTTTGGAATATTTGAGAGATTTCTTTCGATGTTTATAAAAGGGTCACGCGTGATAAAGAGTGGAGGTTCGATTGAGATTTCGAACTGAGAGCGTATTTGCTCTGTTTATTGCGAGGCATTTCGCTGTGTTGTTTTCGTATTTGGATGTAAATACGTGTGTAAACGTTGAGTTTACGGTGTTGTGTGATAATTGCTTAATTGCTGATGAATAATTTAGCAGTTGTTGACGCTCTTTCCTGTACATAGTGTAAATAAATTTCCTGTATTTTTAAATCAAGAACTGTGTCTTCATTTCAAGAAAGTGGAAGTCGCACCGAATCCGTTACAATATTCTTATTCCTAGCTGCAATTATTTAATCGGACTATATTTCCCATTGTAGAATTTAATTATTACTGCCATAGGAATTCATTAAATGAACCATAACATGAGCAAATGGCTAAAATTGTTCAAAATGGCTAAATTTTTAACACTTCAGGGTTTATCCCAAGCTTTCTGCTGAACAATGATAAGCATATGCAATCACGCCCGTTTTATAGCGAGATCTTATGTAACGCGTTTGCGGTTATTACGTAATAAATTCAATACTCCTTGCTTTCAAATGCGAAAAAACATTGTGAAAGAAACCTAATAAACTGCTCATTGAGTTTCAAAAGCAACATTTTCTTTTAGCGATATAATGAAGCGCCGCCACGCGGGGAAAAGAAGGAGTGGAATACAAATTTTGGGAAAACCCAAGCGAAAAAGCAACTATTCTTGAAATACCATGACCTACGCAAGTTACAACTTGAGAGAAAGAAGTAAACAAAAATGAAAAAGATCAAAGAAATCAGGGGGGAAAAAACGACTCGGGGCTATTCATTAATGATGTCGCACTTTTTTTTTCAATATTCTTTACTCCCCTCCTCCCCTCCTTTGTCATATGTCACGCTATTTTCATAACATTCTTCAAAAAATGCACGATGTCACACTTGTTGTTACTCCTCCGTCCCCCTTGTCACAACTCCCCTCCCTCAAAGTACGTGTTATTTCACGAAAATGTTTGATGAATATTCGAATGTAGATTTAAGCGGCAAGTATAAGCAGTGGCGCTGCGATACACAATTTCCACATGTCACAAATTAATAGTAATGCTTTCGTCTTTTTTTTAGCAGATTTATCAAGCCAGGGGTTTTCCCTCCAGGGCTTGGGAAGCTTATTAAAGAAACATATTACCAATACAGCAACAGCGTTATCCAAACTGAATGCAGAAACTCTACACGTTTTGTTTCACAAATGTTCGATTTGTGAACCGTTCGTAATGCCGCAGATATCAAGTCTTAAGACTAAAGAGTAATTCAGACATCGTCCGCACGTCACGTCCACCACGTTAACCGGACAGACGTACGTTTTCCGAAAATGGACGTCTGTCCGCAGACGCACGTAAAGCACGTGACACTACTCTCACCCAATGGAGAGGGCGTGCTCATCTTGTCCAGCCCAATGAAATGCCACTTCCAACTGAACAGACTTCAAATATGTATCTGGCGTCTCGTCACGTTGACGGGTTCCGTACAATACGGCTTGCTGTCATGGTAACGCCGACAGAAAACTGGTTTAAAGCCCTGGTTTCCTAGAAGCGAAATCACCGAGTTTTGACGTCGCTGCTCGGCGTGACGCTGAAATCAAAGTCAAGTGATTCCGTCGTGCCACTCACAACGCCGATTTTGCTCGGGCGCGCATGCGCAGAAGAATCAAGTTTTCCTCTCGGCGAGAAGCGACGCCGAAGGTCGGCGATTCCCTCCTAGAAAACCAGGGCTTATAATGATAACTCCAGTTTCCTAGGAGGGAATCGCCGACCTTCGGCTTCGCTTCTCGCCGAGAGGAAAACTTGATTCTTCTGCGCATGCGCGCCCGAGCAAAACCGACGTTGTGAGTGGCACACCGGAATCACTTCACTTTGATTTCAGCGTCACGCCGAGCAGCGACGTCAAAGCTCGGTGATTTCGCTTCTAGGAAACCAGGGCTTTAATTCGTCTGTCACTAGGTGTAACATTGGTCGTTCATTTTCCAACAAGATCCGGGTACCCCCATTACCTGACTAAAGTTCCTCGTTTCCTCAGTAACGAGTTAAGTCGTTGAAATTGACGAGGTTCGGATGATGACAATCAACTATTTCCGTGTTCACCTTGCTTTCCGGACCTTAATCCAAGCGATTTTCTTTATGTTACATGAAAGATCATGAGTTCGTGCCCTATGGGCCACGTCATTTGTGAGAGGGTACAGCGAGTTAGAAAAGTTTGAAAACTCCTGTCTTAAGCTATTTCGTTTCAAGCTTAGACAGGAAGTTTTAAATCTCACTTTATTCTATCATTCATTTTTATTTTCTTAATATATGTTATTTTTCTACCATTCAAAATATTAAGCCGAAGAGCTCTAAAAGCGATAAAAGCGCAAGTTCAATATTTGGGATGGATATTAAAAAAAATCAAGTATGGTAAACACACCAGTAGTGGCCACTAGCCAGTGCTTAATAATGCTTCAGTGTAGTGCCCACTTCAAGGTTTATGTTCGAAAAAATAGAATTCCAGGTTTCAAAATGGATTCGAACGTCCAGGAGGTTCTCCCGCTCGTTTGATGCACTTTTGAATCCAATGGGAGACTTGGAATCCTATTGTTTCGAATACAAACCTTGATGTGGGCGCTACTGATGAAGCACTGGCCCCTACTGGTGTGTTTGCCTTAGATGCATTCTAAGGCCTACAGTCTTGAGCAAAGAAGAGACCGAGGGGACATGATTCAGCTGTTTAAATTTATTAAAACGAAAGATGTTACGGGGCTAAAGTTTAGCACTGAAAACAGGACAAGGGGTCATTGTTTTAAGCTATTTAAATCTCTGGCTAACATGGATATTAGGAAAAATTATTATTTTAGCAGGGTAGTGGAACCTTGGAACAGCTTACCGGAAGAGGTGGTAATGAGCAAGGGAGTAGACAGTTTCAAGAGGGCCATTGATCTTCACTGGGGATTGTAAATTGACTAGGACCAGTCTAGCTGGGCCCAGAGCCTGTTGCTGGTCGTCACTTTTGTATTTGTATTTGTAATTGTAATTTCATGAAAATTTATAACCTTATTTATTACTGTTTACAGAATCTTTATTTTGTTAATTCTAATTGTCATTCTAAATATTATGATCACTTAAATTGATTTTTCAGATTACTTTATGCATGTCCCCTATGGTAATCGGATCTTCTGTAACGTCTAAATCTGAAGCTGTTAAAAGACATCGTCTTGGTCGCTGTAAATGTTCCGATTGCTCATTGCCGTTCGGTGTGAGTACATGACTTTTATTTTACTTAAAGAAAAGTATACTGATTTAAACTACGTCAGTTCGTTAAAAGATGTTAAGGGGTGGGTCACAGTACCTTGCAAACATTTTTTAAAATTTAAGTAAATTTTAGATTTCTTTGAAACCATAATTGCATACTTATTTCGTAATCAATAATTTATTTTCAAAATTTAAAAATATTGCCCACTTTTTTTAAAAATTCAAGAAATTGAGGACAATTTCAATTTTTTAAGATCTTTAAGGCTTTTTTTATTCTTGCACTAATTTAAAAAAAGTTTTTTTGCTAAACGATCACTATAATCATCTCTAAAAATCTGTGCATTCATTTGCTTATGAGTTTATTAGAAAATTTTCTGTAATTCAGGGTTCGTACGGGTCATGGAAATCCTGGAAAGTCATGGAAAATTTTTTAGCGAATTTCAGACCTGGAAAAGTCATGGAAAATTGAAATTTTTGTTCAAAGTCATGGAAAATTATTTAAAGTCATGAAAAAATGTCCTGGGCAAAGAGAAAGTAACAGTTGCTAAAAGAGCATCAGAAATATTGAGTGATTTAACAGTCTTACATATTAAAACTGGAAAATTGAATGATCGCAAAAACAATTCTGAATTTTGAAATCTCATTACATCCACTTCTGTAGCAGTCGCTCGTCTTTTTTTGCAATCAGATTATACTGTTTGGACATCACTCGTTTTGCATTTACCATTATTTTCAAGACTTTTCATATTCTGTAGTAGCGAACTTGCA
The DNA here is from genome assembly GCF_026930045.1 of Uloborus diversus. Lineage (NCBI taxonomy): Eukaryota > Metazoa > Arthropoda > Arachnida > Araneae > Uloboridae > Uloborus > Uloborus diversus. The sequence goes on along the minus strand of NC_072734.1, from coordinate 187,335,229 downwards.
CATTCTTGATTTTGCCACGCCCACTTAAAAAATGCAATTCAATTGCATCCAAGTTTGTTTCCATCACTCGTAAAAACTTTATTACTAAATTTATCAGAGTTTATCTCAATTTGTTGAACGTTTTAGAAAATGTAGATCTTTAGTCAGGTGATAAAACACAGAAATAGGGGAATTCTAATGCTCTAAAACAGTACTGCTCAACATACGGCCCGCAGAACTAATCCATGCGACCCACTGCTACGTTCAATGTCAGGAATCAAACCCTATGTTCAGGAATTTCTGAATCTATTAATTTATATGCGTTTGAAAATGTGCAAATAAGTAAACAAGTATATTTGAATCAGAAGATTTATTCGTTACTGAATGTTTTTCTTTCTTTTTTTTAAAATATAAATATTTGGTTTAGAAACATGAATTTATTGAAGAATGGCTTTTCTTTAATGAACCTAAGTACTGTCAAGCTATGTGTATGCTTCAATGCACTGCTGATGCTAAAAGGCAACCTTTGAAGCAAATTGATTGAAACTTAAGTTTTAATGACTCATTCAACCTTTGTCCCATTCATTATCATTTTACCTGTTTATAAAAATTATTAGACATTTAAGCACTGTTATATTTCATTCACTATAGTTTTACTAACTTTACTAAAAGTTATATGATGAAGACAAATAAGAATAGAGTTTAGTTTTTAGGTGTACACTGATATTTTTTCAATCTCAAGTAAGTGTTTCGATGAGGTAGAAGCATTCACGTAGAAGTTTCGCTAATGCTCATTTCCAAAAAATTTCCAGTTTGAAATTAAATAGTACTATTCTCATCATGTAACAAGGTCATGAAATTTTTTTATGAAGTCATGAAAAAGTCTTCGAAAAGTCATGGAATTTTTTCATCCGCATAGGGTATGAACCCTGGTAATTAATTATGTGTAAAATGAATTTTTTTTTTTTAATTTGGTATTTAAAGGTTTAACATGCTCTAAACATTTGAGTAATTTATAAAATGCTTATCCAATGCACAGTTTTGTCAAATATGTTATCTCAATTGCAAAAAGTATTACTTTAAAGTTGTATCCTTAATAGAAAAAATCCTTAGGGATTCTAATGACATGAAAACACACAAAAAAAAAAAAAAAATCATCATCGAGAAAACGCAATTTAAAGTTTTTCTTTTAAATAAGAACACATAGCGAGCATGGCCTAAAACCACTCATAATTTTTTGAATATTTGAACTAAAGCAATGAAACTTTTCCTCTGTATTCAGAATAGTTTTTAGTTTTGAAATAAGCAATAAAATTTTTTTTGATCGTTTCATCATTTTTGGGGTACTGTAACTTAAACACATTAATAAATTTTCAGCAAGTTACCGCCCCTAAATGTTTTCCAAGTTCGTAGCTATTCATAGGCTATTGGAATGCACTAGAAAAAATTAGTTTTAAACTCAGTCTGTTCATTAAATAATGCATAGATTACATTAAAAAACGTTTCATACCTACACACACACAAAAAAAAAAAGTTTTAAACAGTCGTGCTCAACCTTTTTTTACCGGAATACTCCTTTTATCTTCTATACCAGTGGTTCTAGGGCCGTAACCAGACTTTTGTTTCGGAGGGGATTTTACCCAACACATTTTTTGAAACATTTATATGGTCTATCAAATTTGGTGTATTCTATTGATTTTTGTTACAATAGATTATCTAAACGGAGGGAGGGGATGTTCTTACAAAACGCCATGTTGTTGCATACAGGGTTCGTACGGGTCATGGAAATCCTGGAAAGTCATGGAAAAAAATTAACAGAATTTCAGACCTGGAAAAGTCATGGAAAATTGAAAATTTCATTGAAAGTCATGGAATTTTTTTTCCAAGTCATGGAAAAATGTCCTGGACAAAGAGAAAGGAACAGTAACTAAAGGAGCATTAGAAATATTGAGTGATTTAACAGTATAACACATAAAAGCTATTAAAAGTGGAAAACTGAACGTTTCAAAAATTAAATCTGAATTTTTAAATCTCATTGCATCCACTTCTGTCGCAGCCGCTTTCCATTTTTTTGCGATGTGATTTTACTGCCTGGACATCACTTATTTTGAATTTTTTGTTATTTTCAGCACTTCTTATGTTTCATATTCTGTAGTAGCAAAATTTCACGTTCTTAGTTTCGCCACGCCCACTCAAAAAAAAAAAAAAAAAAAGCAATTCAATTGCATGCGAGTTCGATTCCATCATTCGTAAGGACTTTATTATTAAATTTATCAGAGTTTATCTTAATTTGTTGAATGTTTTAGAAAATAAAGATCTATAAGTCAGGCGATAGAATACAGAAAAAGAGGAATTCTAATGCTCTAAAACAGTAGTGCCCAACATACGGCATGCAAAACTAATCCATGCGACCCACTACTACGTTCAATGTCGGGAATTACAAGTGTTCTGGAATTTCTGAACCTATTAATTTATATGCGTTTGAAAATATGCAAATTTGTAAACAAAACAAATATACTTTTGAAGCAGAAGATTGATTGATTACTGAATGTTTTTTTTTTTCAAAAAAGATCTCGTTTAGAAACATAAAGAACTAAACTATGTGGCTTTACTTTAAAAAACCAAAATACTGTCAAGTTACGTGGATGATTAAAAGCACTGTTGGCACTAAAAGGAAACTTTTGAAGCGAATTTATTGAAACTTAGTGATGACTCATTCAACCTTTGTCCCATTCAATATCATTCTGCTTGTTTTAAAAAAAAAAAACATTTAAGCATCATAATATTTGTTTCACTGCATTTTTACTTTACGAAAATTTATATGTTGAAGACAAATAAGAATAGTTTTTTAAGTGTGCACTTATATTTTTTCCATCACGAGTAAGTGCTTCAATGAGGCTGTGGCATTCATATAGACATTTTGCTAATGCTCATTTCCCAATATTACCAAGTTTGAGATTAAATAGTGCTATTCTCTTCATGTAACGAGGTCATGGAAATTTTCATTGAAGTCATGAAAAAGTCTTGGAAAAGTCATGGAATTTTTTCATCCAAATAGAGTATGAACCCTGTGCATAATAAATAAATTTCTCAATAACTACCATAAACACACAATGAGTTTGTACAATTTTTCAGTCATACTAATTTCATTTCACAAATAAAATTGAAATAATAATAACAATATTATTTTTGTCTCCAAAATATAAATAAATAAATAAATAATGGAAAGCATTTCTTTGGATGAAAAATTTCGGAGGGGGTTTCAACCCTATAAACCACCCCCTTGCCTACGGCCCTGACAGTGGTTCCCAACCTTTTGCAAGTCGCGACCCCATATTGTGTTTGCGTGTGTCGCGCGCTTTCCGGGAAAACGGCAAGGTCTAGAGAAATGAAATTTGGTACGCAGGGGTCATTTTTGCTGACGTTGTGCACACCGGAGCTCCAATTTTGATAATTTAATTAGAAAAAAAAAGTTATTTAATTCTTCATGGAATTTTTAGCACTTTTTAACCCACAGACTCCAAACCAGTTGCTCCAGAAAAATATTTATTGTGCTCAAGTGTAGGAAATTTAATTCAAATATTGTAATGTTTGGGGGGTTTTTTAAATAAATTTTATAAACTTTTTTTATTATTATTTATTTATTTTTATTTTTTAAATTTTATTTTATTTTATTTATTTATTTTTTGTTATTTCCTATCATTTACGAAACCTATATTTTTTACTATTAAATATTTAGATTTCTTTTTTCACATCACATTTCGAAGAAGTTTTCCAAGAGAGTATGTCAAATACTTTTCTAACATTTTGTTTTCAGACATCTATTCTCACGAAAGTAGTTGATGAAGCAAGAGCTCATAGCATCATTGAAGAAACCGAATGTATTTTGAAGTTAGCTGATACTGCAAATGCACTTAGATGTAAGTAGTGCACAAATTAAAAGATATTTCAGGGGGAATCTTCTTCATTTCAGTTTTATTGGGCATTTTTGGAAATAAAAAAACGCCGAAAATTTGGTGTAAGTTATTGCTTAAAATCAACTTGACTCAAGCGCATTGCAGCAACTTGACCCAAAAATCTCATTACGTGAGCTCAAAAACGGTACAGCTTCGAATATAAGCATTATCTATGAAGTAAAATTAATCCTCTTAGTCATTGAGCACTGTATAATCTTGCTTATAGAATTGCTCAAACACGTCAGATGGTAGTTGAGAGCAAACCATAATAAAAATTTACTTTTGTGCAGAAAAAAAAAAAACAATTTTCTCATGAATAACTCTCAAACTAAAATAGACAGGTTCTCATGCTTACATGTGTCAAATATACAGGGTGTTCCGTTTTAGTCTACAAGACCTTTATTTTTGCAATAGTTACTCCTAGATGCATACTTCCAATTGCAAAAATGTTCAAAATCAGAAGCAGAGTTAAGATATTGAAAGTTTGAAGCAAAAAAAAAAAAAGGAATCGACTCAACAAATACAAAGTTTACCTTTTTATACCGTCCCTAGGTAATCTAACTTATATTTATGGAAATAATCTCAATTGAAAAATATTTATAACACAAAAAAACTTAACATTTGTGCGACCAAAACTCAAGGAGATATTCAAGTTCAAAGTTTTAAGGGACCATACAGAAGATGAGATTGGAACTAATAGCTGTTACAGAAGAAGTAAAAAACTAAGTATTTATACCTTTTATTGCTATTCAAAAATAAATGCAAATGTCATGCCATGAAACGCAGAAACACAGTACAAAATCTCGAACAATTTGAAAAACCCCACACTGTATGCACACATATGATTTTAAACCCTTGTAAACCACTATATTTTTCCCCAAAAGGTGTTATTGACGGCGAATGTAAAGTGGTGTAAGTCACAAAACGCTGCATTTCATATCACGGTGAATATTGGGGACCTAGGAATCGTATAAAAATTTAAATTTTGTATTTTTTTTGACTCATTTTTATTTTATTTTTAAACTTTCAAGATCTTAACTCTGCATCTAATTTTGAACATTTTTGAAATTGGAAGTATGCATCTAGGGCTAACAGTTGCAAAAATAGAGGTCTTGCAAGTTAAAACGGAACACCCTACAACTCAGCTACTTCTTCATAAATTATCAATTCTTGGCACAAACGCACTCGAAAATCGAAATCTTAGTATCAACGTAACCCTGTATCAACTTGACCCGGTCTCTCCTAACCCGAAAAAACTATTATCAAAGGAAATGTATAGACCTCATCACAGAATGCAAGTTTTGCACATGAATTTTGTAATTTTCATAAGCTTTTTATTATGAAAGACTGTTTCTTAGCTTACTTTCTCTGTAATAACGCCCGCGTTTTAGATATTCACAGATAAGAAAATGGTAAATATGAGCTCTCTTTATGCGCAATACATTTTAAAACGAAAGTCAATCCTTTTTGTTTTGTTTTTTCTTCAAATAAGAACAGGTAATTATGTGTTAAATTTCAAAACGTTTTCCCTCAAATAAATTTAAAAACTAAAAAAAAATTTAAATAAAATGCAAAAAAAAAAAAATGTTTTTTAACTCAAAAAATCATTTCTATAAGCTGGCTCGTACTAAAAATTTGAAAGTATGACTTCTTGGTTACCTCACTCAAACATTGCAGTTAATCTTACACCGTTATATTTAGATTAATTATAAAGCAGCCAATAAGCTTGGAAAGAAGAAATATAGGCAGTGTAGTAAAAAATACAATATACCACCGGAAATTTCTTCTCTCAAGTTTTTAATTTAAATTTTAATGGCTGCTTTAGAATTAACCTAAATATAACAATATCAGTGTTGTACCTGGCAGGGGTGACACCTGAGGCGTTAATTTGCGGTGTCACCCCCTCCCCACCTCCACACACACAGACGCAAAGGAAAACAAAAATATGTAAAGATGAAATTCATGTAATTTTGAGTAACAACTTTATGTGTGTTATAACGAAATTTTATGTGAGCTGATGTACAAAAAATAAATAAAAGTGGGGGTCCGGCGGTTTACCTCCCACCCGGATTATTTTTAAATTTTTAATCTTAAAAATGCATTAGCTTCATATTTTTCCAAAGCTTGCAATTCCACTTAGGGTGTCACCCCCTAGACGAGTGACACCCGGGCGGACCGCCCCCCCCCCTCCCCCCTTAGTGAATCCATTGCGATATTAATAATGAACCAATCCTTATATAGTCTTCAGAATTAAAAAGCAGTTTTTGTATTTTATCAGTGTTCGCAGATACATCTCCGTTAAGAGACAGTGTGAAAGATCTCTTGAAGAGACAGGAAGGTGTGTTGGGAAACACCAACTTGGTGCGCATGAGACTGCTGGAGGTGGACTGCTCTTACGAAGAGAACTACAGTGAAAAAGATAAGAATTTTGGAAGAGCTGCTGGACTATTTGAGAATATATTAATTTAGAGTATAAAATTAAACAGCTGAACATAAATACCTAGAACAAAATAAACCGAAGGTTAGAGGAGATTGTAATGAATTTCTGGAACTTATAATTATCAGCGGCGTACCTAGCAAGGATGACACCTAGGTCGGTAGTTTTTGGTGTCAACCCCCCTCCTCCACAAAAGAAAAAAAATGATTTTATTTGAAAACATGAAATTTGTGCAATTTTCAGGAAACAACAACATTTGTGTTAGAACGAAATTTTAAATTGGCTAATGTACAAAAAACAAATAAAAATGGTGGTCCGGGGGGTTGCCCCGGAAAATATTCAAATTTGTAGTCTTAAAAATGTATTTTAGCTTTATATTTTCCAAAACTTGCAATTCCACTTTGGGTGTCGCCCCCTAGACGGGTGACACCCGAGGTGGGCCCCCCTCCCCCCATCCGTAGTGAGTCCACTGCGATATCAATAATGAACCAATCTTATATAAATAGTCTTCAGAATGAAAAAGCAGTTTTTGTATTTTATTAGTGTTCGCAGATACATCTCCGTTAAGAGACAGTGTGAAAGATCTCTTGAAGAGACAGGAAGGTGTGTTGGGAAACACCAACTTGTTGCGCATGAGACTGCTGGAGGTGGACTGCTCTTATGAAGAGAGCTACAGTGAAAAGATAAGAATTTTGGAAGAGCTGCTGGACTGTATGAAGTAAGTACTGTATAACCTCGATTATCCGAAGTAGTTGAGACGAACCCACTTCGGATAATCAAGAGTTCATCAGTAATCATCTAGTTTAATATGTGGTACAGTCGTTGAACTAGTATTGTGACTAATTTAACTAATAAATAAATTTCAATAGACCCTCGTTTTACGCGGGTTTATTTTACGCGGTTTCGATTATACGCGACATGTGTATACTGCCGTGTGCAAGGTAAAGGGCAGTAATTACAATTTTTTTTTTTTTTTTGCATTTTTGTCGTCTATTGTACGTTATTTTTACTGTACAAGCTCGCTTATTTGGCTTCCGCTGGAAAAAAAGGTGCGAAAAAAAAACGTCTAATTCCAGCATTTTCCCCATTCTTAGTATTGAATCCAACACCTAATTCTTCCAGTATCTCGAAAACTCATTTCTGCAGATACTGCCGTTTACATGCACACGACAGTATAAATGCATGCAACGAAAAAAAGTTTCGGTTTAGAATCCCGAAGTTTGACGAAAAACTTGATTAAACAATTTACGAAGTTCACATTTAACTCAAAAACTAATGGCAGATCGCTAATTTGACTAATTTAGATAATTATTAGGGTTCTGAATAGAGACGTACCGAGTAGCATTTTGGCCGAGTTCTCCACCTTTCACTACTCGACCGAGTTACCAAGTACCAATTATGTTTTAAGAAGAACCACCGACACACGTCATGAATTTTGAACTTACTGGAATAGTTGCATAGACCTCCTTGCATTTATAATAGTCTTTAAAAATATATTCCTGCTGAAATTCAATTATGCATTATATAAACAATTTTGTTTGTGTCAAAAATTTTACAAAAAATTATTTTTAAAATTAAAAATAAAGAAAAAAAAGGTATGATTAATCAAGTTGGAATTAAAAAAATAAATAAAAGGTATGATGAATCAAGTATGAATTAAAACAAATTACAGTAAAATCCCTCTAATGCGGACACTAACAGGACAATTTTTTTTTTTTTGTCCGCAATAGAGAGGTGTCCGCAGCACAGGTGTTTAATATAATGTTATTTGCATTGGAACTGGGGAATTAAAAATTGCCGGCATAAGAGGAATGTCCGCCTTTGAAGGGTGTCCGTTAGGAGGGGTTTCACTGTATAAGTTTTAGTCCGCCAAACATCAATAATTTTACTACAACAAATGTGCAGGAACACTGCAGACACGTGTTTCTGTCCCCCCCCCCCCGTTACAAGGAACGTCTTTTTCAGTGCATAACTTGTGAGCTAAAGAATGTTAAGACAGTCGACAAAAAAAATCCGACTTTCGTCGGATGCCTTTAAATCCACGAGCTCCCATTTTGTGCATTGAAAAAGGAATTCCTTGTAACGTCAAAACGTGTCCGCAGTGTTCCTGCACTGTGCTTTTAACGTTGTTTTACAGGGTGGCGACAGATCAGGGAAAAGTCAGGGAACTTTATTAATCAGGGAATTTTGAAAAAATTACAAAAAATCAGGGAAAATTGATTTTATGAAGAATTTTTTTTTTTTTTTTACTTTACAAAATTAAATACTCTAATTCCCTACGCATTTTCCGCCAATTATCTGTTCCAAAAAAAAGTAAAATTAATGAGGTGCGATTATAATACACTGCCGCATATTTGTGCTTTTTTCCTCAACGTCAAAGTATTGAATCTTACTTATTAACCACAGGATGAACTTCCTAAGATTGCTTCTGTATCTGTTAGGTTGTTTATTTTACCTAGCTTGAAATTTCCTTTTACGCTTTCAATGCTACGTAAAATAAACAACCATACAGGCAAAGAGGAAGCCTTCATTAATGCCTTAGCGCCTTTGCCTTTATTCCATTGTCTGGAAGTAATTAGCGTACTGTAATCACTATTTCAAGAAGAAATCTTTGGTTTTTGAATTAATACTATAGAAGCTTAAAAGTTATTACTTCTTCCTGTTTTTAATTTAATTGCTAAAATTGAACTTTCAATAAAAACTTTGTTTTTTGCCGTTATACTATTTGTTGTCACCGCAGATTATAAAGGTTTTCTTTTCTTCAGATTTAAGTGATTCTTTAATTTTATAACCAAATTGTATTCTTCTTTTATATATTTTAAAATTAACTGTTTTTTTTTTTTTTCTTGCATTTCAAAGCAATCTAAGATTCTTTTTCGTTACATACTGAAATCATTTGAAATCGAGTTAACTTGTGTACTTAAGTAAATATCTTTATTTTTTATTGTTAAAATGCTATATTCATTCATTAAAACCTATGTTCTTGATTAGAGAAAAGCTCCCTATGAATGGATGTCAAATGATTTCATCTGTTTTGCTTAAATATGTCAATCAGTTATATAAAAATAACTACATTACTTCTATTCTTTCACTATTACTTGTTATTCTTGCAACAATTATTATACTGTTTGAAAACTTAGAACTAAAAAGTAATAAAAATTATTTTGAACTATCATAAATACACATGTTTTTAAGGGTAATTTTAATAGTTTCTTAAAATTCTTATGCTAAGTGGTTTCGGGAAGTAAAATATTTTTTTTTTTAATTTTCTTTAATCTTTCCATTGTAGAAAAATTTAATATACTGTTTTGTAGGTTCCCCCCCCCCTCAAAATTGACTTGATATGTTTGTTTTTGTAACCATTTTATTAAAAATGTAGCATCTTTTTAAAATACATCTTTAGTTCAACAACTTTACACAACTTAAAACGTTTAAAATACTGCATTTTATACAAACATACAACGGATTTCAAGTAGAGCAAAAAAAGAAAACCATTATTATTGGTAACGTAAATCAGGGAAATTTGGTGAACTTAATCAGGGAAAAGTCAGGGAACTTTTTTTTTCACACTTCCTGTCGCCACCCTGTTTTATTTCCTTTTATTTTTTAAGCAAAGGTATTTTTATATTTTTTATAACTAATTTTTGTTTGTAGCAAAATTCCATTTTTAAATAAAAATTCCATATTTCCTATACTTACCTTTTTTGCATAATTTTTAATAAATAAGTTTTATTAACTTTGGGGACATTGAAATAAAGATTTATTTCATTAAAGCATTACAAACTTCATTATTCTCAAAATTTAAATTTGACTTATAAATTTTAATGTAAATGATTGCAGAATAAATGCTTGCACTTTTTAGCCTACTTTCCCCAGTAAAAGTCAGAAAAAGAAGAAAAAAGCATGAAAGAAGGCTTAATGCATCTTAAAAATATCGTGAAAAACAAAAAAAAAGTCAAAAATAAATAAAATAATTAAATAAATATTGAAAAATTAAAAATTGGAAAGTAGGGTATTGAGATGGGGAAAAATGTCTGTCGGTCTGTCTGTCTGTCTGTCTGTCGGTCTGTCTGTCTGTCCCCCCCTAATAACTTTTGAATGAATAGTCCGATTCGAACAAATTTTTTTTTGTTCGAAAGATCTCGGCGAGGACACCTCATTCCCATATTTCACTTTTTGATTTGAACTATTTTTTGTTCAATTTTGAACAGTTCAAAAAAACTTAACATTAGCGCCTACGGGGAAATTCAAGGCAATTCCGAACTGTGAGGCGAATTTGCTTCAAACAAACTTTGTAGGAAAAAGCTTTTGATAAAAAACTTGTATATAAGATATCTTTTTGATTTGAACAATTTTCCGTTCAATTTTGAACAGTTCAAATCCCTTAACATTAGCGCCTACGGGGAAACTGAAAGTCAATGTAGATTCCGTACTTGAAGGCGGATTTACTTCAAACAAACTTTGTTGGAAATAGCTCTTGACGACCTACTCCCGACTCCGACTCCGAGAATTTAGGGGGTCCTGACACCGACTCTGACTCCTGTTCCCGACAATTAATCGGACTCCGACTCCCCGACTTCGACTCTGACTTCGTAGCTCTGGCAAACATTTATACACGGAGGACAAATGACTGACTCCGATTCTTGGATTTTCGACTCCGACTCTTTTATCTCAAAATGAGATTGACTCCGACTCCGACTCCGCTGCTGTGGTTTTAACTGTGAAATAATTATTGTTGATATGATTTGTTTTTATTTTCACGCTAAAGTTTTAATTTAGGTATTTTGTTTTCGGTGAATAAACTCGAAAAATATGCGCAGACGATTTTTTTTTTTTTTTTTTTGACAATGAAAATTATTTCTTTAAGTTGACATTTTATTGTTTTTTTTTTATTTTGGTAAGTGCATTAATTCGTTTAAAAAATTATTTTCGGCAACAGGGGAAAAAGAAACGATTTTTTTTATATGATGTATTTATTTTAATGAACTTATTATTATTTTTTCGTTTTGAAAGCTGTTAAAAAAAATTTTTAATGGAAAGAAGTGTATTAGCTGTTTTGTTTAAAAGGTGCTGCTATTTTATTTGTTCGTTTTTTTGAAGAAAAGTAAGGAATATTTTTTTTCTTAGAAATCAGCTTAAAATATTAAAAAAAAATATGCTTGAAAAAATTTGCGATTTTAGCTATTTTTGAGAATATTGATCAGGTACTAGAAAGTAGTATGGGTATACGGGAAAGTAGGCTCGTCTAGTTCTAGACGGAACTTCTTGTTTTTTCTGCAACTGCTCGGTATTGGCCGAGTATCTGATCAGAATTAGGCCGAGTACCGAGTACTCGGCAAATTGGAAGAGTAGGCCGAGTGCCGATTAGTTACCGAGTACTCGGTACGTCTCTAATTCTGAATAAAGAAAAAGTTACTGCCCTTATATCAACGGTGTAAGTGAACTTTATAAAAAAAAAATATTTTGCATGGATTACATGTCATTTTTATAGTGTCATTATTTTTTGTCATTATTATACAAAACAAACTTTTTGGATAAAATTTCGATTTTTTGGACTTATCATATGCATAATAACAATAAATATTTTTTCAGTTTTTCACAGCATGTAAAAGAACATTCGGTTTAAAAATGCACGTTTTTAGAATTTGTATAAAACTATATTTTGTCTACATAATATCAATACCACTAAATTCAAAATGTACAAAAGTTTAGTGCGTTGAAAAAAATAAATAAATAAAAATCTCGCAAAACTACACTATGCAGTTAATGTCAGACAGGGTTAGTTGATTTAAACCGTGATTAAAATCATGATTTAAATCAAGTGATTTTTTAAAAAAATTCATTGATTTAAGTCAATTGATTTGAATTAAGTGATTTTTTAACAAAATCATTAATTAAAATCAGTTGATTTTAATTTTATAAATTAATTTTGCATTTTTAGAATGTATTGCTCTAAATATAACTACACTGCATTATACTACCCTAACTTCAACAGGCAAAACTGCATAGATCCCTCTTTCTGTGTGCGTAACAGATTTTCACTTTATATTGCTTTTACTCCAAAATTACAGTTTAGATCGAAATAAAAATTTAGAGTTTTTCTTATACACCATGACTAATGTAGTTCAGAAAAGTAATTGTTCAGCATATTATTTTACACTAAAAACGTACATGATAATGGAAAGCTTATCTTTAAGCAAAGCATAAAACAAAATCACATCTTATCTAAGCATTATAACGTATTTATAAATCTTAAAATAATATTGAATAATTTCAAGTCAAGTTATAGTTTAAGAACTTTTCTTAATTTTAAAAGTAAGTTGAATGGATTCATCTATTGTATGAAATATATTATGTTTATAAATGTAAAGTAATTAATATCTATAAATTTTTGAACATTTTTAAAAAAATCAAAAAAATCTGATTTAAATAAAAAAGATCCGATTTAAATAAAAAAAACCACGAACCCTGATGTCAGATAACTATGCATCAATTTGCTTTAACTGACAATGTCTGTGTCATGAACAAAATGCCATGTGTTATATTTTAAAGCTAATATTATGTCAACCATGTTTTTGAAGTTAAATGTTTTCTTGTTGAACGTGCGGTCTAATTAAGTCCTTACACAAGTGCACCATATGTCGAAATACATTCAGTAAATTACCGCCCATTAGCCAGGGCCAAGGCAGAAATACATCGCCAGCTCAGTCATTTCCAGCCGAGGACTGCAGTTTCGTGCTTATTAGCACTCATCAGCCCGGCATAAGAAAGTGACTGAGCTGGAGATGGAAAACCTCTTAAGGAAGCCAAGAGTACCAAACAAACTGGTAGCTAATATAGAACTAGCACAGACCAAACGAGTGACCAAAGTAATGGTTCGGTCACTCGTTCTGCCTTAGCCCTGGCTAATGGGCGGTAATTTACTGAATGTACCATGCCTTGCCATCAATCTTTGATTTGAAATAGTCTGGAATACTATTTAATGAAGAAAAAATGTGGATTAAACTTAAAATCTAAGTGTTTCCAAGAATTCTTTCTGTGTACCTTGCTTCAAGGGCTTCATTTTTAAGTCGTTTAAGTTGAGATATTGAATTATTTAATGCACGCACATGCCAAAACCTTGGAAACAAATTTTCTACCGTGGCTATTTTTCATTCTTTTAGCGGTGATGAAGACGCACAAAAATACTTAAGACAAAATTTCCGGCGACAGTGCAGCGAACCAAGGTCGGATTCAGGAGAGGGTCAAAGCGTCAGCTGATCCCCCCTGTGACAAGAATTTCAAAGTTATTCTTTAACTATTGGGTTGTTTGGAAAGTCATTTCGTTTTTTTTTGGGAACATGAAAGACAGTTTTCGTATAATGAATAAATATTTTATTAAATTATATATTGGTCATTCTGGTCCAACACCTTTTGCCATCTTTCTGGCAGTAACATAATTCCCCTCTCATAAAAGTTTTGTTCCTTGCTGGCAAAAAACTGGTTCAGGTGGTTTTTGACATCTTCATTTGAGGTAAAGGTTTTGCCATCCAAAACATTTTGCAGGGACCGGAACAAATAGTAGTCGGAAGGCGCCAGATCTGGAGAATATGGTGGATGTTGCAGTACGTCCCATTCAAGCTGTAAAAGTTTTTGGCGAGTGACCAAACTTGTGTGAGGTCTCGTATTATCCTGGTGGAACACTACACCCTTCCTGTTGATTAATTCGGGCCTCTTCTCTTTAAGTGAATCATTCAATTTGTCCAGCTGATGACAATAGACTTCTGAATTAATCGTTGTATTGTCCGGCAAAAGCTCAAAAAAAAAAAAAAAAAAACGATTCCTTTGACATCCCACCAAACGGAGAGCATCACCTTTTTTTGGTGAATGTTGGCTTTTGACACGCTTTGAGCCGGTTCATCTTTTCTGCTCCATGACCTCTTGCGTTTAACATTGTTGTATACAACCCATTTTTCGTCCCCAGTAATAATCCGCTTCAGAAATTGATCATTTTCTTGACGTTTGAGGAGTGAATCACACGCGTCAACGCGACGACACAAATTTCGCTCCGTAAGGACATGGGGCACCCACACATCGAGCTTCGAGGTTAAGCCCATGCCTTTCAAATGGCCATAAACAGTTGAATTCGACAAATTTAATCTCTCACCGATCTCTCGTGTGGTTATTCGCCGATTTGCATCAACTAATGCCTTTATCGCATCTTTGTCAGCTTCGACCGGCCTTCCAGACCGTGGTGCATCTTCGACATCAAAATTGCCGGATCGAAATTTTGCAAACCAGTTCTGGCACTGGCGTACTGTTAACACGCCTTCTCCATACACATCCGTCAATTTTTTTCTCGCTTGGACAGCATTTTTACCTTTTCTTAAGTAAAAAAGTAAAATATGACGAAAATGCTGCTTATTGCTCTCCATATTTAAAAGGGCACCAACCAAAAACTACTGCGTAGAATTAATAGAACTTTTTCACACACAAGCCTTGCAATATCAGCTCTCAAGACATATAATGGTTATGCGGCTTAAGTGTGAAGTTGGTTTCGAAAAAACGTAATTAAGTCCTCTGACGGGAAAAAACGAAATTACTTTCCGAACAACCCAATAAAAATAGCAAATGCACGTAGAATCAATGTAAACCTTGCTTTGTTTGTTTCTGTAAGGTATTTCTTTTTAGCGCGTCGTAATTCAAGGGATTGACTGGGGATGTCGCTATTTTGAGTTCTTTGTTCATTTTCAAAAGAACAATCGTCTCTAATGAGCTTAACGTTTTTCAGAGTACTTTTCCACCAAACCACTTGTCGCGTGCGTGTGTTGTGCGTGCTTTTTAGCCTACTTTCCCCAGTAAAAGTCAGAAAAAGAAGAAAAAAGCATGAAAGAAGGCTTAATGCATCTTAAAAATATCGTGAAAAACAAAAAAAAAGTCAAAAATAAATAAAATAATTAAATAAATATTGAAAAATTAAAAATTGGAAAGTAGGGTATTGAGATGGGGAAAAATGTCTGTCGGTCTGTCTGTCTGTCTGTCTGTCGGTCTGTCTGTCTGTCGGTCTGTCTGTCGGTCTGTCTGTCTGTCCCCCCCTAATAACTTTTGAATGAATAGTCCGATTCGAACAAATTTTTTTTTGTTCGAAAGATCTCGGCGAGGACACCTCATTCCCATATTTCACTTTTTGATTTGAACTATTTTTTGTTCAATTTTGAACAGTTCAAAAAAACTTAACATTAGCGCCTACGGGGAAATTCAAGGCAATTCCGAACTGTGAGGCGAATTTGCTTCAAACAAACTTTGTAGGAAAAAGCTTTTGATAAAAAACTTGTATATAAGATATCTTTTTGATTTGAACAATTTTCCGTTCAATTTTGAACAGTTCAAATCCCTTAACATTAGCGCCTACGGGGAAACTGAAAGTCAATGTAGATTCCGTACTTGAAGGCGGATTTACTTCAAACAAACTTTGTTGGAAATAGCTCTTGACGACCTACTCCCGACTCCGACTCCGAGAATTTAGGGGGTCCTGACACCGACTCTGACTCCTGTTCCCGACAATTAATCGGACTCCGACTCCCCGACTTCGACTCTGACTTCGTAGCTCTGGCAAACATTTATACACGGAGGACAAATGACTGACTCCGATTCTTGGATTTTCGACTCCGACTCTTTTATCTCAAAATGAGATTGACTCCGACTCCGACTCCGCTGCTGTGGTTTTAACTGTGAAATAATTATTGTTGATATGATTTGTTTTTATTTTCACGCTAAAGTTTTAATTTAGGTATTTTGTTTTCGGTGAATAAACTCGAAAAATATGCGCAGACGATTTTTTTTTTTTTTTTGACAATGAAAATTATTTCTTTAAGTTGACATTTTATTGTTTTTTTTTTATTTTGGTAAGTGCATTAATTCGTTTAAAAAATTATTTTCGGCAACAGGGGAAAAAGAAACGATTTTTTTTATATGATGTATTTATTTTAATGAACTTATTATTATTTTTTCGTTTTGAAAGCTGTTAAAAAAAATTTTTAATGGAAAGAAGTGTATTAGCTGTTTTGTTTAAAAGGTGCTGCTATTTTATTTGTTCGTTTTTTTGAAGAAAAGTAAGGAATATTTTTTTTCTTAGAAATCAGCTTAAAATATTAAAAAAAAATATGCTTGAAAAAATTTGCGATTTTAGCTATTTTTGAGAATATTGATCAGGTACTAGAAAGTAGTATGGGTATACGGGAAAGTAGGCTCGTCTAGTTCTAGACGGAACTTCTTGTTCTAACCCTTTTATAGCCGTAATATCATATATTCAAACTTACGGTAACAAGACCAGCATGTTTGTCTGCAGAAATATGAATTTAGTTGAAAATTTGATCCACGGCGCAGATTGCGCCAAAGAGAAATTTAGCGGAGGGGGGATAATGTGAAAGGATTTTGATCTCATCTGGGGGGGGGGGGTCCGTAGCATGAGGGCATGCGCCATCCCCTTTGTCGGTATCCCTGCTTAACTGACATTTTTTTGGTATGAGGGATAATGTTGGCCATTAAAGCTTGACCCCCCCTTACAAAAATTTCTGGATCCGCTCCTGCAGCGAACTCATAGCGTATCGAGCAGAAAGGCAAGATCATTGTATTAGAGGAATTTCTTATTAATTGGAAAAATAAATTTTATTTTCAATTTCAGAGTTACTTGCTGAACTCAATTGCAAGATGATAAGCACGTGTACATTTCTGCGAAGCTCACACTTTGTTTGTTTTTTCCTCTAGGGAAGCTTTTGGAGAAAATTTTCCTGAGCTGCTCACAGTTTATCAGAGACTGATAGAGTTATATTTGATAATGGACGATTTAAAGCACGCATTTAAATATGCACTACTGGTAAAGACCTATGTTTTCTTTTTAATGTGTATTTAAGTACCGGGTAATCCAAAAGTCAGGACCAACTTTAAAAATGAATAATTCGAAAACGAATGATGATGAAAAGATGCGATTTGCACTAAACGGATGGAAAAAAAGCCGGATTGTGTCTGGCAACGAACCAAAAATAGTTCTGTTGGGGCCCAACAGATGGCGCTGTCGTTGGATTTCTGATCTAGGATTGTGCAAAGAAACAAATGATACAAAAAGGAGAAACAGCAGCAGATAATGGTTATCGAATCTAATATGCATTGAACTGCTATCCATAGTTGAGAAAGCCCGTTTAGTTAAATTGTATTATAAGAGTTATGGAGAAATAAAAAGCTCTAGCGCCATCTGCTGATCGAAAACTGAACTCTTGTTTCGTTGCTACGCAAAACCTAGTTTCTTTTCTATTCTCATTCTTTCAGTGGAAACCACATATTTTTACCGTCATTCGTGTTCGAGTTATTTATTTTTAAAGTTGGTCCTGACTTATGGATCACCCTGTACTTCGTATGAGATTAAAACTGTTTTTACCTTAACAAATTAACTAGTAAATTTTTTACTTCCTCTTGTGCTTAAAGTTTCTAAATGCTAGAAGTCTTCTGTTTCAGAAAATTCTTAAATGTAATGAAGTTTTTTTTTTTTTTAAATCGAACTTAAATAGGGTAAAGTAGCCATATTTCGTCACCTTGTCCAATTTCGTCCCTCCAAGTACCTCTGGTCGGACACTAGGTGTCGCCATCGATAATATTTTCTCTAGTTACGGTCAAGAATACCCATAATTCTATTTGTTTGTGGAAGTTTCATCAGTCTAGTCCGCAGCGTTGCCGCTTTGGGAGCACTTATTCTGATTTTCAGAAACTTGAGTTATTGTAATACTCGGTAAATTACCGCCCAATAGCCAGGGCTAAAGCAGAAATACATGAAATACATCGTCAGCCTTCAATCCTCGAGTTGAACCGAACCATTGCTTCGGTCACTCGTCTGGTCTGCACTAATTCTATATTAGCTACCAGTTTGTTTGGCACTCTTGACTTCCTTAAGAGGTTTTCCATCTCCAGCTCAGTCACTTTCCTATACCGGGCTGATGAGTGCTATTAAGCACGAAACTGCAGTCCTCGGCTGGAAATGAATGATCTGGCGGTGTATTTCATGTATTGTAATACTGTTCTTAAATGCTCTTTTTATTTTTTTGTTTCATTAGACATGTTTGTTTACGGTAAGTTATAAACTGAATGACCTGTGCGTTTTGTTATGGTACTTTCACTTCACGGAAAGCAGGAAAAGCCGCCATATTGGCAAATATGATGTACTTATTTTCGTCCCCTACCGAAATTGAAACAAAAGACGTAGATGAAGAGTTTGCTATGTGCCAAAAATGTTGTCTGTTAATTAAATATTTTGTTTAAAAAAATGCACCAGTTGCGATGTTTTTTCGTAATACAACTCTCAAATCCGTATTTGAATCAATTATTTAAGAAAGGGCGTAAGTCCAATGAATTCCCGAAGGACTTACGCCATTTCTGAAATAATCGATTCATTTATAACTATTACCTAGTTTTTTACCCATCTTTGCCTCATTTGGAAAAGTATTGGAGGGGAGACAAAAATAGGATCACAGTTTTAAATTTTGATAAAAGTGCATTAAAAAATAATAAATGCTCTTGAAAAATCATGGAGGCTTGAAAAATCAATCTAACATTTATGCATTTTTTATAAACTTTTTCTAAATGGGAAACATTGTGTTTCACCTATTTGAGCTTAAATACCATGTTTAGGCTTAGTTGGTGCAGTTTTGTACTTTTTTTTTTTTTTGAATTAATTGATCGTAACATTAGCAACTCAGAAGGCCAAAAAGCTTAGGGGGGGGGGGGACGAAAAATAGCAACTTTACCCAGCGGTATATACAAGGGGAGGGTCATGACCTCCCCCCCCCCTAAACCGTCGACAATATTATCCGTCTATACAGTGTTCAAGCTCTTGATGAACAAATGCAAACGATTTCAGTAATCTTTGTAATTTATTAACTGCTTTTATCGTAAATATTGCGTCTTTTCATTGCTCATGAAATTAGTCATTACAGTTGACTCCCTCTACAACGCGATTCGACTTACGCGAAATGGCTATAACGCGATTTTTTTTACCAATAAATAATTTTAGACTTAATGCGAATTCCTCGTCCGACACACGAAAATTTTCAGAAGTGATTCGCGGTGTGTAAGTATCGGCTTTGTTATTGGTTACCAAAAATATTTTTTTCGTGAATTGACCTTCATCCCTTTAGCATCACTGGCAGCGGAAAATCCCACACCGCACTAGTCCTGAACATAGCTTTGTTTGTGTATGTACTAATAACTACTCCGCATTTACGTTTTTTTTTTTAATTGTAAATTTGATGAAATATAGCCAAAAATCCATCAACATTTTGATTTTTTTTTTCAAGTTACAAATATCATTTCTGGATCTACTGCACAGTATTATTATTGAACATTTTATTATTACTACATACCGTACTGGCTTATTTTATGTCTCTTTCCTGTTGATCACTGATTTTGTGCATCGTAACAATATTTTATGTTGATTAAAACAGCATTTTTAAAAATACAAATAAAAATTAAGTTCTTTATGTAAGAAACAGTAATATGTAGTTAAGGAATGGTTTAAAACAGTTTGAAGTGGTTTTAACAAGTTTCTAAAATAATTACATATATTTATAAAAGCATTTACACACACCCTTTTCCACAACGCGAAATTCCGACTTACGCGAGAAGTCTTGGAACGCATCCCTCGCGTAAGTCGGGATTCGACTGTATCTTGAATGCTTTGCTAAGTGCCTTATTCGTGGCTGATGTGATGCTTTTTATCGATCCCTAAGCAGTTTCAGAAATTCCTAGTACCACAACCGTAAATTCGTTCATAGGGTGAGCTCATTCTTCAGCACGCCCCCCATCCCTCTAAAATGGTAGTCTGTACCCACCCCTGACTTTACCTTACCTTTTCTGTTTCTTATTAACTATATAAATTTTTTGTATATAATGTGCTGTTTCTGTGTAAGCTCTCATTTAATTCATACTGTTTTTGCAGCTGTCTCGTTTACAGCTTGTGATTTTTGGAAAGTTTGCAGTGTAATCCTGATGCCAGTTCCTTGACTGTAACAGTAGTCGTACCACAGCCTGTACTTGTATTACTGTACTGAATAGGATTTTCGATACAGACTTTTTAATATCTTTGTGTAATGTGGGAAAATATTTTTAAATGCTATTTTTTGCTATAAAAACCGATGTATTTTTATTTGGAATAAATGTTTTGCATATTTTACACGTGTGTTTTTTTCCCCCCAATCTTTTTAAATAAATAAGCAGCATAATCTTGTAATTTTTAAATCTTCAAATATTTAAAAGATATTTTCATACCATGCATGAAGAAAATTCATTTTTTTTTTTTTTTTTTTTTTTTTTTTTTTTTTTTTGTCGGAGCAATCCACTATAATATTAAAATCTGTTCGTGTCTGTCTGTCTGTCTGCCTGTCTGTCTGAAGATCGATCTTCTCCAGAACCGCTGTGAATCAAGAATCAAACGAGATACTGATCAATTCGAAATTTTCCAAAGAAAACAATAGGACCAATCTCGTAATTGTGCGACTTTAATTAGCATAGATATTAATTAAAACGTTAAATAACAACGTTGTTTAGGAATTTTTTTTATTTCTTTCCTGTTGTCATTTTGCATATGGGTGAGCAAGTAAAATTCTAATAATTGTTTTAAAAGAGATCATTTTGGCTGCTGTCCAAATCTTAAAACAACGTTTCCATCTAGAATTTCATTTTAAATTAGTTTAAAATTGGTTGCTCTATTCAGACATAGCCTTTATTTTATCGTCTGTCATTTTTTAATTTTTTTACATTCAACGTTCTTAACTCTTTTCAGCATATGAAAGTTGTTTCTTAGCTATGTTTATTGGTTGCAGTGTAAGTTTATCATTCACCAGCCTCATATTTTGGTACATTTAGGATGTGCAACTAATTATGTTTATTTTGTTGGACTTTGTCCCGTTACATAAGTGAGTTTTCGAATTGTAATAACTCTTTTTTTCCTTCCTGTTTCGATTTTTGAAATGCAGTTTGTATCGTTAAAAGAACACGTTAAATTAAGATTATTTGGATGTCTTTAAGTGAAACAGAGTTGAACAAAAAAGAATGTTTTAAAGGATTGTAACTAAAGTTAAATTGGAATCTGATGACTTGGTATTAATTAATGCTTATTGGTATTTATTAAGTCTTGGTGTTTTAGTTTCACGTAATCAACCAAAAAGTGTGTGTCATTTTATGTAAAAAGGTGATTGTAATTGTGCATAAGTATTTCAGATAAGTCTATCAGATGTAATTCATTTTCACGTGAGCACAGATTATAGTTGATAATGCATATATTTTCATCTTTTGTGCTAATTGAAAATACTGATAACTAGGATCATTGATAACTATGATTAACGTTAAAGAGAGTTTTGATAAAAAATATGCTCTACTGGTGTTTTGCAAACCTTGCATTACGCGTATTTATTTACTCCTTAGCGCTTTAGAAACTGATGTAAGAGTAGTACAAAAACATCAATTGGACATCTCTCATTTTTTAAGTAGCCCGTGCAACGCCGGGCACGCAGCTAGTATCTTTTTAAAACCGATAGTAGCATAATTCGCTCATTTAAATACTAGAGAAGGAAGTGTTTAAGAAGAAAATATATTTTTCAAAAGACTCTTTGAGAGTAAGTATTTTAATAATATTTTTGTACTAGTGAAAATACCCGGCGTTGCCTGGGTCAGTAATAATTAAGAGAAAAAATCGTTACTTGCTTTTGTTTTCTGTTTTAAGTGAAAGAATTTAAAACACATCTTTTTGACGTGATTAAAAATCGAGTTTCTTCCTTACCCATAAAACTAAAATAGCAATAAGTATAAAGAACAAAATAGTATTGATTTAGAAACGAAAGCACTATATTTAAGTATATACAAATTTCCAAAACATGAAATTAATCTTCTCATGTTTAAAAAGATTAATCTGTTGATACTTTTTTTTTTACATGGAGTCTAAAACCTTCTCTGTATGGCTAATGAAGTACGAAGTGATTTAAAAAAGTAGCTGCGCTCGTAATCCCCTTATACTTGCTTTAGTTATTTCGGGAGATTTCAATCATTGTGGCTCTTGGTGCGATTTTACCGAATTTGCGAGAGTCGTTTTGGGGTACCTTCGATGATTCTCCCCCCTTCTTTCCTTCCTTTGTAAAACGATATGATATTAATTTTCGTTACAGAGATATCGTCGCCAGATTCTGAGATACTTTTGGTCACCATAAAATGGCGCTACACAGTTTCATCCGAAATGTTTCCAAAATAAGTTGTAAAATCTGGTGATTGTTTGAAATTGTGCAAAAAGGAAAATTAATGGAAGTTTTTGTGCTGTTTATGGATTTGCCTAATTTAGTTGCTGGATTATTTAACACAGTAAAAAGAGTCTTTTGAAAATTCTTTGATTGGCGATATTTTGTTTATATGGAGAAAGCTGAGTCTTCGGCTTCAAAAACAGCAACGTTGAAAAAACTGCCAAATGCATCAGCTACGGAAATCTTTCTGCAAAAATTTTGGCGATCTGCTGGTTGATTGGATAATGAGTAAGTGTTCAATCAGCATAAATAATAATAAAAACCATTAATTACATTAAAGTTCCGTTTAAGTGGAAAATGATCAGCCAAATCATGTATTATTTGCCAATCTTGTGCAAAAATCTTACTTCAAGATTTGACTTGAGAAAAGCCTTGAACGGTCACGAAAAGCAAAGATAGTCAACAATACAATAGTCGCTATCGACAGGGAGTTGAGATGATACACTAAATACTGTATTAAGTTGAGGAAAGCCTTCGAACATGGAACTAAAAAGCTCATAACTCGTTTTTTATTCTACTTAGAAATTTCGAACAGGTGCCATCTTCAGCAGAAAAATCAGAGCTTTTGATGGACATATAATGTAAATATGTGCAAGTATTTTTTCATCCCAATATTAGGGAATTTATACAAAAATTGTGTTTTATTGCCCCCCTAAGGGGGTTTTGCCCCCCATAACGCGGCGAAAACTACCCTATGTGTTATTCTGATGCATAAGCTATATTATTGTAAAGTTTTATGAAAATCCGTTCAGTAGTTTTTGCGTGAAAGAGTAACAAACATCCATCCATACATCCATACAGACAAACTTTCGCATATATAATAGTAGTAAGATTTTAGCCTTACCACTTATTAAGATATTATTTCTTTAATTATTTTTGTTTTTAAGCATTTCAATTTTTACAAATTTTGAGCTAATTGCTAATCTGGTTATTTTTGAATAAAATGAAATTTCTAATTTCCAAAATATAATTTCATCAATATTTCATTTGACTATTTATTATATATAATTTTACTTTGTGTAAAAGTTGGTTAAGTGAAGCAAGTTTTATATTATGTATAGAACGATTATGATTTTTTTATAAAAATTATTTCTTGATATAAAAAATAATTATCTAGAAAATTCTGGAAAAATGTCACCACAGTAGATAGATACCCTATTTAAAACACATTTTTTACCCTATTAAAAACCTTTTTTTTTACTGTCTAGAAAATTATTACTAGATGTAAATAAAAAATAATAATTTTCATATCGAATTCTGGGAGCCGCTTTTTCTATGTAGTATTTCTAAGAAAGATCTTTACACCACATAACTTCCATAAAAATTATTTCTAGGATGGGTCGATTTTTTTTTTAATTTAAATTTTTGATTATGGGTTTACATAACACAAACTAGTTAAATGCAACTTATTTGGGAATAAAATGGAAAGGAAATTGTTTAGTGAATTATAAGGTATTTTTCCATAATTTTTTGGTTGTGAAATGTTCCGTACGTTAAGCTAAATCTGGGGGATGGGAAAAATGTTATAAAATCGTCATTATCTAAAAAGTTCTAACAAAGCATTAAAATTTTTTCGGACTTTCGACAATCATGTTATTGAATAATTTCTGTTTTCCAATTGCCTTTTATTTGTTTTGTATGAACTAGCGGGAAAATACGCGTTTTTTCTGAAATTGTTTTTCTCGGATTTTGTACATCATTTATAATTTGGGATTTTATCATTGTAACATTCGACAAAGATTTTAAAGACTTAAGTAATTTATGCCTCAAATAACTTGTTTATAACTATACCAGGGTTGCCAGACGTCCCGGATTTCAGGGGATAGTCCTGTATTTTGAAAACTGTCCCGGGGGACTTCCATACCGGACGGCTTAGGTCCCGTATTCTAGCCAATAACAATATTTTACAAAACGAGGCATTATTTTATGGGGAAAAAATAAAGTAAAACAAAATATGTGAAATAAAGCGGAATAAGAAAATCTTGTGGCATTAAACGGAAAAATTATTTTCGTTTTAGCGGCAGGCAGACCATGAGGAGCTTTGTGCTCATTGACTAATGTTGGAAATATATCTCTGCGCATGCGTCGTCAATCGCAATGAAAACGATTTTTTATACTTTTATCGGCGACAGTTTGTAAGGTTTAATGCTTTGTTACGATTGAATTTTGCATATTTATCATGAAGAGACGTTCTACGTCGGAAAGCACCCCTTAAAAATACACCACATCCAGTAATCCCCCCTCCCCCTTCACACTCTTAGAAGCCTGTCGCGTATTTACTGTTCTTAAATCTGGCAACAATGAACTATACTGTAACAAAAAAAGTTATGAACCTTTTTTCCTTCCGTTCTCATTGGAATTCCCGGAAAAAGAATATTATTTATTGTACGAACATAAAAGGAAAAAACATTTTATTCTTGCCAAAAAATGTTATAAACTTGTCTCGATGATGCTGATATATATTTTGAAACGCCATTACAAATCTTAAAGTTTACTGGTATGGGCAGAGTGACTGTTTACTGTGAAAAGTGCTGATTTTGCAAGCGACACATTTCATTCTTTGTTTCCGGAAATATATGTCTGTTAGCCGAAACGTCGAAGAAAAAAAAAATGTGTTCTACGTGAAATGAATGTAAAAAAAAGAACGTTTCCTTCAAAATGTTCTTGCAGTGCGTGTTCAGCAAATTTGAAGAACTTTAAACCAGGTTTCTACATTTACATAATTTTATGTTTTCCAATGCTAGTAGGCATGAAACGTATGTAAAGAGGAACTTTGGAGAGAAAACATAAGTGACGAGGAATAACGTCTTATTTTAAAACTACAAAATATATATATATATACAGGGTTCATACTCTATTTGGATGAAAAAATTCCAGGACTTTTTCATGACCTTGATACATGAAAAGTATAGTACTATTTAATATCAAACTTGCTACTTTTTTTTTTGGAAATGAGCATGAGCAAAACTTCTATGTGAATGCCACTACCTGATTGAAAAAATATCAGTGTACACCTAAAAAACTGAATAATTCTTGCCTGTTTTCATCATATAACTTGAAGTTAAGTAAAACTGCAGTGAATGATGCTTAAATGTCGACTATTTTTTTACGAACAGGCAGAATGATAATGAGTGGGGAAAAGGTTGACTGAATCATTACTAAGTTTCAATAAATTTGTTTCAAAAGTTGCCTTTTAGTGTCAACTTGACAATTTTTTAGTTCTATAAAATAAAGCCACATTCTTTAGTAAATTCATGTTTCTAAACCAGATATTCATTTTTAAAAAATTAAAATAAAAACTTTTCATGGTAAATAAATCTTTTGATTTAAATGTACTTGTTTACTTATTTGTACGTTTTCAAATGCATATAAATTAATAGGTTCAGAAATTTTCAGAACATGTTTGAATAATGACACTGAACGTACCAGTGGGTCGCATGGATTAGTTTTGCGGGCCGTATATTGGGCACTACTGTTTTTGAGCATTAGAATTCCCCTATTTCTGTATTCTATCTCCTGACTAAAGATTGTCCAAAACCTTCAACAAATTGAGAGAAACTCTGATAAATTTTAAAACACAAATTTAGGAGTGATGAAAACGAACTTGGATGCAATGTATTTTGAGATCGTTCAATTTTCCAGTTTAAATAGCTTTCATGGTGCAATACTAAATCACTCAAGATTTCTAATACTCTTTTTAGCTACTGTTACTTTTTCCCAGAACATTTTTCCATGACTGAAAATAAATTTCCATGACTTAGACTGAAAATTGCAATTTTCCATGACTTTTCCAGGTCTGAAATTTGCTAATTTTTTTCCATGACTTTCCAGGATTTCCATGACTCGTACGGACCCTGTATATATTAGCATTTGCAAAATATGATTTTAATTATTGTTTGAAGATTTTATGTAAACAAACTTAATATAGGTGGTAAAACATCCATCCCAGAATGAGCAAAATGCTACTACTAGTAGTGATGGGCATAATCGAGAATCGAGCACTTCCGATAATTGAGAACGTGAGCTGTGTCAATCGAAAACTCGAGATGTGATATTCGAAAATTCGAGGGATGATAATCGAGAACTCAAAATACGATAATCGAGAACTCGAGATCTGATAATCGAGGATTCGTGATAATCGAGTTCTCCAGTGATCTTGAATGAATAGTCGAGTGGTTAGATCATGAGAACTCTATTATCCCATCACTAACTCCTTAGCTACATTCTTCTATATGCTAAGTTTAAAAAAAAAATTCTCTCAGTTGGTAACAAAAATTTGTGAAGCAGTAAAATGCACGACTTTGAAAAACATCCGACCACTGAGATCATTTTATAAGGTGGTTCATATAATTAACAGAAAAAAAAAGCTAAATCGAAAAACTTGGAATAAATAAATTACCAGAAAGTAAAAAATATTTGATGAATTCAGTTGGACATTTTACCGGATTCTTAGTAAATTTATTAAAAACTGATCATGTGACTTCAGAAATTAATCCCTCTACGCATAGTGTTGATTTCTATAATTTAGTATAACTTAGTATTTATGTTGCTGGGAAAACGAGCGTTTGGGGCAACTCATGAATATTTTAGTATTTCTATAATGAGAAGCTTATAAATTCTCTGGAGGTAATGATCTGCATTTTTCATGTCTTTTCTTTCCAGATTTGTAAGCATGCATTTGGCGAAATTGTATTTTTTTGAGCAACCACGATTGCTTATTGTTCTCACTTGACTGTTTTTGGCGTGCTAGCATTTTATTTTCCCACCGCCACCCTCTGCAGCATCACCGTCGACCGGCTCCTCACGATGCTGCTCCTATAGCGAAAGCCGTCTCCAGGTTGCATCCATGTCCTACACACACGCGCATTCATACACAACTACACACACACGCATGCACACACACACACTCACAAACACGTACACACACATACATCTGCACACACAAACACTAACACATACACACACGCATACATACAGACACCTACACATACACACACGCATACATACAGACACCTACACATACACACAACTACCCACACATTCATGCCTGCACACAGACGCAATCACATATACCCCCCACACAGACTCACAAAAACATACACGCATACATACAGACACATACACACACACAAAAAACACAAAAACATACTCACAACTACCCACACATTCATGCCTGCACACGACACAAACACATATGCATACATACACATACTCCCCCCCCATACACACACAAATTCATACACACAACTACCCACACACTCATACCTGCCCACAGCCACAAACACACATGCCTACATACACATACACCCTACACACATAACCCCCAGACACAAACACACACGCCTACATACACACACTCGTGATTGCGAAAAACATCATTTGAATTCAAAATCTCAAAATTCAAATTAATTTTTACTTTCTTATCTCTCCTATCTAATCGTTTCCTTCAGCTGGAGCAGCGGTTCTCAACCTTTCAAACTGCTCTGCTCCCCTCCGAGCTCCGATATGAGGTGCTCCAACCAAATGAACGTTTTATGAAGTGTCACGACGTGTGTGTGTTTTTTTAATCTTTAATCAAAACACTAACAATATTCCGTCATCTATCCAGATTGTGTTACATAATGGCCTAGAAGCAGAATTTATTGGTTATTAAAATTAAACTTAATTGTGTAGCTACTCAGGGTTCGTACGGGTCATGGAAATCCCGGAAAGTCATGGAAAAAAAATAACAGAATTTCAGATCTGGAAAAGTCATGGAAAATTGAAATTTTCATTGAAAGTCATGGAAATTTATTTCAAGTCATGGAAAAATGTCCTGAACAAAGAGAAAGTAACAGTAGCTAAAGGAGCATTAGAAATCTTGAGTGATTTAACAGTATAGCACATAAAACCTATTAAAAGTGGAAAATTGAACGATCCCGAAATCAAATCTGAATTTTGAAATCTCATTGCATCCACTTCTGTCGCAGCCGCTTGCCATTTTTTGCGATGTGATTTTACTGCCTGGACATCACTTATTTTGAATTTTCTGTTATTTTCAACACTTCTTATGTTTCATATTCTGTAGTAGAAAAAATTTCACGTTCTTAGTTTTGCCACGCCCACTCAAATAGTAATTCAATTGCATGCGAGTTCGATTCCATCACTCGTAAGGACTTTATTATTAAATTTATCAGAGTTTATCTTAATTTGTTGAATGTTTTAGAAAATAAAGATCTTAAGTCAGGCGATAGAATACAGAAAAAGAGGAATTCTAATGCTCTAAAACAGTAGTGCCCAACGGCACGCAAAACTAATCCATGCGACCCACCGCTACGTTCAATGTCGGGAATTAAACGTGTTCTGGAACTTCTGAAGCTATTAATTTATATGCATTTGAAAATATGCAAGTTTGTAAACAAAACAAATATACTTTTGAATCAGAAGATTGATTCATTACTAAATGGTCTTTTAAAAAAAGACATGGTTTTGAAACATAAAGAACTGAACTATGTGGCTTTACTTCAAAGAACCAAAATACTCTCAAGTTACGTGAATGATTAAAGGCACTGTTGACACTAAAAGACAACGTTTGAAGCAAATTTATTGAAACTTAGTGAGGACTCATTCAAGCTTTGTCCCATTCAATATCATTCTGCCTGTTTTTGAAAAAGTATCAGACATTTAAGCATCATCATATTTGCTTCACTGTATTTTTACTTTACTTAAATTTATATGATGAAGTTAAATAAGAATAGTTTCGTTTTTTAAGTGTGCACTTATATTTTTTCCATTACGAGTAAGTGCTATGCGGCTGTGGCATTAATATAGACGTTTTGCTAATGCTCATTTCCAAGTATTACTAAGTTTGAGATTAAATAGTGCTATTCTCTTCGTGTAACGAGATCATGAAAAAGTCATGGAATTTTTCTATCCAAATAGAGTATGAACCCTGAGCTACTGTCTGATCACCACTAATATGGAAAGGCAAACATCCGATTAATTGGCGATAATGAACGCATCTAATTATTTATAGGGGTGGTAGTTTACAGATGTGCTCTTTTTCTCTTAATTACTAAGAAGCAGTTTTGTACAAACGACAATTTGTTGACGGCAACAAATTTTGTTAATCTGAAGAACATTCGATCTATATTCTCACCAAAGACCCCCCCCCTCCCAAAAAAAGTGAAAAATACCGCTCAAAACAACACCCCTAAAATTTTCAACGGCGCAGTCTGTGCTATGACACCCTCTGGGTGGGCTACCCTGATTCTCACTACAAAAATTAATTGATATACTAGCTGCGTGCCCGGCGTTGCACGGGCTACTTAAAAAATGAAAGAGATGTCCAATTGATGTTTTTGTATTACTCTGACATCAGTTTCTAAAGCGCTGAGGAGTAAATAAATACGCGTAATGCAAGATTTGCAAAACACCAGTAGAGCATATTTTTGGCAGAAAACTCTTTAATGTTAATCATAGTTATCAATGATACAAGTTAGGAGTATTTTCAAAGCACAAAAGACGAAAATATATGCATTATCAACTATAATCTGTGCTCACTTTAAACTGAATTAAATCTGATAGACTATATCTGAAATATTTCTGTACAACTACGATCAGCTTTTTACATAAAATGACGCATATTTTTTGGTTGCTTACGTGAAACTAAAGTACCACGACTTAATAAATACCAATAAGCATTAATTTAATACCAAGTCATCAGATTCCATCCAATTTAGCTTTAGTTAAAATCCTTAAAAACAATCTTTTTTGTTCAACTCTGTTTCACTTAAAGACAGGGGCGTAGCTAAGGGGGGGGGGGTTTTGGGGACAAACCCCCCCCCCCCCCCGAAAAGTTAGTCTCAAAAAAAAAAAGAGAAAAAGAAGAGAGAAGAAAAAGAAAAAAAAAGAAGAAAAGGAAAAAATTCCAAGCGATTATACATATATATATATATATCTATATATATATATATATAGATATAGATATATAGATATATAAAAGAAGTAACCCCCCCCCCCCCGAAAGTCGGGTCTAGCTACGCCACTGCTTAAAGAAATCCAAACAATCTTAATTTAACGTGTTCTTTTAACGATACAAACTGCATTTCAAAAATAGAAACAGGAAGGAAAAAGATAGTTATTACAATTCGAAAACTCACCCATGTGACGGGAAAAAGTCCAACAAAATAAACATATTTAGTCGCACATCCTAAATGTACCAAAAATATGAGGCCGGTGAATGATAAACTTACACTACAATCAATAAACATGTCTAAAGAAAGAACTTTCGTATGCTGAAAAGAGTTAAGAACGTTGAGTGTAAAAAAAAAAAAAAAAGGACAGACGATACAATAAAAGGCTATGTCCCAATAGAGTAACCAATTTTAAACTAATTTAAAATGAAATTCTAGATGGAAACGTTGCTTTAGGATTTGGACAGCAGCCAAAAAAAACTCTTTCAAAACAATTATTAGAATTTTATTTGCTTACCCATACGCAAAATGGCATCAGGAAAGAAATAAAAATTCCTGAATAACGTTATGTTAGCGTTTTAATTAATATCTCCGCTAATTAAAGTCGTACAGTTACGACATTGGTCCTATTGTTTTCTTTGGAAAATTTTAAATTGATCGGTATCTCGTTCGACTCCCGATTCGCAGCGGTTCTCGAGAAGATCGATCTTCAGACAGACAGACGGACGCGAACAGATTTTAATATTATAGTAGATTTTTTTGCAACATAGTTTTGAGGTTATCAGTTTGCTTTTACATTTCCGGACGAAATGAAAACATTTTATTTTCTCCTTGTTGTTTCCCCACATTTTCAACTAAGAGAATGCATTAAATTAATACGGCACTAGTGGCATAAGAAACTCAGTGGTAGCGCTTCCACGCCATAGGTCCGGGTTCTATTCTAGGGTAGAGCACGGTCGATTCAGCCGTTCAACCTTTCAGTGGGTCGATTCAAGTCCTGGTTTCTTAGGAGCGAAGTCGCCGATCTTCGGCATCGCTCCTCGCCGTGACTCTGAAATCAAACTCGAGTGATTCCGGCGTAGCCATTCACGACGAAGATTTAGCTCGGTCGCGCATGCGTAGAAGAATCAAGTTTTCCCCTCGACAAGGAGTGACGCCTAAGATCGGCGACTTCACTTCTAGGAAACCAGGTTTTAAATGAGTACCGAGCGGTTGCGTTCCGCGTGAGACTTACTACGTTAAGCCTTGGTTTCCTAGGAGCGAAGTCGCCGATCTTCCTCGCCGTGACGCTGAAATCAACGTCTAGTGATTCCGGCGTGGCCATGCACGACGTCGATTTAGCTCGGGCGCGCATGCGCAAAAGAATCAAGTTTTCCCTTCGGCGAAGAGCGACGCCGACGATCGGCGAGTTATCTCCTAGGAAACCAATGCTTAACCGAAACATCTGCCTAGCACCGTAGAACCCCCCTTGGTCAGGAAGACGGAGGTGGGCCTTGGCCCCCATGGACTGTCGTGCCACTGGATTTGGTTTTTAGTGACATTATAAAGCGCGTGCATCAATATCCCATCTCTATTTTACCTTCTCCCCTGCTTGATTCATTCAAATAGACTCTTCTTAACTTGGCCGATTACGCATTCCATAAATTTCGTGGTCAGACTGTATGTCTGTCGCAACAAGGATCATAATCTCTCAACGGAGTATTCTAACCTGCATATCAGGGGTGATTGTGTTCCAGTATTTTACCGAATTTCCGGTATTTTCGGACGTATTTCCGGTGTTTTTGTGTCCGAAAATACCGGAATTATGTTTTTTTTTTTTGCTATGCTTTTATCTCCCTACCTCCGCAATTTTTTTAAAATTATATAATACTCGTCAAATTTGCGGGCAAGAGCCTTAAGATGGATACCTATCCCTTAAGATGGACAGATGTCAAGATAATTTTGTATAACACCAACTCAAAAGTAACTTTGTAACCCATTAAAATTTTAATCAAATGTACACACACTATTTTGACTCTGACTATTGAACTATTTAATAGTATGGCATAGGAGCACTTAAGTAATAGGGGCCAAAGATTACTCCCCCCCCCCCCCCCGTTCTCGCTTCGAAACTTTCAGGTATTTTTTGATGAACTCGCAATCAACCCTGAGCCTGCATTATGATGTTGAGAGAAAAATTGAAGGATGACATGAATTATATCTAAATTGCTTTTTGATCCTTGTCTTACCTTTAGACAGTACCGTCACTACCCGGGGGGGGGGGGGGTTACACCGAAAGTGAAATTACAAGTTTCTGAAAAATATAAATAATTTTTAAGACTACAAATTTGAAAATTTTTGGGCGGATCCCCCCCCCCCCCCGTACCCCCTTTCTTCCACCTTGAATCATGGAGTTTATACTATACTCAGAATTAGGTTCATATTGTCAGTACTTAGACTGAAAATTGAATGAATTTCATGTTTACACAGAATGATAAAACCTTCTTTATTTTATTTAATTTTATTGTTATTATTATTTTATTTATTTATTTATTTTTTTTTTTTTTTTTTTTTTTATTTTTTTTTTTTTTTGCGTTTGTTGAGGTAGGGTGCGACCCCAAATTACCGTTCCGGATGTCACCCATGCTAGGTACGCCACTGATTTAGATGTTACTGCTTCAGATACATTTAATTGTGTACAGAAATTATGTTTCACAGTTAGGTACATATCTATATCTGCAAAATTGAAACCGAATATGAATTTCCTGCTGAGTAGTAAACAAAAAACCATCATTTCGAATATGCTCCTCCAATACACATGACGATGAGGATGCTTACAGAGCAATGCCAATGCTACCACTTCAAATGGCACATTTCCTGCTATTTGTCGATACCACTTCCACCACAATCAACACAGCGCCCTCTCACGGGAGGACAATATGCCGGACCCTATGCATACATTTTAGGCTAATAGTGGATTCGGTTGACTGGGTTCCGGATAAATGAAATTCTACTCTATTTATGAATAAATTCCGACTGTTTTTAAATAAAACAACGAAACTTCAAGATAAAATCAAGTGATTTTTTCTATGAATCATTTAAACCCATTTAAACTTATTCATCAATTAGTTTTATTACTATTGTGTGTGTTCTTATTGAATTGCTGTTATTCTTATTTTGTGAATGAACAATTTAAAGAAATTGAAGCATTAAAATACTGTGAAATAAAATTTTCAAAATTCAATCATAATCTCATGCTGATGAACACAAGTGAAAACTAGTTTCACATATATGTTTTCAAGAGAGAGTAATTACCAAACATTTTATCGCCTGTTAAAGTAATTAAAAACTTAGTTCTCTCGTTCTGAGCATCACTTTTAGAACCTCTTTTGATGAATAATAATTGATTCATTAAACCTCGTAATGATAACAATTAAGCTTTGTAAGAACGATGATAATAACCTTTCCGTTCATTACGACCTTAAGAGTTATTTCATTTAACTTTTACCCGAAAGAGGAACTTCATTTCATTGTTAATAGCCGCTATATTCCTTATCGCGCGTGATGGAAATGATCAACGTTATTTGTGTAACAGAAAAAAAAAAAGCAGGAGATAAAATGTCCCATCATTTCATCTAGCTATTTCCTCTTTGCTATGTGATATTTAGAAGTGATTTTTTTTTCTCCAGTCATTGGATCCTTATGTTGAAATGCAATAGCAGCTTATTATTATTGCGATTGTTTTTTTAATAATTATTCACTTAAAACAATACATATCTTTGTAATCATTCACTTTTTGAGAGTAGCTGATGTATGTTTTAGGAGTAACGAGCGTTTTGCTTGATATGCGGATTTTTGAGCAATCACGATTGCTTATTGCTTTCATTTGAGTGTTTTTGGCGTCCTATCATTTTATTTTCTCACCGCCACCCTCCGCACCATCACCCCGTCGACCGGCTCTTCCCGATGCTGCTCCTATAGCGAAAGCCGTCTCCAGGTTGCATCCACGTCCTACACACACGCGCATACATACACAACTACACACACACACCTTCATACACATACACATACACACACAAAAACACATACAGACATCTACATAAACACACACAAAAATATACACACAACTACCCACACATTCATGCCTGCACACAGACACAAACACGTATGCCTACACACACATACACATACCCCCCTTACACACATACACATACCCCAACACACAAACGCACATACCCCCCACACACAAACATACCTGCCTACATACACACATACGTGATTGCGAAAAACATAATTTGAATTCAAGGTGTCAAAATTCAAATTAATTTTTCTTTTTTTTTTGAGCGATCACGATTGGTTATTGTTCTCACTTGACTGTTTTGATGTCCTTTGATTTTATTTTCCCACCGCCACCCTCCGGGTCCTCGCGATGCTGCTCCTCTAGCGAAAGCCGTCTCCAGGTTGCATCCACGTCCTACACACACGCGCATACATACACAACTACATACACACACATATACATACACACAGACACAAACACATATGCCTACACACATACACATACCCCCCCCCCTTACACACACATTCATACACACAACTACCCACACACTTATGCCAGCACACAGACACAAACACACATGCCTACACACACATACACATACCCCCCCCCTACACACAAACACACACGCCTACATACACACACTCGTGATTGCGAAAAACATAATTTGAATTCAAGATGTCAAAATTCAAATTAATTTTTCTTTTCTCTCATACAGCCGAACATTTTTAACGAACGCACCTTTTTTTTTGTTTCCTTTTTGCATGATTTTAAACAAATGTTTGTCTCGATTCATATCTAAAGTTATATTAGTTATCTTGAATAATTTAAGTACCAGGAAAAGAACATGCAAGTCGAAATATTTCATTTACTGACATTTCCTTCGGCGCCCGAAAAAAATTCTATTAGATTCGAAACCATCGATCCGCAATTAAAAATACGTAGGGCAGACCGGGGCACGTTTACACGGATTTTTTTCAATTAATTTTCTAAACTTTATTATTTAACTTAGGAAATTTTAGACATTGTGGTTTTATGAAGCAGTTAATGGAGTCAAAATTGATATTCGGTTGTTGTTCAGCTTTTTTAACCGTTAAAAAATTATTTTTTAAGCCCAATTCAAACGTGCCCCTGACACGGGGCACGTTTACACATATTTATTATGACATTTAGGGTGTTTTTGTTTGTGGTTTGAGCATAATGTCTTACCATCGCTAAAATGAAGCAAATTTATTAGACTGAATAGTGGATAAAGTAAAAGCTGAACGGGCATGTAGACAACACTATACGATGGTAAGCTATAAGATACGAATCTGTTACTTAATTAACGAGCTGATGTGTGCATCACATGACTTCCTTTTACTCCAATTTAATATCATTTTCTCATTATTGGCAGTTTTAATGGGATTCAATAGTTTACTCTCTAAATATCACCAACAGTGGCCAAATTGAAACCACATTTTTGAAAAAAAAAAAAAAAAAAACCCTCCAAATTTGTCGCCAAGTTGACTACTAAAACACTGGCAATATATCGCCAAGTGTCCGCCAAATTATAACATCACTTGAGTTTACATCAAAATTAACAACGATTTCCCCCCAAAAAGGGGCAAAAGACCTCGTCTGGAGCATCCGAATGCAACCAAAAAGGGAGGTGAACAACTAGACCCCACAAGGAGTCTTAAGTACCAAATTTCAACTTTCTAGGATATTCCGTTCTTGAGTTATGCGACATACATACATACGTACATATAAACGTCACGAGAAAACTCGTATTTAACTCGGGGATCGTCAAAATGGATATTTCGGGTGTCTGTACGTTCCTAGGCACATATCCACGTGTGGTCGGGTTGAAAAATAAACTCAACATTGATTCGGGGGTGAGCAAAATAGAAATTAAGGCCGATTTTTGAGTGAAATTTTTTTCGCGAATACAATACTTCCTTTTTTGTAAAAAGAAGTAAAAATGAATAAATGAATGGTGATTTTTAAAACTAAATAACGTGAAAATACTAAAGGTTTGAAACAATACAGAGCGAAAAAGAGTCCGGGCCCGTTTAGAAGTGAGACAGAGGTAGTAAAGCACACAATAAGAACGTACGTAAATGTGCCCCGATGAAAATACGTAAACGTGCCCCGTCGCCAAGTTTGGGTTTATTTTTAACGTTCCAAAAAAAAATAAATAACCTTTCAGCTCATACAAATACAATTCTCAAACGAGCTGATGTGTGCATCACATGACTTCCTTCTACTCCAATTTAATGTCATTTCCCCATTATTCGCTATTTTAATGTGATTCAATATTTATTCTCTAAATATCCCCAACAGTGGCCAAATTGAAACCAGATTTAAAAAAAAAATTTTATCGCCAAACTTTTCGCCAAGTTGGCGACAAAACTTGGCGATCAAAAGACTGGCGATATATCGCCAAGTGCCCGTCAAATTATAATACCACTTGAGTTTACATCGAAATTAACAATGATTCCCCCCCCCCCCCAAAATTGCAAAAGACCACCTCTGGAGCATCCAAATGCAACCAAAAAGAAAGGTGCACAACTAGACCCCACTAGAAATCTACGTACCAAATTTCAACTTTCTAGGACATTCCGTTCTTGAGTTATGCGACATACATACACACATACGTACATACAGACGTCACGAGAAAACTCGTTGTAACTCGGGGATCGTCAAAATGGATATTTCGGGTGTCTGTACGTGCCTAGGCACATATCCACGTGTGGTCGGGTTGAAAAAAAAAACTCAATATTCATTCGGGGATGAGCAAAATGGAAATTAAGGCCGATTTTTGGGTGAAAATTTTTTTTCGCGAATACAATACTTCCTTTTTTGCAAAAAGAAGTAAAAAGGATAAAATTTTGCTAATTTTTATATATTTGTTCTTTTTTAACTAAGAATTATTTATTCACAACAAGCTTCAAAACGTTTAACTCAAAATTTACTCGACTTGGTAGAAAACAGAGTATTCTTTCTGCATGCTAGACCGAAGTTGGACTGATGCTCAAAAACTAGTGAGGATATTTACTAAGGAGCAGCATCAATCTGTGTTACGACTCTTGGCTCTCCAGTTATAACTCATTTTGAAAACGAGCTAATGTGTGCATCACATGACTTCCCTTTACACCAAATTTAATGTTTTTGCCCCATTATTGGAAAATTTGATGTGATTCAATAGTTAGCTCTCTAAATATCACC
Source organism: Uloborus diversus (assembly GCF_026930045.1). Lineage (NCBI taxonomy): Eukaryota > Metazoa > Arthropoda > Arachnida > Araneae > Uloboridae > Uloborus > Uloborus diversus. The sequence continues at coordinate 187,297,343 of NC_072734.1, read as the reverse complement.
AACAGTGGCCAATTTAAAACCAGATTTAAAAAAAAAACCGCCAAGTTGGCGACCAACAGACTGGCGATATATCGCCAAGTGCCCGCCAAGTTATAACACCACTTGAGTTTACATCGAAATTAACAATGATTTCCCCCCAAAAAGGTGTGAAACACCCTCTTTGGAACATCCGAATGCAACCAAAAAGGGATGTGCACAACTAGATCCCACTAGGAGTCTACGTAAAAAAATTCAACTTTCTAGGACATACCGTTCTTGAGTTATGCGACATATATACGCACATACGGACGTCACGAGAGAAGTCGTTGTAACATACCGTAGCCTTCGAGATAGGAAGGCCATCCAACTAGCAAATGACGAAATAACTGAGTAGGTTTAGTTTTAAAGATTAATTTCACGTATAGTTAAATTAGTGTTTAATTCAGGATTCGGTGGGTTGTCAGTTACGTTATGTAGTTGTTTATAGGAGGCCCCGACTGCAAAAGGTTATTAAAAATTAAGAGATCGTATATAATTAGTTAGGTATTTAAAATTATTCATCGTATAGTAATTTAAATCAGTGTTTATTTTACAATTCGGAGTTTAGTTTAGTTAATTTTTGTACTGGAATTGTAAAATAAATTTCATTTCTATGTTTAGGTAGGAAATAGAATGTAAGTGTAATCAGTTATTTTTTGCTTTTTAGTTCCTGGGTATTTTTTTGAAGGCGGTTTTTTTCATTTATTTAAAAGTAATTTATCCATGAAAATATTTAAGTCTTAAAAAGTATTCGAATAAGTAAACACGTTTTATTTTACAATTTTGTTAAAACGAAGTTATAAATGAGCAAAGCTCTATTTTTCATTTGAAAACATTTTTAAAACTAATCACATTTTAAACTACTCGTATATTGTATTGAAACATCAAGTCTTAAAACGTATTCAAATAAATAAATGAGCTTTCATTTTACAATTACATCAAAACAAAAAATAACTTTAACAATTGTATTTGAAAAAGCTTTGAATGAAATTTGAAAAAATAAATTAACAATTTTACTTGAAATCGGGAAACATAACTGCAACATGTTTCAAAGACATGACATCAAATTAAAGTAATACTAAATTATTAATATTATCTTAGCTGAGCAAATCAATGCTTTGAACAAGACATGAAGACTTGGGTGCCATCCCCCCCCCCCCCCAAAAAAAAAAACGGTGCTCCTCTCCCTCCAGTTGTGAAAATGTAAGAAAAATTCCCCATAAACCATCTCCCCCTCCTCCTTAAATTTCAATGACAGTTATTTATAACCTCACCGTTGAAAAGCTATCATTATTATAAGACCATGATTCCCCCCCCCCCACTCCTCGGTGGGCATTTTTGAAAAACACAGGAATTGAACTTGAAAAACGTTAATTGTAGAATGAATTATACAACAGCATGAATACTGTATGTTGTACATGAAAAAATGTATTTACAACATCTAAACAGCCTTTTTTTCCCTTTATTTGGAATTTTGCTATTTTTTTCTTTTTAGCCATTTCTGCTGCTAGTATCATTGGGGAGGGGGGCTTTAATAGTTCATCATTTTAGGCTATTGTAAAATTATTTTAAAAAGCATTAATTGATGACAAAGTAACCCTTTTCGAAAAACTTCCCATAGAACGACCATTTTAGCAGCTTTCTTCGATACTTAAAACCTCATTATATGTTAAATTTAGATCAAAATTTTGCTGATTTGCTCTTTTAGGAATTCAGTGTGACAGTTTGTGACATGGGGTGCAAGGGGATAACAAGAAGTGTGACATCACGCGCTGTTTATAACAATGTGCTCATGTAAAACAGCGTTACATGTGACAAGGGAAAGGGGGGATTTGTTCAAAATTTTGTAACATCCTTTATGGACCGCCCCTTAATCCAATTTATGTTACAGTTCCAGGTGTTCCTGCAAGTTTATTAACAGAAAATCTAAGGAATTCAAAAAATAAATAGTTTAAGATATTTTGCCCTTTATAAGCATAACAAACAAGCATAGAGCATTTGGCAAAAACACGTTGTGTATCCACTGCTCAAAAGTAATCTTTCGCAAGCCCAGAAATTATGAATCCAGTTAACTCAACAGCAATTTATGCATAAATAGCACAAAACTTCAAGACAACAGTGAAAAAAAAAACAAATTCATATAGATATTTTTTCATTTACACATAGAATCAGCTTGTTTGGATAACATTGCAGTGGCGTAGTCGGGGGGGGGGGGAATGTTTGGATATCGAACCCACGACCTCCGGCATTCAATGCCCAGAATTACGGAAGCCCATCAAAGAATGTTGTTGTAAAAATAAAATAACACATGATAGCTTATGAAACAATTGAATCGAAACCAAATATATAAGCTTAGTTTAGTTAAGGGCCTGTTTAAAGAAACTTGTTCAAATATCAACTAAATATCAACACCAAGTAACGTTGCTTCTGATAGCAACAAGTATATTTGCAGAAAATTTTGACACATGTATATTGTCAGCTTGGCCAATTCATTTCGAATAAATGCGTGTACAAGATTGAAAAAATAAAGAAATTAAAAGTTGCAAGCTAACCGTTTCTAATATTGAAGCAGTACGCTGAAATAAAAACTTACAGACAAAGATATTAGAAGCGGACTGACAATTTTGTAATGTAAGGGAGTTTAATGTTTGTTTGTGTAAGGGAGGAAAGTTAAGTAACCTTTTAACTGCATAACTCTTCTGCATAAAAAGTAAATTAGTTTATCTGAGCAAAGTACTTACCTCCGAACTTAAAAATTTATTCCGAAAAAGCGCCCAATCTTTTCTTTGCATGCAGCTTGTTTGGATCGGAAATCGCTCTGACTCACTTTCACTCAGACACTTATAAGAATAGTATCTTTTTTTTTATTGCCTCTACATTCCGGTACGTGGAAAGGATGAGCCAAATCCAATAGTATTGCATTCAAAAATGTGCATCCGAAGCAGGGTTGCCAGATTTCTATTCCTATTCCTATTCCTATTCCTATTCAGAGTCACAACTGACTACAACTGTATTTATGTCGAGGACTGCATTCTAAGTGCCTTGCCTCCATTATTTTATATACCGATAGATGGCAGCACCATCACTGGATCGAACAGTTAATGAGAATTTAGAACTAGTCCAGGAGCTAATAGCTACCTGGTGCTATTAGTATTACCCCAGAGGTATCGTTTCACTTGGAGGACATTGAGACCACGAGCATATTTAACGTCGCCCAGTCCCCTTTAATGACGACGGTGGGTCTTCGACCATCGAGGTTCGAACCCGAGGCCCTCCGGCTCCGAATCCGACACTCTACCGATCGGGCTACCACGGGCCCGGTTGCCAGATTTAAGAACAGTAAATACGGGACAGGCTTCTATTTTTTTTCTATTCAAGAGTCAGAACTGACTACAACTGTATTTATGTCGAGGACTGCATACTAGTGCCTTGCCTCCATTATTTTATATACCGATAGATGGCAGCACCATCACCGGATCGAACAGTTAATGAGAATTTAGAACTAGTCCAAGAGCTAATAGCTACCTGGTACTAGCACCCCCAGAGGTATCGTTTCACTTGGAGGACATTGAGACCACGAGCATATTTAACGTCGCCCAGTCCCCTTTAATGACGACGGTGGGTCTTCGACCAGCGGGGATCGAACCCGAGCCCCTCCGGCCCCGAGTCCAATGCCCTACCGATCAGGCTACCACGGCCCCTACAGGCTTCTAAGAGTAAAAAAAAGGGGGGGGGGGGATGGAGGCATTTTTGAGACGTCTATTCATGATAAGTCTGAAAAATTCAATCGCAACAAAGCATTAAACTTCGCAAAATGCCGCCTATCAAAACATAAAAATCATTTTCATTGCGATTGATTGACGAAGCATGCGCAGAAACATGTTTCCAGCATTAGTCAGTGAGCAAAGAAGAAGCAACCATAGGGCTCCTCATGGTCTGCCGCCAAACCAAAACATACAATTTATTTATTTAAAGACAAGGGGCCGTGGTAGCCCGATCGGTAGAGTGTCGGATTCGGGGCCGGAGGGTCCTGAGTTCGAACCTCGATGGTCGAAGACCCATCGTCGTCATTAAAGGGGACTGCGCGACGTTAAATATGCTCGTGGTCTCAATGTCCGCCAAGTGAAACGATACCTCTGGGGGTGCTAGCACCAGGTAGCTATTAGCTCTTGGACTGATTCTAAATTCTCATTAACTGTTCGATCCGGTGATGGTGCTGCCATCTATCGGTATATAAAATAATGGAGGCAAGGCACTTAGTATGCAGTCCTCGACATAAATACAATTGTAGTCAGTTGTGACTCTGAATAGGAATAGGAATTTAAAGACGAAGCTTCTACCACGGAGCCCCCAAAACATACAAACCAAATCAAGACAATTTTTGCGATTGCTGCCACATAATTTTCTTAGAACTCATTATTTCGCATTTTTTGTGTTATTTTTCCCCCCATAAAATAATGTCTCGTTCTGTAAAATATTGTTATCAGCTAGAATACGGGACTTTAGCCGTCCCGTATTGAAGTTCTCCGGGACGCGGGACAATTTTTTAAAATACGAGACTGTTCTTTGAAATCCGGGACGTCTGGCAACCCTGATCCGAAGTAACATACTGTCCGTTCTCGAAAGCGAAGACTACCACTCAGGACAGATTCCATTTCAAAAAGGGGTGATAGGTTGAGGATGGGCACTTACCGCTCGCCACTTGCCTGTCTTTGAACACGTTTTTTTGCACCTTTTACTTCCGGGTTTCCCTCCCTATTTTGATAAAATCACAGCAGACCTGACGCATGCGCAAATTGGCGCTAAGTCTCGGCTTAGGAAAACGAACCTGTCCGTTCTCGAAAGCGAAGACTACCACTTAGGACAGATTCCATTTCAAAAATGGGTGATAGGTTGAGGATGGGCACTTACCGCTCGCACTTGCTGTCTTTGAACACGTTATTTTGCACCTTTTACTTCCGGGTTTCCCTCCCTATTTTGATAAAATCACAGCAGATCTGACGCATGGGCAAATTAGCGCTAAGTTTCGACTTAGGAAAACGAACAGTATATCCTATTTCAGCTAGAGCAAGCAACACTATTGTTTACTGGTAAACTGCACTGCTTTCAAAATTTCGCGCCAAGTTCATAGATCGACGACTAGTGGCGTAACGAAGTGGGAGGGAGGGGAGTTTTCTGGTCTGTTATCATTATGGAATGTCAAAATATATTTCGAGTGTCTACACGTTCTTACAAATACGCACTTATCCACACACGCACTTATCCACACACGCACTTATCCACACACGCACTTATCCACACACGCACTTATCCACACACGCACTTATCCACACACGCATTTATCCAAACACGCACTTATCCAAACACGCACTTACACGCACTTATCCGCGTGTGATCGGGTTGAAAAAAAAATCTCAACATTCATTCTGGGGTGAGCAAAATGGAAATTAAGGCCGAATTTTGAGTGAAAATTTTTTCGCGAATGCAATACTTCCTTTTTTGTAAAAAGAAGTAAAAAAAAGACTAATTTATAAAAACAATTAATTTTTCAATGATGTCTGCATAACCATTGCTCTAGAAACTGCATAAATATTGACACAATGATACAAGTCCCTCGTGTATAAGAGGATAGTGATCCCTTCTGGCCCAATATTATTGCGGTATTTCTTAGTTGTTTCGAATCAACAAACTGTCGCATTTATTGACGGGAGCAGCAAATCTCATCGACACAGCACGTAAACAGAGACGCAATGAAGAAACCGCCAGTTTCTTTTTTGTAAAAGGAGGTAAAAATGCACTGCGTAAACGTGTCCTGTAGTACCTCAAAAAGTATCTCTCAGCTTTGAAAAAAAAAAAAAAAAACGTTTTAAAATATCGTCTGAGTTATTAAAACTTTTTTTTAAAAAAATGATTCGTGATCAAGTAAACTATAGGAGGCGCTGCACTCTAACTAATGGCGGCTGAAAGAGGCAAAACTAAGACTTGTATCACCTGTCCAATGAGACAACTGTCTTCTCGCAAAATAACAATGTTTTACCTATTTTTCTAATTTTTTAAATCACGGCAAGACGTATTCGGGCTCTAGAACGGCATTAAAAAAAAAACTCCCAAACGCGAATCATTTTTTTGAGCAATCACGATTGCTTATTGTTCTCACTTCACCGTCCTTGATGTTTGGTTCCTTTTTCAGCTTTGACCAGGGACACCAGCACCACCGGCCTCTGAAGGCACGGCTCCGAGCACTGCCACCTGAAATCCGTTTCTCCTGGTCGATGGCGTCCATGTCCTGCACACACGAGAGCTCACACACACACACACACACACACACACGAGCCTTTACACACATACACCTACGTGCATACACACAGGTCTACGTACACACACGAGCGCTCACACACACACACGCTCATACACACAAGCCTTTACACACATACACCTACGTGCATACACACAGGTCTACGCACACACACAAGCCAACACATGCACGCACGCGCGCCTACACATACACACACGCCTGCACACACACACAACTATACACACGTAACGGCCCAGGAGGAGGGGTAGGCTTGGGGGACAGGAGCTGTTTCTAGAAACAATAGCCTCCAATGAGTAGGACCCTGTCGTAACTCGTGATTGCAAAAAACATAATTTGAATTCAAAATTTCAAAATTCAAATTAATTATCTTTTTTTTTCCTATAACTTTCTTCTCTTTTCCTCCAACAGATTTTTGAAGGTTACCTACATTGCCTGGTTTGAAAAAGACAATGAAGTGAAAATGATCCCCTGTACCATACCTTCATCACTCTTTGCACGTATTTTTTTTCCATTCATTTGAGACGAAATTTAAATTTAACGTTAAATTTTCATTTCAAGTTTTCATTTATTTTTTTTTTTCCGATTAAATGAAACTTTATTTAAAAACCAATAACAATTAAAAGTAAAAGGTGGAACTTTTCTTCATTTTTTAAAGTGTTATTGAAACGAAATTATGGTTTACGGGCATCGCAATAAATCTGAACATTTTTTTTTTAACACGAATAAGCAAAAAAAAAAAAAAAAAAAAAAATTAAAGTGTTGTTAATAATCTGCAGATTACAGTTCCTTTCAGTCGCTTAAAGTTTGGATATTTTTTATTTGCATTTCAAAAGAGATTTCTAATCAAATTATCCAAGTAGCATGGACTGGACATTGAAGTTTGCCGACGCATGAAAAAATATTTTTTCCTAATAGAGTCAGAGAAAATCTAAATTTAGAAACTCATTACTTCTTTGATAAACAAAGAAAAGATGAAAACAAAAATTTACTGTTTCGGTCACAAAAGTTTCTAGCATTTTGTACACGCGGCTATATGAGCCTCCTCCACACTGCCCAAATACAACTGCAAAACATTTATACAGTGAAACCTGTATATAACGATACTGTCTATAATGATATTTCTTTTAGGTCCCAACGGTATCGTTGTAGACAGGTTTTACTGTATGTATATAAATAAATGAATAAATATATATATATATATATATATATATATATATATATATATATATATATATATATATATATATATATATATATATATATATATATATATATATATATATATATATATGTATATACATATATATATATATACATACATATATATATATATATACATACATATATATATATATATATATATATATATATATATATATATATATATATATACATATATATACATACATATATATATATATATATATACATATATATATATATACATACATATATATATACATATATATATATATATACATATACATATATATATATATATACATATACATATATATATATATATATATATATATATATATATATATATATATATATATATATATATATATATATATATATATATACACACACAGTAGGCGCCTCTTAATGTGATCACTTTGGGACAAATATAATTTGATAACAATAACCGATTAATAACAATAGCCGAAAGGAATCAAGGACGCACAAAAAGAAGATTTTTTCAATTAAGAAACATACAACTGAAAATTACAATTACTGAATTAAACGCAGTTTAAAATTATAAATTAGCAGATTGACATAGTTCATTTTTTCCATCGAATAAACCATTCGTCCGATGCTAAAGTATTGTTTGCTCATTTTAAAAACCAGAAAACAAGTTTATAAAGTTAAGTTTTTTCTGCATTAGCGAACCACTTACTCGCCCATCATTTTCTCTGACATTCGTAAACCAATGTCAAAGCAGATGCAACATCACCAACATTTCCAGCACGGTTTCGCTTGTTATTTGAATTTTCAATTTGTGTTCAATCACGTCATTTTTTTTTTTTTTTGTAATATACAAAGCAATGGCTGAGAAATTTTTGGATGTACTGCCTTGACTCATCATGGTTGAATTGTCAAAGAATTTAAAGAGAAAAATTCTTCTGCTTTACTGATGAGAAGGGAACTTATTTTCCGGGAAGCTACTTGTCAGTGTTTGTCTTTGTAATTCTGTTAATTGAGGAACAAAAAAGGGAAAAAAATTCAAAATCTATAAAAAAGTGATAACAATAAACGAATACACTGATTACAATATCCGATTTTTTTAACGCATGTTAATATACAAGTGTTCCGGGTCTCCGTGATTCTGATAACATTAAGCGAATGATAACATTAACCGTGATCACATTAAGCAGCTCCTAGCCCCGGGTGTGATCCATCTGGGGGTGACACCCAGAGTGGAATTTCAAGTTTCCAAAAAATATGAAGATAAAATGTATTTTTAAAACTGCAAATTTGAAAATTTTCAATGGGAAACCCCCTGGACCCCGTCCTTTCCACCTCGAGTCATGGAGTTTATACTATACTCAGGATTAGGTTCATATTGTCAGTACTTAGGCTGAAAATTGATTGAATTTCATGCTTACATAGAATAATAAAACCTTTATTTATTTATTTATTTTTGCGTTTGTGGGGGGGGGGGGATTAACACCCCAAATTACCACCCCGGGTGTCACTTATGCTAGGTACGCCACTGATATATACGTATATATATTTTTCCTAACTTTGAAATGCAACTGCAAAAATAATAATATGCTTAAATTTAAAAAAAAGAAAATTCTTTTCAAAATATTTAATTAATTTAAAAAACAATCTTTTAAAAAATTAAGACCCAGACTTAAATGTTTTCTCATGTTGAAAATAGCAATCAAAAGAGTATTTGTAAAGAAAAAAGATGTTCGGATCTTCCATGGAAAAAGAATAAAGAAAACAAATTTGGGAGAAAACATCTGTTTTTAAGATTAGTTTTAAAAAGTAAAGTAGATTACTTGGAGATTTATGGTGCAATTTAAAATTTCTGAACTATAAAACGCAGATGTTGCTCGATATCTAGTAACTTGTAAAGAAAACTTCTTCGTAGTTTACAAAAATACTCGAGATCATTTCTTTTTGAAAGACTTTTTTTTCATCGGTGTGGAAAAGCTCTTCAAGAAATTTTGACATTCAGTGAAAGTTTGAAAATACAGAGCAAGAGTGGTATAAATTTGAAAATTACTCAATTGGATTCGTTTACTTTGAAAATCCTAATGATCTGAATATGGGGGCGAACTGTTTCTTTTATTTTAAAATGTGTAACTCACTGCGTTTTTTAAAAAAAATGTTTCTTAAAAGTGTGCAATTCCAGTATAATAGCTTTGAAACTCATATCAAATCAACTTGAACTCATGCTGTTCATAAATGTAAAGACAAAACTTCAGCCCTCTGACCAGGAGCAATTTGTAATTTATAAGTGCGCCATAAAATATATTAGAAAGCTCATTTATGATAGTCAAAAGGAAAACGAGCAACTTAGTTCAATATCAGTATTAGAAGTTTTCTGAACGTTTTTACTTCCTTTTACAAAAAAGGAAGTATTGTATTCGCGAAAAGAATTTCACTCAAAAATCGACCTTAATTTCCATTTTGCTCTCCCCCGACTTTGAATGTTAAGTTTTTTTTCCGACTCGACCACACGTGGATAAGTGCCTAAGAACGTATAGACACGCGAATCATCCATAATGACGCTATTCCCGAGTTGGTTAGAACGAGTTTTCTCGTGACGTCTGTATGTACGTATGTATGTATGTGCGTATGTATGTCGCATAACTCAAAAACGGTACATCCTAGAAAGTTGAAATTCGATACGTAGACTCCTAGTGGGGTCTAAATGTGCACCTCCCCTTTTGGTTGCATTCGACTGTTTCTAAGGGGGTCTTTTGCCCCTTTTTGGGGGGAAAATCATTGTTAATATCGATGTAAACTCAAGTGGTGTTACAACTTTGCGGACACTTGGCGATATATCGCCAGACTTTTTGTCGCCAACTTGGCGACAAATTTGACGTTTTTTTTAAAAATCTAGTTTTTAATTTTGCCACTGTTGGTGATATTTATAGAGTAAACTATTGAATCACATTAAAATTGCCAATAATGGGGAAATGACATTAAATTGGAGTAAAAGGAAGTCATGTGATGCACACATCAGCTCGTTTAGTATTTGACGTATTAACATGTACCAAGGTTTATTATTGTTCATTTATTTTTGTCCTCCCAACCAGGGGCATGCGCAGAAATTTTGGGGACCGTCACGAATGACTTTTTCAGGCCACCCTCCATATTGTTTACCCCTATATTTCACCCCTAGTTTTAAAAATATTGGGCCCCCTTCAAGCTCGGGCCCGGGCCAACAAGTGTCCCTTCTCCCCCCACCCCCACCCCTGTGCACGCCCCTGCATCCAACTGGCTCGGATTCCAGTTAGTTCGACTATTTTTATGTTCCAAAGTATTTCGAGATATCGAGAATCTACTCAGTTATTCAGGCAAAGTCATTTTGATTTGAGAAACTTTCATCGATTGAAAATCGATTTAGCTTCGACAAAGAAAATAACTTGCACTGAAAGAAATGATTAAACTCATTAAATTCTAGATGCGCATTTTTTGCTATGATTTTCATTTAGATTATTTTTATCTTTGAATATTATTATCTAAATTGCTTTAAATGCCTTCGAAACATCTGTCTTGCTTTACAACACAATTATCTAAATTTTCCGCGTTTTGCGTTTTTGAAGCTTGTTGAAGGCAAATTGCATTTTTTCAATCTTTATACGCTTTCCTTTTTTGCCACAGCTGTAGTTTCAGACATTAATTAATGGAGAAGGGGGGGGGGGGGATTTGAAAATGGGGGAGGTTTCATTATGTTTACATGGAAAGAGGAGACATATAAAGATAAATAACCAATTAATTTTGCATAAACTCTTGGATTCTTAATCAGTTGTTTAAAAAAAAACATGAATTCTTTAAATTTTGTTTGGTCGTTACTAAATTGGAAGCAGATGTCTTGAATTGCTAACGTTTCAGTTACGATCTGGATTATATCGATGAAAAAAGTAGGCATTAAAAAAAGATGTGGTTTTCTAATAAGTCAAGCTGAGTTTAATTTAAAGAAATATGTTGATAATTTGCAGATAGAACCGGAAATAACTGTTTTGCCGTAACCGGTAACCAGAAAATACCGGTTTTACTAAATTGTAAAATCGCACGCAGTACCGGTGTTCGGTATGCCGCATGACAACCCTATTCAGATATTTCAGCATTTTGCCAAATGTCTTATAAGCTTACATCTTTTTGCGCTGAAGAGGGGATCCTTTAACGTCGCTGTTCATATTTTTTACATTATTTGCTTTTAGTAGCGGATTTTAAAAGGGGGGGGGGGGGGCAAAGGGCCCGGACACCCCCCAAAAGGGAAAATTAATTTAACTATTTCATTTTGTTTTCAAATTGACTTCTCTGAAAAACATGAAGAAATGTTTACAGTTATTTAAAAGAACACAAAAGACAAATCTTATTTGAATAAAAGCATTTTTGTTTGCTAAAGAAGTAATACTGGAATCAGAGACCAGAGCGGTAATTTAACTTACTGGTTTCGAATTCAAAGAAACCCAATACCGCCATTCGTCTATTAATTATTCTTTGATGGAATCAGTAATTGCCATTTTTTAAAAAAAATGTGTGAAAATGGGCCTAAAAAGTCATTTTAATCCAGGAAGCTATTTGCGAAATAATAGATTTATTTTTTCAGCTTATAAAAAATATAAAATGAAGTAAATGACATGGTAGTTTCTTGGCAAAGCCATAATATTAATTGAAACGGCATGTTGTATTAAAATTTTTAAAAACAAATCAGCAATTATTTTAAAATTCGTAAAAAAGTAGCTTTTGAATTCTTCAATAAAACCTATATATTATAAAGCTATAATTTCCTTATTTACTTAATATTTTATAGTTAAAATATATATTTTCATTTAAAAAACTCAAATGAGTTATGAGTTCATTTAATAACCTTGTCCTCGTGTCATAATCGTTATGAAAATGATCCTAATTAAAACCGCTCAGTTTTCCGCATCTCGGTGAAATTATATAGCGGTTAGTATTTAATTGGTTTGAAATTGGTAAGATATTTTACTTCACATTCAAAGCAGAAAAGTGCATAGTATTTATGTATTTAAAAGTATATTAATTGGCCTTAAGGGACACTGAAAAAAAAGAAAGAAAAAAAAAACACATTTGAAAATAAAGTCATGAAAACTTAGCTGTGGAAAAGTTAAATGGGAGGTGGGTGAGCTTTTTAATTTCTTAGGCCCAATTATTTCTGTATCCGCCCCTGTTTGCGTTAGATTAGTGTATTATAAAAGCTAATTGTTACTTCTCTTTCTTTTTTATTTATTTATTTACACATCTTTTTATTAATACGGGATTTTTTTAAAGTTGAAATTCATAGTTGAGGCAAACCTAACCTGGTAGAATTGTGAAGGCAACGCAGATCCTAATCACAGCATTGCGACACTGTCAGGTTAGAATTGCCAAAACTATAGATTTTTTTTTCCAACTTGGAAATAGGAGAAGGATAATAACTAAAAGGTGAAGAAATCGTCATAAAAGTTGAAAAGGAACTTTGTCTTCATTAAAGCTATATTATAAGCATGCGTAAGTTACAGCAACTCGGATTTCTCTCTCCCCCTCCCCTTCCGTTGATCAAATCAAAAAGAAATAAATACATAAATAGCCATGAGAAAGAAAAAAATATATAAATAAAAGTTCACCTGAGCAAATAACTTTCATCAAAATTAAAAACGTTAGTAAATTTTTCTTTCGGGTGAAAAAAAAAGCACTTCGAATTCACTATTGAAACTTTAGAATTAAGTTTTAAAAAAATCAACAATTATTATTTTGCAATAAAATTATTTGCGCTTTGAATTCATTTCATTTTGATTCAGTCAATCAATCTCTAACTTTCATGAATGCTAGGAGTTACATCCACAAGAAATGTTATTTTGATGTTTATTAATAACCGTTTTTTCTATTTCGTTAAACCAAAAACTAAGCATATATTCACAACCTTCTCAGTTTTTAGGTATTAAAAAATAACACTGCGGCAAAAAAGAAAAAAAAATCCCCATCACGTCCCACTTTTTGGAAATGGCACCTCCATTTTTTTCTGTTTTCAACAGGATGTCCCGTTTGTTCTAGACGGGTAGTTAGTTTTTTACATTTAATATCTGAGGGCGCTTCTTATTCTTTGGGTATGGCTGAAGGAACAAACCATCAAGTACGGGAGAAAAAATAGTTAATAAAACAACTGCTCAGTGGGCATTAGATAAATCAAGTTGTAATAAATATACGCATTCTGACTGACTCCAAGCAGTTTAAAACATTTTCTTTTTACTTATTTTTTTCAACAAAACGGTTCAAACACTCGATAGTTTATTGAAATATTTTAAGTTTTCAATTTCCGAAGTTTGAACAAAACAACGTCTGTCGAATCCTCTAGTTCTCCCCTAAAATATTTTGAAAGTTATTAAAACAGATTTTTTTTTTCTTAGAGCTTGTTTTACAGTTTTTTCACTTATTTTTACGCATAAAACCAGAGTATAGGACTCACACATATGAGCCCTTTGTCCGAAAAAATTTTCACGTTACGCATGTGAGCCATTTGTCCGAAAAAATTTCACGTTGTAAAAAAAAAAAGAAAATAAATTTAAAAAAAATAATTTGAATTTCGACATTTTGAACTCAAATTATGTTTTTCGCAATCACGAGTGTGTGTATGTAGGCGTGTGTGTTTGTGTGTGTGGGGGGGTATGTGTATTGTGTGTAGGGGTATGTGTATGTGTGTGTAGGCATGTGTGTTTGTGTCTGTGTGCAGGCATAAGTGAGTGAGTAGTTGTGTGTATGAATGTGTGTGTATGTGGGGGGGGGGGGGGTTATGTGTATAAGTGTGTAGGCATATGTGCTTGTGTCTGTGCGCAGGCATGAATCTGTGGGTAATTGTTAATTGAGTGTGTGTGTGTGTGCATGTATAGGTGTCTGTGTGTATTTGTGTGTGTATGTGTTTGTGTATGTATGTGTAGGTGTATGTGTGTATATGTGTGTGTATGTGTGCGTGTGTTTGTGTAGTTGAGTATGTGTGAGTGTGTGTGTGCGCGTGTGTGTAGTTGTGTATGTATGCGCGTGTGTGTAGAACGTGGATGCAATCTGGAGACGGCTTTCGCTATAGGAGCAGCATCGTGAGGAGCCGGTCGACGGTGATGGTGCGGAGGGTGGCGGTGGGAAAATAAAATGGTAGGACGCCAAAAACAGTCAAATAAAAGCAATAAGCTATCGTGATTGCTCAAAAAATGGAAAAAAATATTGGAAGCATCGCATTTTGCATAGTCAGAGCCGCGACGCAGATCTTCAGTGAACAACTTTCCCGCATTATTCAACTTCAACTTTCCCAGATATAATTATGATTAAAAATGAAATTAGGCAAGCTTATAAAGTAGCGTTAATATATATATTTATATGTCTGGGGATGTACCGGATCTATTAGTTATCACTTCCTGAAAAAGTAAAAAACAATGGGGGCAAGTGCATCCCCAGTCCCCAGCAAGGGCGCCCATATGCAAAATTGTAAGGGGAGGGGGGGGGGGCTCAGATTTTTTCCCCCGTGGTTTGGCAGGATGTTTTTTCCCCATGGAAACTGATTTCAGTTCAAATTAGAGTTATTAAAATTTGACATTTTTAATAACTTATTCATTAACGGCTGAAGAAGAAATGGGTTTACATTTTTGCAAAGAAAAAAGTGCTAAAAGCAAGGAAGTTCTAAATTCTAAAGGGGGGGGGCTTAAGCCTCCACTTGCCCCCCCCCATATGGACGATCTTGGTCCCCAGATAAATAAATCTTCATTAAAGCTATATTATAAGCATGCGTAAGTTCATTTTAACCTTAATTATATCTATATGAGTGTAAGTTGAATAATATGGGAAGTTCTTTATTGAAGATTTGCGATGCGACTCTGACTATGCAAAATGCGATGCATCCAATACATTGTTATTATTATTATTTTTTTTTTTTTTTTTTTTTTGCATTGTGATTTTTTTTTTTTTTTTTTTTTTTTTGGACACGGGACTCATATGGGGGAATTCTGTACTCTTGTTTTGTGCCGAAAAATAAATGAAAAAAATGTGAAGCAAGCTCTCCTAGAAAAAGAAAATGGTGATTTAAAAAACGTTTTGATGACTTAAAAAATATTTTAGGGGGGGAACACCCCCATGAGTCTCCCAAGTTGCTCTAAATGTTCAGGCTTTTGAACATAGAACCTCTCTACCCCCCCCCACCCCCACCCCCAGGAGAGTGTTACTGGCAAAAAAAAGTTCCCTTCTCCTCTTACGGAAAATAAGGACTATGAAACTGTCGAAAAATGAAATAAAAAGTGCTGGCGACATTTCCAAAAAGTTAATGTGATGGGGCAAACCGGTGATTATATTTGGATTCAAGGTGTCATTTTTTACATATCAATCAGCAAGAATTAAGGCAGAAGAATTTGAAATTCTCCCGTAGGCGTTTTTTTTTTTTTTAACTGTTCAAAAAATACCCTTAAAATAGCTAAATAAAAAATTTAAAAAAAATTCTATGCATGTTCTTTATCAAGAGCTTTTCTCGGCAATGTTTGTTTGAGATAATCTGTTTGCAATCTCATGATCATTTGCCTTAAATTTTCACGCAGACACGAATATTGAGTTTTTTAATTTTCCAATGTTTGATTAATTTTTTCTCTGCTCTTTAGCTTTTCTTTTTCTTGTTTTTTTGCTTTTGGCAATATTTTAAGAAGCACTAAGCCGTCTTTCATGCTTCTTTCTTGTTTCTTTACTTTTACGGGAAAGTAGGTAAAAAAATAGAACTTAGTAATTATTCCTTTATGACAAAAAGCAGGAGGGTGACAAAAAACTTTTTTTTTTAATGTTTTCGGCCATTCTTTGTTTTTGTAAGATAAGTTTTGAGACAGAATTAAATTCGCATTTTTATTCAAATAATCATAGAAAACGAAATTTCTCGAAAATATTGTAAAAATCATTTCTAGAGTAAAAAAATGATTTATAGTGTCGCCATCTCTTGCTCTTACTTGTAACAAACTATTAATTTTGAAGTGAACGGCTCGTTCAGTTTCTGTCAAAATGTTTTACAAGATTTGAAGAAAGAGAAAGAAGAATTGGAGACCGAAATCCCAATGCGTTAATTCTACGAACTTGGGTGTAAAATTTTCGACTGGAATAAAATTTACGTTTAAGAGTTTTAAGCTTCTTTGAGACTTACAGTTGACATTAGCAAGACACAAGCTATTATGCAGCTTGAGGATTTTGTGCTTTCCAGGGAGGAGGTTCTATTTCAGTTGAAGAAAATTAAGGCAACTAAAGCTCTGAGACCAGATAATATTTATCCAAAAATTTTAGTTGAATGTGCAGAGGAATTAGTGAATGTTATTTTAAATATTTTTAATGCTTCTTATAACTCAGGGACAGTGCCAGAGGACTGGAAACTCGATAACATAACGCTGCTCTTCAAGAAAAGGTCTAAAGGGAGTGCGGGAAATTATAGACCTGTGAGTTTGACTTCAGTGAATTCGAAAAGATTTTCGAAACTTTGATCAAAATTAAGATCATGATGTTCTTAGAGACTAATAGTCTGTTGACTAGTTTGCAGTATGGGTTCAGGAAAGGTAAATCGTGTGCTACTAATTTATTGCATTTCTACGACAAGGTTACTTTGGCTTTAGATAACAAAAAGTGTGGATATTTTTTATATTGATTTTCAAAAAGCTTTTGATAAGGTACCGCAGGTCTCAGCAAATTAGCTGATATAAGAATAGGAGGAAAATACTTTGGGTTAGAAATTGGCTGACTGGAAGGAAACAAAGAGTAGTTGTGAGAGGAAATCATTCAAAATGGAGTGATGTTTTAAGCAGGGTTCCTCAGGGTTCAGTTTTAGAGCCTCTCTTTTTTTTATGACATCAATGAGAATATTTTTGGAAGCATGAATTGTTTTGCTGATGATGTAAAAGTTATGGGGATTGTAGAAAATGAAGAACAGGTAAAACAGTTTCAAGAGGCTTTAGATTATATTACTAATTGGGCGGATAAATGGGGTTTGGGGTATGGCAGTTAATGTAGGGAAATGTCAAGTGCTACACTTAGGTCACGGAAATCAGCATACGAGTTATCGTTTACAGGGTTCAATCATTAATCATGCAGAAAATGTTATTGATCTGGGTATCTTAATAAATCAAGACTTCAAGTTTAGTCAACAGTACAGCATTGCAAGTAACAAAGCAAGCAGAATGCTTGGGTTTATCAATAGATCTATTTCAAGCAAATCTAAGAAGGTTCTTCTGCCTTTATATAGGAGTTTAGTAAGACCCCATTTGGAGTTTGCTGTGCAGTTTTGATCGCCTTATCTGAGGAAAGATATTTGTGGATTGTAAAGGGTTCAAAGAAGGGTAACTAGACTAGTAAGAGGACTTTCAGATTTAGATTATGATACCAGACTTAGTAGGCGTAATATATATAGCCTGGAGCAAAGGAGGATCAGAGGAGACATGATTCAGTTGTTTAAATTTATCAAAATGAATGATGTTAATGGATTAAACTTTTGCACCGAAAGCAGGACGATGAGTCATTGTTTTAAGCTATTTAAATCTCAGGCTAACTTGGAAATCAGAAAACTACTACTTTAGTAGGGTGGTGGGCACTTGGAACAGCTTACCGAAAGAGGCGGTAATGAGCAAGAGGGTGGATAGCTTTAAGAGGGCCATTGATCTTCATTGAGGATTAATAAATTGACTAGGACCAGCCTAACTGGGCCAAGAGCCTGTTGCTGGTCGTCACATTTGTACTTGTATTACCATATACAACGCTAGATCATTTTTGTTTTCCTCAACTGCTTGTGAAATATCTATAGAAGAACCAACACTTAATTGCGTCATTAACAGAATTTTCTAATGCTAAGTTAGGGTAAATAACTAAGCTTTGGTAACTTGAGGCAACCCAGACAACCACAATTGTCTCTTAGACATCCAAAAAGGTCCATGGCATATCCAAATATCCATTGGATTTGCCACACAGCTGATGGATATCCATATCTGGTTATGTCTATGGATATGGATTTCTGATATATCTTCAAGACATCCAAACGGTTACATGTTTTGGATGTGGATATTCGGATAGCTTATGGATATCCAGATTTTGGATATGGATTTTCGCAAGTCGTCTAGCTATCCAGATTTCTATATGTTTTAGATATAGATATTTGGATAGCTTGTGGATGACTGTTCAATAACCTGAATGTTTAAAATAAATATCCATCGAAGTCTCATTTATGGATATCTGCTAGATATTTGACTGTTGGATATTACTTGATTTGTTTATATTCAGGTCTCTGCGGCAAAATTCTTTTAATTTAAAGTTTTGTTGATGTGAGGTGAGTTTTTTTTTAAATTCATATCTTTTTAAAGTGTGGTGAACTGAGAAAACTAACACTTCTTCTAAACTTCATTGTTTATCAACAAAATCGCTATCGCGATACGGCGTGAGTTTGGTGGATAACAATTTTGTACTGGATACTTTTCTTTGCTGTAACTACATTAATTAATGTAGATGTTCTTTTCTTAGATAAGTGTTTTAGATGCTGCTGATTTTTTGTGTTTTTCAAATTTTAGGACATTTGTTGGTCAGCAAAAGGTAAGTGTTTGTATGTTACCTACCGCTTTTCCCTTTGATTTGAATGTCGGCCATTGCTACTTTGTTTGCTGTTTTAAAAATTTAGTGGAGTATTAAACTGTTTTGACGTTTTTCTTTTCTTTATTGGTATATTTCTTTGTTTCTGGTAAATGTATTTTTTTTACTCAATGATAATTTTTTCACTAATGAAGAGTTAAGTTCACAGGTACCCTAACTTTGATTTCTGTTCGTGTATGTTCGATCTGCATTTCTTCCACAATGTTAACTTTTCATTTTTTTAAATATAAAAATCTGTCTTGCAAGTAGACTAGGTTATTATTAACTTAGATTTCTTTGCATGTGTTGTGTTACTTTGCTGAAAGAATTAAAACTCTAAAGTTGTTTTGTGGAAATGTTTAAAGCTTATTTTCTAGAAATTTTTATGTTTATGAATGTTCAGTTTAACCATTCAATTTAAGCATGCATTCCCCCAAAACATCTATCCAGTTTGTTAATTTTTTCAATTGCACATTGCTTGAATATGTGTTTGCATTATAAAGATAAAGATTGCATTTTAGTCTTTCCCCTTGTTGTCGGATGGCACAAAAAGGCCCAATGTTGGGTTTATTATTTGCATTCATGTTTTAGCACCTCATCGTTTACATTAGCAAGATGTACACTACTATTAATATTATTTCTCCCTAAAAGCTATGAAATCTCAAAATACTGGAATTTTGGTTTTACCAATGAATTCCAAGTGTCTCACTTACTCCTCCTTAATAATAAGTATTTTTTGGCATGATTTTTTTTTCAATTTCACGATTGTTTTATTTAAATTCAAATGGTATTATATTTGCTTGAAAACTCAGACCACTGTTGACTAAAAAGTGGTTGCGTTTAAAAATGCCAGGTTAATGAGAATGCATATGTAAAGTTTTTCTCCCAGGTGTTTTCGTCCTGCCAGAATGTAGATGAGTTTTCTGAATTGGATGGGGTTATTAAGTATCAAGTTTTTGGAAATCCACCATATTAAAATTAGCGTAATGTTTTATAAGTCTCTGAATGCTGTAAATTTTGCAACAATTAAATATGAATCCAAGTTAGCCAACTATTACTCATAAAAGTTTGGCTTCAAAATTCACATTGTATATATTTCATGTGTAGTTTTCACTAGTGCCGTACCAAGTAACTCGTAGTTCGAGTTCAGAGTATCAACCTTGTTGACATACACTTTACCGAGCACTTAGAATGACGCTAATACTCATAATATAATATACAAATTATTCTTGTTCAAATATTTCATTATTTTATTGTATGAAAGAGAAAATAGAGAATGAGAAACATCCGGAGAGGAACATTTAACAGCGACTACCTAATAAAATTGACATAGTTTCTTTTTTATGTTCCTTCTCTGTCAAGCCAGTTTTTTTTTTTTTTAAATTGCAGTATCCGGTGTTTGTCAAGTATGTAAATATATAATTCATAAATTGTTATGAAAAACAAGATAGCAAATATTTATTTTTTTATTTTAGCAGAAGAAAAAAACCAAGCGGAAAAATTACTGAGAAAAACATTCAGGAGGAACTATTTAAATTAAATGTAGTTTCTCTTTTATGTTTGTTTTCTGTGTTTTCGACATCTTTTAAAATTATATTCTTTAACGCTCAAACATATAAGGTAAGTATATCTTATAATTTAATAATTCCAAATGTGAAAACACATGCTTTATGCAGCATCAGTTCATTATTTTTGCAATTTTCTCATTTTTTGAATTAAAAAGTTTTCTTGGCTGTTTTTCAGAACAAAAATTAGAAAAAGGAGATGTGTAATTCAAATATTTTGGAACAGTTTGGACTTTTTGGTGAAAAGATCTTCACGCTAGTTACATCTGCAATTGTGGTTATGGCTGCAATTTTCTTGAGTATTGTATACTTGACTGCAAGTTTACTTGACAATGGAGAAATAAGATGAGACCAAATGAAGGAAATAGTTTATTGCGTCTTTTCCGATATTCGGGTGAAATTATGTTCTACCGTTTAAAAATCAGATTTGTTCGTTAAACCCATGCATACTACCTTTTTTAGTCATAATTTCTGTCAATCTTTAAATATTTTTAATTTTACGAGCAAAGCAGCGAGGAACATTAAAACCATTTGAATCAAACACACCAGCCAGTAGCAGCTCATACACAGGTGGTGATCTCCTCTTATTCGTGAAGCAGGTAAGGTGAGGAAGCTAATAAGTGTGACGTTTTATCTGTTAACTCGGTTTTTCTTCTGTGTGTGGTGATGATGTCACTGTCCACTTAAGTTGCAGACAAGTATAGTTCCAAATGTCATGATGTTATTGTAATTGAAATTCTAAATTTTTGCATTAAATTCTAAGTATTTTTTCCTGCTGTAATATGTAATAACAAAGTTCCAGATTGCATTGCCAAAATAAGTACTTTTATAAATTGGTTTTCTCCCAGTATTAATCAAAATTAGGGCAACAGGTTCTGCCATGAAAGTTGTGGTTAAAAATTAGTTGCGGCACATCAAAACCTGACTAGATAAAATCAAATAAATAATAATAATAAACCTGAATTTTTGACATCTTGAATTAAAATGAAGCTTTTTGCAATCATGAGTGTGCATGTGCTGGTAAGTGTGTAGGTTTACGTTTTGTGTAGGTATGTGTATGTGTAAAGATATGCGAATGTTTGAAGGCGTGTGTATGTGTAAAGACGTGTGTATATTTGAAGGCGTGTGTGTAAGATACAGAAGCAACCGCACAGTAGGAGCGGATTCTGGTGGTCAGTGCTGCTGATGGAGACCGTGCTTGCTGGAGAAGCAGGACCTGAGCCAGTCAACAGTGGTGCTTCCAAGGCTCCTTTCCAAAAATCAAAGGACTAACATCATTCACCGGTGAAGTGAAAACAAGAAGCAATTCGTGATTGCTGAAAACAAACATAGATGTTTTGTCCCTGTCAAATTTTCATGCATTTGTGATGTTTTGTTTGTATGCATTTTTTAAAATGTTGGTCAATAAAAATATTTTACATTAATTTTGATGACATTAAAGCTTTTTTCACTACGTAGAATTTAGTTTTAAAAAGTAGAGATTGCTGTGTGTAACTCATGTAAAGGAAGGAGCATATAAAGGTAGGTCATTTTGCCTAAGAATATCAAAATTTTATTGAAGTTCAATTTCCAGATTTGAATTTTGACATCTTTTAAGAGATATGAAACAAAATAAATATTTTCATATTTGTCTATTATTTTTTTTAAGATTATACATGCATTAATCACAATGCATCATAATATTTTAGTGTGATAGTTAATTTTTTTTGAACACTTATCAAATAAACTAAACTTTATTAAGTATAATGCATTGTGTGAAATCCTTTTAATTATAAATTATATTTGAGCCACGAGTTTCTAATAATATATTATTAGATGTAAAATTTCAAATTGGTTGCAAATAAAGTGAATTACTAGCTGAATAAAAATATTTTTTTGTGTGTGTATGGGGGGGGGGAGGTTGCATATTCATTAGTAAAGCTACTTTAAATTTCCAAGTATAATTTAAAAGATTTAATCAAATACAATTAATGACAAGGTTTATAAAATATATAAAATTGCAGTAAGGAGGTTATTGCTTAGAGTTAGCAATTATGATTTTATCAAAATAAAGTAAAATATAAGTGCACATTTTAAATTTGACATTAGACAAATATTTTATTTGACAAATATTTTAAATGAGTAATAGTGAAAATATATAAATTTTAATAATCTCTATGTTTTTTTTTTAATGATTTAGTATTTAAAATTTTAAGGATGCATTTTATGTCCAGATTTATTTTGCTTATAGGCTTAGTATGCAAAGTAAACAACATGGATATTCTAGATATCTATAAACTATCTAAATAGCTATCTCCCATGGCTATCTAATCCACGTAATTGACATAAAACGCATATCTCGTGGATATCTATCGCAAATCCATAACAACCATTGGAGATCATATCATATCCAAGAGAGATCCAAATATCCAGACCTCCCTGGGATGTCTTTAAAGTGCAACCTTTCTGACTTCTGGTGGATATGGACTTGGATATGTAGACCAGGCATGGATATCTAGTGGATTTGGTGATGTCTACTTGCTTTATCCAATGGATCTCTTATAGATGGCTTCTGGATTTGGTTGGTTGTCTGGGAACATTTCTGATCTTGTATGAGACAGTGAGAAGCAAAGGGATGCAAGTGAACTATTAAAAGTTTCGAGTAAATCGTGTTTTAAGTTCAAAGCCTAGGTAGGCTTTCATTATAAAATTTCTTCCAAATCATGCTATACAGCAGCACCTACTAGGACTACTAGTACCATCTCTTGCCCCAAAGGAGAGGAGAGGTTCTCCTATCATGTGTGCTGGTTATATCCAAATTTTTAGTTTGTCCCTTACAACCCTTTGCTTCTCACTGTCTCATTATGATGTCGTACTGTTAATCTTATCGCAATAGTTCTGATCTGATAATCTTGTACATAGTATTTTTAAACAAAACCTTGCAATACAAAAGTCCCAAAATAGATATATATTTATTTGCAAAAAATATGATTTTTGTGCAAGAAAATCTGACGCATATTAATTCCCTGTAAGTGAATAAAAGAAAGTTTTTTTTTTTCATTGTTTGTCGAGTTTTTATGCAACAGGTATTTAAATTTTTTCACTCAAATATCCCCACTGGAAACCAAAATACAAATATCTCATGGAGACACAGGGGTGCACCCCCCCCCAAGTTCGATGGTGCAAATCCTCCCCCCACCCATAAAAAAAAATCTTAATCCTCTTTCTCTTTTTATTTTTAATTTTTTACCTCTCTTTTTTTTAAATTTATTTTTTAAAAATATTTTTTATTTATCCATTTATTTATATTTAAATTTAGATATTATTATTATTACTAGCTGCGTGCCCGGCGTTGCACGGGCTACCTAAAAAATGTCAGAGCAGTCCAGTTGATGCTTTTGTAGTACACTGACACTAGTTTCTAACGCGTTAAGGAATAAATAAATGCGCGTAAAGCAAGGTTTGCAAAACACCAGTAAAACATATTTTTGCCAAAACACCTCATCAACGTTAATAATCGTTATCAATGATACAAGTTATGAGTACATTTTCAGTCAGCACAAAAGGGGAAAATATATGCATTATCAACTATAATCTTTACTCACGTTAAACTGAATTACATCTGATAGACTATATCGGAAATATTTATGCACAATAACAATCCGCTTTTTACATAAAATAGTCTACTACCCGGCGTTGCCCGGGTGTTTATTAATGCAACATACCACTCAGATAAATATTTGGATGGATTCTATCCACATGGTCGTACAAGAATTGCATCAATCCGTTTTCCAGGTACAAACCCTCAAAGAACTCAAATAACTTGTAAATCACTCACTTACTTTACGACGTGCACGGTCCTCCTCGAAAATGAAAGTTATGTCATGTGACGCGTATTTAACAATCAGGCTTGAAAAAAAAAAAAAAAAAAACAGCAAAATTTTGCTGCAGATTACGGCAAAATAATCGAAAAGTAAACAACTTAAACACCCTGATTACAGGAAAAGCCTTAAAACAAAAGCCTAATTTTATTTCTTTATATTCGAGAAAAAGAAATGGCAACAGATCTTTCATCTCAATGATTTTCTTCACGCTGTAAATTTTAATAAAAGCGTTCATCCGGAAAGTTGAGTTGAAGCACTGAATAATAATTTGAATGGAAGAAAGCCTTCGAAAAATAGTGATTTGATTTTGAAATCTAAGAGTCATAATTAAAAGTTTTTAATTGATATCTCCGCTAATTATTATCGGAGGATTATGTTAAGTAGCCAAACATGAAGACGGGAGGATGACGAATCCATCGATACCTGGTTCGATGGTCAGTTCACTGTCGTTCGGGAGAAGAAGCTTGGACATAGATAGATAGATAGATAGATACTTAGATTTTATATGTATAAGATTATTATTTCATTAGAAAAGTTCTGTTCTACGCCAATGACATGCACACACACAAACTAAAAAAAATAAATGAATTAAAATGTAAACAAAATCAAATAAAATAACATAAAATATGTAATTTTAATTAAAAATAAATCAACAAATAAATTTAAGTAAATAAATTTAAAAATCCTCCCTCCCCCCCTTGAGCACCCCTGTGAAGACAAATCATCCAAATACATTACCTGTAAGATTAAAGAATGAAAGGTGTTTTTTTAAATAAGTGATGTTTGATTCACTCATTACTAACTCCTTAATTTCACTTATTTTTTGCATATGTATTTAAAGAACTACTATGTTTTTTTAATATAAACTAGTGTTCGCATTGTGGTCGAAATTCGACCATATTCATAAATGAATATTTGAGAAAACTTGTATGAATTTAACTATTTCCAACATTTTTATTTCTACTCTTACTCATTTTTACTGCGGCATATCTGGAAGCATACAATTTTTATATGTACACACAATACCAAACAGTAGTAATTTATTTCAATTTTCCTTTTTGTCTCTTAATCTCAAAATAAATGGATGAAAGGGGATATTTCGGCGATGGAGTCGTTTCCGAAATTGAAAAAAATAAATAATTTTTTCTGAAAGAGCATGCTTAAAAACGAAGTACTTAACCATTTTTTAAAAATAATTTGACGAAATCAAATACTTTTTAACAATTACTTTAATTGGTGCGCGGATTGAAATTCATTTTTTACGCTTCTTCACATGATATCAAAAGCGAGGAAATGTCATTCACTGATGTCATTAGCGCACAGAGCAAATTGTTATAACCTGGAAACGCGGTTGACAACAAAGCGTAATCATTTAGCGCGGCAATGGAGTAGCACGTCAAAGTACATCACCTGTACAATCATAAAGACCACGCTTTATTTCCGAAATCGGACAGTTACGAAAATTAATAAAAAATAATTGTTGAGAAAATAAAAAATCTTTTTCTGGCTCCACGGTTTTTTTTTTTTTTTTTTTTTTTGGAGCAATCATGATTGCTTATTGTTCTCACTTGACCGTCCTTGGCGTTGTGGTTCCTTTTTCAGCTTAGACCAGGGGCCTCTGCAGCACCATCACCCACCGGCCTCTGCAGGCGCTTCGGAATCCGCTTTTCCTGGTCGGAGGCGTCCATGTCCTGTACACACACATGCTCACACACATACACACTCACATATACACACACGCCTACGTACATACACTCAGGTCTACGCACACACACACAAACCTACACATGCATGCACGCGCGCCTACACACACACACACACACACACACACAACTATACACACATAACCGCCCAGTAGGAGGGGCCAGCTTGGGGGGACAAGAGTCGTTTCTAGAAACAATAACTCCAATGAGTAAACCCTGTCGCAACTCGTGATTGCGAAATACATAATTTGAATTCAAAATCTCAGAATTCAAATTAATTTTTTTCTCTTTTTGCTTATTCTATCAATTTTAGTGACTAAAAGTAGTTTTTTTGACTGAAAGAAACAATCCCATAGAGAAATTGGTGTGGTCGTCAAATTCTTCGTTTAAATAATTTTATTTTGGATACCATGTTGCTTTGTGCTAACCCTATGCAAATAGAAGTTTCCCAACTCTTTGTTTACGTATGCAAAGGAAAAACCTTTTTCGCGCTGGCAATGGAAACAAAAAAATTGGCGCAATGGATAAAAATCGACAATTATCCAATTTTCGAAATCTTCCCATATAAAATGAAGCATCAAAACTCAGTTTATACGTAAAACTTCTGCGTAAACAATATTACATATAAAACGTCTACTATTATTGAGTAAGTTGCTTTGAGATCGTCATTAGAAATATAAATTTCCAAGTATCAAATGAACGAACTCGACTCGTGGCAACATAAAACTGTCCATTCGAAAACACGTCGCAATAATAGTACGATTAAAAAAAAAAAAAAAAGTCGTCTTATAGTGATTTGTTTATAGTTAAGGGTGGGGCATAACTGATGTCATACTTTTCAACATTTTTGACCCTCTGCTCCTTTGTCACAAAGTTTTACCCTTCACCATACCACCTCTTCCCTTTGTCACATGTCACGCTGTTTTTCATAAACGTTCCTTTAAAAAAAAAAATACTTGTTGTCACATTTCCCCCATTGTATGTCCCTCTTGTTATTTCGTTCCTCTGAATTGTCACGAACTGTTTCAATTTTGTGAACGCCACCTTAAAGCGGGACTTCATTCGTGGACAGCCCCTCTATTGTGATAACCGTATGCAAAAATATATTTCCCTACTCTTTGCTTACGTACGCATAGAAAAAACATTTTTCGCTCTGCAATTGGTGCCAAAAATGTGACGCCAATAGATGAGGAGTGGAAATTACCCAATTATCGAAACCTCCCCGAATGAAATGGTGCTGCAAAACTCAGATTATATATGAAACTTCTGCATGAACAATATTTCTTTTAAACCGTTTAAAATTACTGAGTAAGTTGCCTTGACCTCTGCCGGTAGAAATATAAAATTTCAAACAGTCAAATGAACAAATCCCACTTCCTACATTAAAAATTGTCCATTCAAAAACACTGGACGTCGCAATATTAGTGCAATTTTTAAAAAAAAAATTGTCTTTGTGATTTGTTTACCGTTTAGGGGATAACAGACTAATACAGTTTTAAAAATTTTTGCTCCGTCTCTCCTTTGTCACAAAGTTTCACACTTCACCGTACTCCCTCTTACCTTTGCGCGTCGCCCTGTCAACGACACTGTTTAATATAAACGTTCTTATAAAAAAAATGGCTTGCTGTCACATTCTCCCCATTGTATGTCCCTCTTGTCATTTATTTCCTCCCCCTTGTCACGAACTGTTACACTTTAATGAACAACACCTTAAAGAGTGACTTCATTCGCAATCAGCTCCTTGCAAACAGACATTTTACTCTTCTTTTTTTACGAATCCAAAAGAAAAATATTTTTCTCGCTGGCATTAATGCCAAAAATTTCTCACCAATGGACAAAATTCGCCAATTTCACAATTATGGAAGTCATCCTGAATGAAATGATACCGCAAAACTCCTTTAATACGTAAAACTTCTGCACAAACAATATTCTTTGTAAAAGTAGGCATGACCTTTGCAGTTAGAAATATAAAATTTTCTTCGGTTAAATAAACGAACTCTCTTCGCGGCAACATATAATTGTCCATGCGAAAGCACTGGACGCTGCAAATAATACGCCAATTTTATGGAAAGTTTCACCTTGAGATCTGTTTGTGATGATTGAAAATGCATTTATTATTGGGAGCTGTGTTTTTTTTCTTTTTTTCAGATGGTGATTTCATCGAAATTGAAAATCCACCCTCACTCCGTAAAATGATTTATTTTAGTATTAAAATCGCGAAAACATAATCAAAATGAAAATATTTTAAATGCCCGTAGTTACCCAAAAAGCCTCAATAATAAAAACAAATGCAAGTATTTCCTTTCTTTACGCTCAAGCGAGAAATGGCAACGCATTCCAGAAATTTCTTCACGCTGACAATGTCGCGTGAAAAATCAAATAAAAATGAATTTTTACTAACTTTTAATTGTTTCTAACTCATTTTCTAGTAATCTTAGCAACTTGGCCATTTCGCGCGGTAAACCGGGTAGAACGTTTTTAGAAGCATTTTTCACAAGCTTTCCAACCATACCAAGCACGAAGCATTAAAATGCATTTTTCGTGTAGAAAAAGCGGTTTAAAAAATGAATTAAAACTTAATGTTTCACGCTTCCAACAATGAATTTCAACAATGGAAAAGAGATAAAATTAAAATTTTTGAGTTTCGCTAACTAAAATCGCTTATAACTTTTTTTCTAGTGGATTTAGGTTATTGGACCTTGGGCGCCCTGACCCTTTTTTCGTTAGAAGTGTTTTTTAAAAACCTTTTCAACCGTATCAAATTCGAAAAAATTGGACCATCCTCAGTGGCGCACACAGGAATTTTGGAAGGGGAGGGTCCAAGATCGAAAGCCTCAGTCTCATATCATATCCCCAATACGCCGTCAAACATATTGACTTGATTTTTTCGATTCCCGAGAACGAAAAACAGTAAAAAATAAACTATTGAATAAACAGTTAGTGTTATTTAATAAAATATACTTGATTAAATTACCAGACAGCAAAATAATATATGCATTAACTTTTCTCATAATTAAAAAATGGGTTCAACAAATCAAATTCATCGTTGTAGAAGCAGCATATGATTTAGAAGTTCATAGAATCTCATTTGGTGTAATCTGTAATTACAAAACTAAAACATGGTTTTTTAGTGTATTCATTTATAATCACCATTCTGCTTGTGATAGGCAATTCGTTATAGGAAAAGTGCACAATATTTTTAAAAATCTTTTATCATGAGGATTTTTTTTTTTCACTTATTAGAACTGAAATTAATGTTACCTTTGTTTGAATTTATTTTACGTACAAAATACACAGAACCGTAATCAATCGGGAAAAAAAGCAAGACCTTTGGGAGGGGTCCGGACCCCCTGGACCCCTCCCTTGTGTGCGCCACTGGTTCGCGCAGAAAGAGCCATTTATTACGAAAATGCGTTTTTTATTAATATCTCCGTTGATTAGCGTTCGATTTCAAAAATTTTTATTGATGACCGAACAAAAAAAGAATGAAGGAAATCGGTTCACAAACAGAGGAGGAATCGGTACCGAAAGGAAACGGCTTGCCTATTAATATATAAAGATACAATGGTCATGATTTTTAACATAGTTTGCAGTAAATGAAGGTTTTGTAAACTGGCCAAAAACAGTTGTGAAGCACTGATAACGAATAGTTATACTCTGCTATTTCGAAACTCATTAAAGTTGAATGTGATCCAAAAGTTTTTATAATTGCATCCAAGTTTCAGGAGATTAAAGTAAGAAACAACAACGTCGCAACTGTTTTCGGCGTTACAAAGAACGCCTTTTTCAATGCAAAAGAAATGAGACGTGCCTGCAGTAATCAGCAATTTGTTGTTTTTGACGTTGTTATTTCGAACTTTACTTTTCAGCACAAAGGTAAGAATTTATCTGATCAGGAGATTAGTTTTGAATACTATAGTAAAATGCTTCATTGCATCTTTTTTTCGTTGCTACCATTAGAAAGAACAGATTTTTTTCTATAAAAATAGTTTTTTTCTCTGGTAATGTTCTTTCGGATAAGCGTGAATAAATGAGCTTGAAATACGAACTGTCGTTCACGAACGAGAAAAATCTTGATTTACAATGAATAACGAGCGGTGATTGCCATGGAAACCGGTTTATAGTGGTTTTGCAACTGTTATTAGTCAGAAATATCTTGTTCTGGAATAGACTGATACATCAGACAGAACAAGATGTTTTTCTATTATTCTTATAATTAATTTTGTAATTGACTTCTCAAAAGAATAAAAAACTATTTCTGAGTAAAAATAGTTGCAAAATTACTATAAACTGGTTTAGATGGCAATCACCATCCTTTATTCATTGCAGAACGAGCTTTTCTCGTGAACGACAGGCAGTACTTCATAGCTAATTTTTTTCAGCCTTATCTCAAACTACACCATCGCAGTGTTGCCAGATGGTCAAATCCAGATTTCCCCAATTCCCTTTCAACTTTTCCCCAAAAAGCGATGTTTTCTATCAAAATTCCCCAAATTCAAAAATTATTTTTCCACTAAAATTTTCATAAAATGAATAGACTTTCTCCGATATTTTTGTCCCTTGAAAAATTTTTTTCCCCAAATAGCCAAATTTTCTTCCCATTTTCGCTTTTTTTTTTGTCTTTATCTTGTTTTATCCTTACTAATAATAAAGCTGAAAGTCTCTCTCTCCGGATCTCTCTCTCTCTCTGTCAGGATCTGTGTGACGCGCATAGCATCTAGACCGTTCGATTGATTTTCATGAAATTTGGCAAAGAATCAGTTTGTAGCATGGGGGTGTGCACCTTTAAGCGATTTTTCAAAAATTCGATTTTGTTCTTTTTCTATTCCAATTTTAAGAACATTTTCCCGTGCAAAATTATCATAAGATGGACGACTACATTACCAAGGTACCATAATATGGAACTGTAACTTAGGCAAGCCAATTGGCTAGAAATTCATTATGCATTATTTGTAAATATACAGGGGAACCAAAAGACCTTTTAATTTTCTACTTCGGGCAAAGTCGTGTGGGTGCCACTAGTCATAAATACAAGCGCCTGACCGAAAGATAAGAAATAACCAAATAATTTTTTTTCTACTCGCATTTACTACTCTGCTTCTGTATGTGCATTTAAACTATGATTTTTGTATATATTTATAAAAGAACATTCTTCATACACTTATTTTTGCCAGTTTCACGTATCAACTAGTAACTCACGACGCAAAACTATTAATGCAAATTCCGTAGCATAATATTACACATAAAAAGAAATGCGAATTCCATAAAGTTAAGCAAAGCTAAACCAACGCTCCTTGAATGTAACTACCAGATGTTAAGACGCAAATTTAATTACAATTTTTTTCCCCGAGGTTTTTTTTCCCCAGTTTTCCCCAAGAAAACATTTTTCCCCAAAGAATTCCCCTCAAAACCCATTTTCCCAAAATTTCCCCAGAGAACACTAGATTTCCCCAAAATGGGGAAATTTCCCCCAATCTGGCAACACTGCACCATCGAAATAAAAACCTTTCTTTAAAGGAAAAATCTGCTCTTTCTAGTGGTACAAACGAAAAAAGAGATTGACTTGCTACAAACTTGAACAAACTTGAGCTACAGGGCTTTGAAAATAGGGTATTTTTCACTCGAACGATTTTGACTGCCACTTTGGATGACAATATCTTTTAGAAAATAAATATTAATGTTCCGCAAATAGGTTTCTGCAGTAGCCCATCAAAAACATGTATACTGACAATGGAATTGCAATGTATGAGCTTTTGAATTATTTTTGTCCAAAAGTTACGACATTCTAAAATCCTGGAAAAAAAATGTATCCACTGCGTTTTGTCAAGACATTGCATGCATGCTGCACAAAAGTTCATCACGAAAATACTAGAACGTATTAGCAACCAAAAGTTACTATACGTAAAGTACATTCCATTTCAAGAATATAATTCAATTGCCAGATTTAATTTTTATGAACTCAATCGTTTCGTGGAGCTCTTACGGTCGTATTCACCACCCGATTCAACGTTCGGTCGACACCCGAACCGCCGATTGAACCCTTATTGGTGTAAGAAGACTTTGATTGGCAAATTGTCTGACTGTGAATCGTTTCGCCTGGTCAGTATGCCCGTTCTAGTCCATTTATATTGACCAAAATGCCGGCATATTGTCGGTACTTTAAAACTAATGCGATAAAAAAATTCTTTAAAAAGGAGAATAAGGGTGAGTCACAGCTCCGGTAGATTTTTGGATCAAGTGCAAAGCAGGATAGTTCAGAGAAGGTATTAGTCAACTGCTGGGTTTAAGATAAACGGCTGCTGTCAAAAATCCCTACTCCAGGTAGTGAGCCGGTTCTTTGCATTTCCTTTACAACGCACTCTAGTGTTTTCTGTTGTTATTTTGGCTAAATACATTAACTTACTACAGGGATTTTCAACCTTTCTGGCTCCGCAATCCCCTTTGAACACTAGCATGAAGTCACGCCCTGTCCCCCACCATTTGTGGTCACATCCCTCTTCCCGTCCGTGTACAAGCATTACAATAGGAAAATAAAGCTGATTAGAATATCTAAAGCTAGCTAATAAGTTAAAATATAGATATTTCGCAAAATTAAACACTACTCCACGAAACTTTTTTTTCAACATATTATTGCTGGAGCATATGAAATTCAAGAAGCATAATTTTTTCGAGATTCTCTTGGATCTATAGGTGAGGTTTGGGTGCCCCATTAGTCTCTTTTTCCAAGATTAACCAGAGGGCTGACACTGTTAATTAATATTCTTAAGTGACCACAGAATTGAATAAATCATTGTTTTTCTAATTTTATCTGATATACCGTCACTATACTTTGTTTTTAGTCTGATTTCTTGGACAAATTAACTCTAAATATTTCAACCCGTTAGGCTATTATGTTTGTGAGTAATGTTTCGAATAAAAATTAAAATATCTTTTTTAATACAAGTACTATAAGTTAACTGCAGTTGGGGAAAACCTAACCTGGCAGCATCGTTATGCTGCGAACAGGATTTGCGTTGCCTTCACAATGCTGCCAGATTAAGCTGGCCACAGTTATAGAGACTTCATTTCATTTGAAATTTCGTACAGTTCGTATTGCTGCTACACTCTAGATAGCAAAAAAAGTTCATTTGCAAGGGCATTGTTACGTTAAAAAAATCTACACCGCAATTTAATCCTTTTTGGCATTTCAAAATTGAGACACATGGAATACTTTATAAGTTTAATTATTTTTATTCATATATTCCATGAAATCACATAACAAAACTTTAAAATAGAGTAAAACGTTATTCATATATTTCCAGTTGCAAACAACACAAAACTCTCACTTAGTAAATGATCAACTGATGCCCAAAATAGAGTGTGTTGATACAACACAGTTATTTATGCCTTTCAATAAATCTAAATTCAGTAAAACTATTTATAATAGTGTTTACTTGAAACTATAAACTAACTGCGACAAATATTTCAATCAGTACGTATTTTATAACTAGGTAAGCCGCCCGGATTTGCACGGTCCACCTCGACAATAAATGTTACGTCAAGTGACGCGTGTTTAACACTCAGGCTTGAACCAAAAAAAAAAAAAATCAGTAAAATTTTGTGGCAGATTGCGGAAAAATAAGTAAACATTTTAAATCCTCCGATTACAGGAAAAGCCTTTAAAACAAAAGCAAGAATTTTACTTGTTCATATTCGAGAAAAAAAATGGCAACAGATCTTTCGTCTCAATGATTTTCTTCACGCTATAAATTTTAGCTAGCTGCGTCGCCCGGCTTTGCACGGTCCACCTCGAAAATAAAAGTTATGTCAAGTGACGCGAGTTCAACACTCAGGCTTGAACCCAAAAAAAAAAAAAAAAGTCAGTGAAATTTTGTGGCAGATTGCGGAAAACCCCCATAAAGTAAACATTTTAAATCCCCTGATTACAGGAAAAGCCTCAAAACAAAAACAAGAATTTTACCTGTTCATATTCGAGAAAAAGAAATGGCAACAGATCTTTCATCTCAATGATTTTCTTCACGCTGTAAATTTTAATAAAAGCGTTCATCCGGAAAGTTGAGTTGAAGCACTGAATAATAATTTGAATGGAGGAAAGCCTTCGAAAAATATGGATTTTATTTTGAAATCTAACCAGGAAACATCACGATCAAGGAAATTCAAAAAAATTCCAAATTGGTGGCATTCGAAAGAGCATTGGAAAACATGTTTATGGCACTGAAACTACGTGCCCTCGTGATCACGTTATCAAAATATGATGTCTTAAAAATTGCCGAAACTTTTAGTAAAGTCGCCAAATTTAGCGAGTTTTGTTCAGAAATGGAAGGTACGGCGCGAATTCAACATCTGCATCTGACAAGACATTTCACTTCCATATTTGGTCACCACCAAAGCGCGTGAGAAATATCGCATTAATTCTTTACTCGGGGTGACTACCATGGCGCGGGGTGTCGTGGCACGGACTGCGGCATTGAAATTTTTAGGGGCTTGTGTTCCGGGATATTAACGTGCAACTGCATAGGGGAAAACGCCACAGCCCGAAATATTTGTTTTATTTTATTGTAAAAACAATGGAATTTTTTGTTATTCTTAAGACTGTTAAAAAACTGATGTTTAAAACTTTTATGCTTCTGCGGGTGAAATATTTCCACTGAAAGAGTTTATTCGATGATGAAACTGTTTTGAAAAAAATATGATAACCGTAGAGAAACGGTAAACACACTTTAAAGTCTTTCTTTTTTTTTTTTTTTTTTTTAAAGTCGTAAATCTGAAGTCTTCTACAGTATCTAAATACGAAGAAAACGACATTTTTAAAGATTTCAAACCAAGTTCTCAAATTAAAAAAAAAAGATTTTTGTCAGTTATTTTCAGTGTGTTTTTCGTTATGTGTATCGTTTTCAAGTTATGTGTAAACCCTCTAACAAGTTAAATAAAAAAAAAACTGTATTAATTTTTATTTTGCTCGAATTTGAATTCCCTTTTAACGTGAAAAATAATTGGTAAAAGTGACTTCAGTATTTTTAAAAATGACTAAATAACATGCAATATGATGTGCATATACGTTATAGCGACTTTCAGTTGCAGTGACAGACTTTTTCGAACTACAGGGGTTGTTGTAATGAACGTCGACTATAAAATTTTTGATAAGAATCTGTTATGAAGTAATTTCCGACATCGTTAGTTTTGCTGTGCAAATTTTTGACACTTACTATCCGTTGTTTTCTTTTTTTTAATTATTATTTTTTTCGATTTTAAATTAAACATTTTCGCTAGCAGTGGTCAGACAATAAAACTTCATGAATGATAATAACTTTTGAAAAAATAAATAAGAGCTGGGATACTACAATCCATGATCATGTTCTTTCAACATCAAAAACTATCCAATTTTTTTTCAATATATAAGCTTTAATAAGCATGTTTTTTTTACTTATTCATATTAATTCTCATACATAATTATTAATTACTTACAACACATTTCATTACAAGAGTACAAACTTAAATTAGTTAAGTAAAACACACTTGAAATGCACTTAAATTCTGAAATGCATTATTATCACGATTACAAAGTTAAATCCTACGTTCAATTTTGTTATAAAGTTGTAGCTCCTCTGGATAAAGCTCTCTAGTTTCCATTTCACAGGCTTCATAGTTACTTTTTAATTTTACCCACACAAGTAAAGGGTTAATTCGAAACATCGTTTACGCGCTTTGCAGATGACCAGAAATGGAAATGAGAGTCTTGCTAGACGCAGGCGATGAAATCACGTGGTATTTTCCATTTCTTGCCAAGTCTTTAAATTTGGCGAATTTTCGTAAGATTTCGACAGACTTTGACCCCCCATATCTCAAAAACAAAAGGACGAGGGCACACAATATTTGGGTCAAATTTTTTTCTAAAGATACTCTTTCGAATGCGACCATTTTTAACTTTTTTCATGATTACTGAACTCGTGATGTTTCCTGGTAAGAGTCATAATTAATAATTTTTAATTGATATCTCCGCTAATTATTATCGGAGGATTATGTTAAATAGCCAAACATGAAGACGGGAGGATTACGAATCCATCGATACCTGGTTCGATGGTCAGTTCACTGTCGTTCGGGAGAAGAAGCTTGGACATAGATAGATAGATAGATACTCAGATTTTATATGTATAAGATAAAAGCAATGTTGCGGAAAGTTGAGATGAAGCACTGAATAATAATTTGAATGGAGGAAAGCCTTCGAAAAATAGGGATTTTATGTCGAAATCTAAGTTTCATAATTAATAGTTTTTAATTGATATCTCCGCTAATTTTTATCGGAGGATTATGTTAAATAGCCAAACATAAAGACGGGAAGATGACGAATCCATCGATACCTGGTTCGATGGTCAGTTCACTGTTGTTCGGGAGAAATAACTTGGATATACATAGTTACATACATTGGTACACACATACGCTCAGTTTTTTAATTATATAAGATTCACATTATACCGGCGAGAGCTAAGCTGACCGAGCAAACTTTCAGTCAGGTAAGATGCTAATGAATACAAAAAATAAATAAGTCCCTCTATTCGCTTCAGCTGACATAAAAAGAGAGAGAGAGAAAAAAATTCTTAGTTTTTAATTAGAGCGGCTATGTATATAGGCCGATGCAATTGTTGAAGTTCAGCCATTTTGGATCGGATTTTTCATTGTTGCAGAGCTGGGTTCCCAGAGCAAAGTTTCGGGTTTTGCCAAATTGTCAAAAATTATATTTTATTTAATAAACAATTCACGTGTCTCTAATAATTGCTAGTAGTAAAAAATCACCAAACGCGATAACTTTCCAGAAAAGACAACCACTCAAACATGAGCTCCGATCCAAAATGGCTGATCTTAAATCTGATGCGTCGGCTCGTATATATAGGGGTCTTAGTTTTAATCACAATATTGGCACAAGTTATACCGTTGTACGAAACCCATGGACAGCTTCATGGGATTATACAAAGAGTTCTTATAGAAAAACGCACAAGCTTTGTCCACACTTAAAGCAGCATCATCATCAGGAATGGAGTCCCACTTGCTGAGTTTTGCTTTTCGAATATCTTTTCTGCGCGTTGGAATTTCGAAGCATCTTCTTTACCTTCTCTGAACCCTCTTCCACGCCTATGAACGACAATATATTCTTAATCATCACCTCTGGGCTTTTAAGAAAATGCTCGTAGAGGACAACTCTATAGAAATTGCTATTTCCACTTCCTTCTAAACGTTTAGCAGTCTGCACATCATGGAGCATTCTGGAGCATAAACCCCTGCCCTGGAAGAACATGTCTGAAGCAGTCGTCCAGCCTGGATGGAACTTTTTGTTATGCTGGTGAAGATTAATACGCGGATCCCTTTGGATAATTAGAACCTTAACTTTTCCTCTATTTCTCATAATAAAACTTTGCAAATCTTGAAGGTAAACTCGAATAATCTTCGACATTACTATCTTCTTCGACATACAAAAAGCTTCAACACAATCCGTGACATTTCTTTGGTTTTTATTGCACGCAGAATAAGCATGCCTTGTCGTTCTCTTCAATATGTCATCCGAATATCCAAATTTAGAGTCAAATATTTTGCAGTCAAATAGCTCTGTTAGGTAATCCATAGCTTCAGCAATATATCTTCGAGAAATGGGCTCTTCCCCATCTTTAAGCGACGCAGAGTCGAAGGGATAAAGAGGCTCGTTCAAGTAAAACACGTCACCATGACGAGTTAGAATGTCTCCTATTTGGGGTAATCCGTAATCAAAATAGGATATTATTAGCACTTTAATCTTTCTCGTGAAAGATGATTTACTCGTCTGCTTCTTTGATACATCTACAAACTCATATTCTTGATTTGCTTTTGGTAAAATGTGAATTTTCTCCAAATTCAAAACTTTTTGGTTCTTAGCTTTTGGTTTCGCTGTTAGGATTTTAGGTCTTTCAGTTGTACTAAGAAGAACATCACAGTGCCCTAGAAGAAAAATAGCATAGTATTAATCTCGCGTTTAGTATATCCATAGTCACACTAAATTTTTTGTCCCCCCTTTCTTTTTTTAGAAAGTGTGGAACATCTATTGCAAGGACTCGCAAATTAGATCAAAGAAAGCGTTAGTGAACCCTTTTTGGTCAAACTATTCTATTCAAACATATTTTTCTGTATTTTTACTGTTTTCTTTTTAAATTTTTGTTACATGGTTCTATTATTTGAGCACATTTCAAAGTTTATTCAAAATATTAATTTAATATATGAATTAAACGTTCTGATCGATACTATAAATAGGTAAAAAAAAAAAAAAACTTATTGTTTAGTAACTCTGCCCTTGCTGCTATCACGGTTTGGATACAGCGTGGCATACTTTCAATGCATGATAGGGCTACTTGAACTACCAAGTATTACGTATAAAATCGACAATTTTTTCCAAAAATCACACTCACAGGGGGAAACTTGTAACTTGATATTTTAACAGACACTGACACTGACGTCTGTCACATTTAAATTAATAAAAAAAAATAATAAAGTGTTTCCAGAATAAAATTTAAACTTTTAAATCAATTTTAAAATGTGTTCAAACAATAAAACTATGTTTCAAAAATAAAAAGAGAATAAATAAAAACACAGAAAAGTTTGTTTGAGTATAATAGTTTGGCTACCCTTTTTACTTCAGCTTGCAGATCACTGGTTTAACTCTAAAGAAGAAAGGTTTATAAGTCCTCTTAGAATCAGACTTGTGCATTCAAACGTATTTTAAAGTTAATCCGGATGAAATTTGTTGAGATAAAAAAGTTTTTTATTGTCATACAAATAACAATTTTAGATTATGATAGACAAACAATAAGTTCTCCAAACATTTGGTTTTTATTTTGATTAAATGTACACCTCCTGCAGAGATTGCGAAATAAATTATAGCAATCCAACGATCATCATGGCGTGTTTTTAACATCAGTCCCATACCACTGCAGCCGTGAATAAATAACATAAATGATAAAGTGTAGATTGCACGAAAACGAACCAATGTAGTTTTGGGACGAAGCATTGCTTTCTGCTGTAATAAACGGTACGTCTGCTTACAGGGACAGATACAGAAAACCATTTTAGAGGGGAGGGGTTTATGCCGAAGAATGACCCCCTCTGTCCCCCTTCATGAACAACCTACGGTTTTGGGTATGAAAAAACGGTTAAACTGCTTGGGTTTCAATAAAATGTAACAAATTGTCTAAGAATAAAGCACTTATTTGGGGTTAAACCTTGCAAATTAATTTCATAAGCAATGAAACGAAGCAGTAGTTCAAATGTTTACTTTCAAACACAATTAATGAATTAAAAAGATACTGTAATCGTTTACATTTTATGCACAAAGTGTTTGAATACAATGCGGACGGATTCTGTTTTCGACGGTTTAGCGGATTCATGACCCCCATGACCCTTCCCTTGTACCCCAAGGACGGATACAAGGGAGGGGCAATGAGGGCGATCGCCCCTCCCTTGTGGGAACCTGCACTGGCAATTTTTCTGAATTAAATCCTAAAATGCAAGTGTCGGCCCTTGTTGATGATGTTAAGAAAGGAATAGGGTTCGAATCCCCCCTCCAGAAACTTTTCTGAATTTAAATTTCAAAAAGGCAATTTTAGACGATCTTTGGCGATGTTAGGAGAAGAAGTTTAGATGCCTACCCTCGGGAATTTCGCAAAATGTAAGTCATAAAGACGCGATTTTAGACACCTCGCGTAATTTCTGGGGAAAAACGGATTAAGTGACTATCCTCTGATAAATTTTCGAAACGGAAGTTTTAAAAAATCGCAATGTTTGACGACCTTTAATGACGTTGGGGACGAGGAGGGGGGGGGGTTGAAACATCTTGTCTA
Organism: Uloborus diversus; assembly: GCF_026930045.1. Taxonomy (NCBI): domain Eukaryota; kingdom Metazoa; phylum Arthropoda; class Arachnida; order Araneae; family Uloboridae; genus Uloborus; species Uloborus diversus. The sequence goes on along the minus strand of NC_072734.1, from coordinate 187,257,215 downwards.
AATCTTTATATTTAAGTTATTTTAGATGAAAATTATGTGGTAACTCCCCCCCCCCCCCCGCAAGCATTTAAATCAGATACGCAATAAGAGGTTAGTTCAAAAATCAACCACCCGCTCCTTGGAAACTTTCTGGACCCGTCCTTGTTGTATTCGCCACTGTCTGTTTATCTAAGGATTTGTTTTGCTTAGCTTCCATACTACTCGGATTATCGGGGTTTTCGTTTACTCCAGTTAGTCTGCTTAAACGAGATTCTACCGATGTATTTATACAAATAAAGAATGCAAAAATCATATGAATTTTTTCTACTTTAATTTGTTAAATTTTATGGAGGTGAACAAGAAATATTATGTTGAGGTTTCGTGCACACCCCTTCACCACCTACGTTACAAAAAAAAAAAAAGTCATTTCATCAGTTGAGGTCAAAATCGGAATTCGGGAAACTTTATTCACTCATCTCCAGGAAAAAAAGTAATTTCATCTGTTGAGGGCAAAATAGGAATTCCGGAAACTTTATTCACTCACTAGCTGTATCCGACGCGCGTTGCTACGCCAAAAAAAAAAAAAAGTCATTTCATCAGTTGAGGTCAAAATCGGAATTCGGGAAACTTTATTCACTCATTTCCAGGGAAAAAAGTAATTTCATCAGTTGAGGGCAAAATAGGAATTCCGGAAACTTCATTCACTCACTAGCTGTATCCGACGCGCGTTGCTACGCCAAAAAAAAAAAAAAAAAACATCATTATAGTGATTTTCATGACAATCGGTTGAACAGGGCAGAAGTTGCTACTCTACAATGCCACCTGGTGTCGAAAAGTTTCAATGAGCATATTATGCACCTTCGTGGAAAAATACATATATATAGCAATTTTCATAATAATCGGTCCAGGTATCAAGTGAAGCCGTGACTCTACTCAAATTTTGTACTCACGCAGTTTGCAAGATCAATCAATCGCTAAAAATATCAAATAGAAAAAGTTTTAAATCCCCCCGTTGCATGAAAAGCCATAAAACAATAGAGAAAGAATTTATTTGTTCAAACTCAAGAAAAATGGCAACAGCTAACTTCTTATCAATGAGATCTTTCACGCGAATTAATTCCTACAGCCGATCATTTTATTCGTATTTATCCAATGAATTGTGACTTAAATTGGAATAAAAAAGGAACTATCGATCGGATTTTTTTCGAACTGGTCCATAAACATTCCCAGTATCAAAAATAACAAACGGTGAAAGTTTCAGCGAAATCTGCCGGGTAGTTTTTGAGTTCATGGATGACATACAGACAAACATCCATTTATATATATATAGATCAAGAAAGAAAAAAAAAGTTTGTCTGGTCAAAAGAAAGAGATAAACCGTCTAATCGTTTCTACTATAAATAATATATCAGAACACAGTTACTGCTCGCGTTAAACAACGGCTTATTATTCAAATGAGACGATAATATAGAACATCACGTTTTCCCATACTTCGCTGACTCTCGAACAATTAACGAAAAATTAAACTGTATATCCGTCCAAAAGGTTTCGCGAAGGCTATTTTCAGATTTGCAATATTGCTGTCATGACAAGCAGAAGGCAGAAGAACAGCGGCATGAGGAGTGCTTAACGTTTAATTAAACCATGGGAAGTTAAAATAAGGTTCTCCGCTGTTCAGCAGCGTAACTAGAGGTGGCAGGAGTGGCTCTGGCCAGGGGCGCAGCCAGAGTTGGCAAAAACCCGGGTTTTTTTTAAAAAGCCCATGGACCCAGGGTTTTTTGGTTTTTTTTAAATAAAACCCAAAAAAACCCAACTAAAGCTGGGTTTTTTAAAAGAAATGAGGGTTTTTTTTTGTCTTTTTTTAGGGAAAATGTGGAGTACTTGTAACATTTGTAGCATAAGTATATGGACAAAGTGCAAAAATTGTCTTGGGGTAAAAAAGCTGGAAAAATAGTTAAAATTCAGAGTTTTTTGAAAAAAAGTAAAAGACGACAAAACCCAAGAATGGTGAAGTTTCAGATTTTTTAGTTTCCATGATTACCAACAGTTAAGTCAAAGTTACTTCTCTCGTGATAAAATCTATTGTTCGTTTTTAATTACTATGATTTTTTTTTTTTTTTTTTTTTTGCATTTTACTTTATTCTATTTCATTTTGTTATGCAAAACTACTGTAGAATCTCAAGTAGTTTAAAAATCCCTTTTTAGTAAATTCCAGCTTAATCAAGACATTTCTTTGAACTTTATGTTGCCTATTTTTCTATTTCTGTGAACAGAGTAAAAAATATTAAACTTTTTCGTAAGATTATGAAACTGCTGTACATCCTATTCTGTTTTCTGTCCAACCGTTTGAGAAACCTGTTGATTTCTAAAAAATATACCTTGTTTATTTGAGATTTGTGACGTGTTGGTTTGCAAAAAATAATTCATGAAAGCCTTTTAGCTAGAGTAGTTTCCTCTGTACAATCTACAAATATTGAGAAAATCAGACAGGACAGGACTAAGTCAAGATAGTGTGAGTTATTTATTATTAGAATTTTTAGTTTTATATTATTATTAGAAAAAAGTTTAATATATTTATTTAAAATCTTTAAAGTATTTTTTTGATGCCGTCATGAGTTAAGAAATACTATTAAAGTTCAAAATTCATTTTTTATGTACATTGCTTGTGGTAAAGAACAACTAAAAAATAAGTTTAAATTGTGAAAGTATTTAAATTAATACATATTTTTAAAAAAATCTCAGAAAATTTAAAAAACCCAAAAGTGGGTAAAATAATGGGTTTTTTTTAAATGGGTTTTTTCAAAAAAACCCATTGGATCCAACCCAATTGGGTCCAATCCGGCCAACCCTGGGCGCAGCAGCCACGGGGGGCGGAATTCGGCATTTCAACTGATTAAAAAGAAAAATTTTTAAGATTTTTTTTTTTGACCATAGAACTTGAAAAATGCTATATTTGCTATATATATATATATATATATATATATATATATATATATATATATATATAGCAAATATAGCATTTTTATATAGCATATATATATATATATATATATATATATATAAAACTCGCAAGAACGAGCTGACGTGTGCATCACATGACTTCCTTTTACTCAAATTTAATGTCATTTTCCCATTATTGGCAATTTTAATGTGATTCAATTGTTTACTCTCTAAATATCACCAACAGTGGCCGAATTGAAACCAAAGTTAAAATTAAAAAAAAAAAAAAAAAAAGCGCCAAATTTATCGCCAAGTTGGCGACAAAACTTGACGACCAAAAGACTGGCGATATATCGCCAAGTGTCCGACAAATTATAACACCACTTGAGTTTACATCGACATTAACAATGATTTCCCCCCAAAAAAGGGGCAAAAGACCCCTTTAGAAACACCCGAATGCAACCAAAAGGGGAGGTGCACAACTAGACCCCACTAGGAGTCTACGTACCGAATTTCAACTTTCTAGGACATATTGTTTGTGAGTTATGCGAGATACATACACACATACGCACATACATACGGATGTCACGAGATAATTCGTTGTAATTAACTCGGGGGTCGTCAAAATGGATATTTCGCGTGTCTATACATTCTTAGGCACTTTTCCGCATGTGGTCGAATCGAAAAAAAAAACTCAACATTCATTTGGGGGTGAGCAAAATGGAAATTAAGGCCGATTTTTGAGTGAAAATTTTTTTGCGAATACAATACTTCCTTTTTACTTCCTTTTACAAAAAAGGAAGTATTGTATTCGCGAAAAAATTTTCACTCAAAAATCGCCCTTAATTTCCATTTTGCTCACCCCCAAATGAATGTTGAGTTTTTTTTTTCGATTCGACCACATGCGGAAAAGTGCCTAAGAATGTATAGACACGCGAAATATCCATTTTGACCATCACCGAGGTAATTACAACGACTTTTCTCGTGACGTCTGTATGTATGTGCGTATGTGTGTATGTGCGTATGTGCGTGTGTATCTCGCATAACTCAAAAATGGTATGTCCTAGAAAGTTGAAATTTGGTACATAGACTCGTAGTGGGGTCTAGTTGTGCACCTCCCCTTTTGGTTGCTTTCGGATGTTCCTAAGGGGGTCTTTTGTCCCTTTTTGGGGGGAAATCATTGTTAATTTCGATGTAAACTCAAGTGGCGTTATAATTTGTCGGACACTTGGCGATATATCGCCTGTCTTTTGGTCGCCAAGTTTTGTCGCCAACTTGGCGACAAATTTGGCGGAGTTTTTTTTTTTTTGGTTTCAATTTGGCCATTGTTGGTGATATTTAGAGAATAAATATTGAATCACATTAAAACTGCCAATAATGGGGAAATGACATTAAATTGGAGTAAAAGGAAGTCATGTGATGCACACATCAGCTCGTTTTAAAAGGAAGTAAAAAGAGCTAGAGACGCAGTCATAACATCTACTGAGAAGGAACATTGGGCATCATTGAAAACAATTCTAAAAAAGAAAACAAGAAAAAAAAAAATACAATGCTGCCTCCTAATTGTCAAATCAACTAATCAAAATGTTACAAACAAATTTTTTTTTGAGGTCACAATGACTTCCGGTGACTTCCCATGTGGGGAGGGGGCGCAATTTCTTTAGTTAGCCAGGGACGCTCGACCCCATAGTTACGCTACTGCCGCTTTTTACTTTTCCGTGACAACTCGTAAAAATTTTATTTGGTAGACACCAGCATTATAAAAGTTAGTACAATGTTAGTGAAAAAGTTTAAGGAAGATCAGATAGGAGGACTGATTAAAATACGCTTTGCGACTTGAACAAAATGAAAATCACTCTCGCCCTCTTGTAGAAAATTGAAATTATTGCAACATTCATTATAACTGGAACAATATGAAAAACTCGCTGCCACTCTAAGAAAAAATAATAACGAAGAAGCACGAGTAGCAAAGCTTTTTAAATAAAGTTTTCAAGTGCACATCTCCAGGTTTCATACTAATTTTGCACCAAATTTCAAGGCTGTAGGTGCTAATGGAGCTCTTCTGGGCCGAGCAAAACTTCGAAAAGTTGTTTTCAAAATCATGGTATGTCTCAAAATGCGTCTATCCTTGTGGCAAACCTAACCTGGCAGGATTGTGAAAGCTGCGCTGTTATTAATCACAGCATTACAAAGCTGTCTGATTAGGTTTGCCCCAAACGTAAATTTTGTTCTGTAGCTCAGTGCTTCGACTGAGTTTAGCCTAGGACTTTCGCTAAATTGATAACGCCTATGAGTGATAGTCAAATTAGGTGACTTCTTTAAAAAATAAAATATTTAAAAATGTTATTGAAAGAAAATGTTTGAAAAAAAAAAAGAAAATTCTTTGTTATTAAAATGTCTTGCATGCTTTACTTGTAGTCAGCCTGAGTTAATATTTAAATTTTCAATTTTTTTTTCATTAATCATTTGTCATTAACATGAGCAGAAACATCCATGCTATTGATAAAATTTGAACTAAAGTGAGATTATAAACCAAACAATAATTGCAACACAAAATTCCTTTCGGCGGCATCTAAAGGTATATATATATAGACAAATCAATGAAATAAGAATTTAATTACAAATTTATCACGAAAGCTACAATCCATTTTTACGACGTGGAATTGATGTACTCCAGGTAACTTTCCCATCTGGTTTTTTCCCAACTGGGCTTCAAAATTCTCAATTGGAAATGGTTCCACCGATGGTGGTACCACATGAAAGAATCGCTGGGTAGTGCTCTTGGTCTGAAAAATGATGAGGAACTATTACGCAGCCTCATCATGTAAAAAAAAAAAAAAAAAAACAACCAATATTCAGGGCATTCAAAAAGTACTTGACACATTTCAAAAATTCATAGAAAAGCAACAAATTGTCGTACGAAAATGAGGTTTTTATAAACCGTAAAAAAAAGAAATACAAAAGAAAAAAAAATAACCACTGTGTAAGAAAATGTCATGTGAGGAGTTTAATCATTTCATTAAACAGAAAGCAATACTTTTCGTTACCAGAAATGAATATGTGCACAGTACGTGATAGTGATGAGCATAATCGAGAACTTGTGATAACCGATACCTCTGGAATCGAATACTTCTCATAATCGAGTGATTGACAATCGAGAACTTTCGAAACCAAGATCTCGAACGATTGAAATCGGGATCTTTTGAAATCGAGAACTCGAGCTATTGCAATCGAGACCTTTCGAAGCCGAGAACTCGAGCGATTGACAATTGAGATCTTTTGAATCGAAATATCGAGATATCGGGATGTGATAATCGAGAACTCGAGATGTGATAATCGAGAACTCGAGATGTGATAATCGAGACCTCGAGATGTGATAATCAAGAACTTAAGATGTGATAATCGAGAACTTGAGATGTGATAATCGAGACCTCGAGATGTGATAATCGAGAACTCGAGATGTGATAATCGAGAACTCGAGATGTGATAATCGAAAACTCGTGATGTGATAATCCAGAACTCGAGACGTGATAATCGAGACCTCAAGATGCGATAATCGAGACCTCGAGTTGTGATAATCAAGAACTCGAGTTGTGATAATCGAGAACTCGAGATGGGATAATCCAGAACTCGAGACGTGATAATCGAGACCTCAAGATGCGATTATCGAGAACTTGAGATGTGATAATCCAGAACTCGAGACCTCGGGATGTGATAATCGGGACCTCGAGATGTGATAATCGAGACCTCGAGATGCAATAATCGAGAACTCGAGATGTGATAAAAGAGAACTCTAGATGTGATAAAAGAGAACTCTAGATGTGATAATCGAGAACTCGAGATGTTATAGTCAAGTTCTCGTGATAATTGAGTTCTCGAATGATCTTGAATAATCGAGTGGTTCGATTATGAGAACTCTATTATGCCTATCACTAGTTTGTGGACATGGGATGACCTTGAGCACCTTTTAAATGTGGTTTGAGTAAACTACGGTACGTGCAATGAGGGGTTTCTGTTTAATAAAAACACCTCATATAACGCTTATTTTTCTTACTGTGACAGTACAGCAATTGCTTAAAATGGCACTTTTTTCTTTTTCTTTTTTTCCCCCTTTTTTTTAGCGATATCGTAAAAAAATATTCCTGAACCTGTAAAGTATTATGGCACAAACCGCATATTCATACGACAGTTTTTTGCTTTTCTATGAAATTTAAAAATGAGTCAAGGACTTTTCGGATACCCTGTCTTACTCAAATTGTTGCCAAGAGACAATCCTCATATAAATAATAGCTGATGATCGAGTAACCCGCGTGTTTCAACAATGAAACTCGTGCCACGGCATGATAATTTGATGATATGTTTTGGTAATGTTTAACATGCAGGGAAAGGCTTTCTTTTTCTTTTGGTGCTTAATTGCACAGGTTTGTTTTTGATGAGGACTACAATCTGAGTGTTTTGCCTCCCTTACGCATGATATATATTTTTTATTAGACATACAAACAACACACGAAAGAATTTACATCACAAAGAAGGGAAAGTACAACCGGAGCGAGGGTGGGAGTCGAACCCACCGCCTCAAGTGTGCCAATATCAAGCGGTCACTCAGACCGCTCGGCCACTGAGGCCCCGGGGAAGGCTTTATTGTGACAAGGCTGAACTCGATCCGGTAACTTAAGTTTTACTGCTAAGACTGATTTCAGGGAAAAGAAGAAACGAAAACAATGAACGCTATCTACTGGATTTTAATGTTAATCCACTAGAATTGTGAGGTTAAAATTTCAACGATGAAAATATCATCAAACAGGCAATTGCTTTGTTTAAATGTAGAAGCAATTTCCACCCGTCATACCTTGACGGGAGACTTTCTAGATGATAAATAATAGTCGCTAATAATTAAATGCATTCGTTTTTCTTTTACACAAAAAAATCGCCTCTCAAGGTATGACGGGTGAAAATTGCTTCTACATTTAAACAAAGCAATTGCCAGTTTGATGATATTTTCATCGTTGAAATTTTAACCTCACAATTCTAGTGGATTAACATTAAAATCCAGTAAATAGCGTCCATTGCTGACCACTTTTTCGTTTCTTGATTCGCCTAAAATTAATCTTGCCAGTAAAACAGTTAAGTTACCGGATCCGGTTCAGCCTTTTCAAAAAAAGCTCTCCCTGCGTGTCAAACATTACTAACAAATACAGTCGAGTCCCGACTTACGCGAGGGATGCGTTCCAAGACAACTCGCGTAAGTCGGAATTTCGCGTTGTGGAACAAGGTATGTTAATATTTTTTTCTAAGCATACCCCATTGTTTCAGACGTTTGTAAACACCTGTCATATTGTTTCAAACCATTTATTAACTATATATTGCAGTATCTTTTACAAAGAACCGACTTTTTCTGTATTTTAGAAAAAGCGTTATTATTTGACATAAAATTTTGTAATTTAGCACAAAATCAATGATTAATGGGGGAGAGAAACTTAAAGTAAAGCAGTATGGTACTTGCAGTATGTACACTACAGCATTATTATAGCACGTAACAGTATAGATGTAGTAAATATATTTATAATTTAAAAAATGAAGAAGGTTTATGCAGCGCGATCAGAATGTTATCAAATATATTTATAATTTAAAAATTGAAGAAGGTTTATGCAGCGCGATCAGAATGTTATCAGAAGGTATTTTATCAACGTTTATATGTAAAATGAAAAAAAAAAAAGTTAAGAATCGGAGCGGTTATTTGTATACACTAACGCAAAATGTTGTTTAGACTAATTCAGTGGGTGAACTTCCGCTTTCAGTGATGCTAAAGAGATGAAAGTTCATTCACAAAACCAATATTTAGTGTCAACGAAGCCCATTCTAACTCTCCGCCGCTCTTTTCCGAAAAATTTCATGTTGCAGGCGAGTAATTTGTGTCCGCACTAAAAAAATTCATTACTCATGAAAAACTCGCGTTATAGCCATTTCGCGTAAGTCGGATCGCGTTGTAGCGGGATCCGACTGTATTATCAAATTATCATGCTATGGCGCGAGTTTCATTGTTTGTGACGTCATCGTTACTCGATGAGTGAAATGGCTATTATATAAAGGAGGATGTGCTTCTATTTTTGTTTCTTTGAAAACAAACTTACAGGTATCCAGCAATAGCTTTATGAGTGTTTTATACTGATATGTAATTTTCTATATATATATATATATATATATATTTTTTTTTTGAGGAATCACTATTGCTTATTGCTTTCATTTGACTATTTTTGGCGTCCTATCATTTTATTTTCCCGCCAGCACCCTCCGCACCATCACCATCGACCGGGTCCTCACGATGCTGCTCCTATAGCGAAAGCCGTCTCCAGGTTGCATCCATGTCCTACACACAGGCGCATACATACACAACTACACACACACACCTACACACACATACACAAACACATCAAAAACTACACGCACGCATGCACACACACAAACACACAAACACATACAAGCACATACACCTACACACACAAACACATACACACAACTACCCACACATTCATGCCCGCAAGGACGTAGCCAAGGGGTGGGTCCATGGGGTCCGGACCCCCCCCCCCCCTTCCCGAAAGACTCCTCTCCTTTTTTTCTCAATTGTTGCATCTCGCATCAACAAAAATTTTCCGAAAGACAATAATTTTATAAAAGGCAGCATTCTCCCCTTAAATATTCCCAGTAATCAGCAATTTTCTCAGCGCTTGAGTCAATTCAGAACACGAGAACCTCGTGCAACAACTGCAGGTTCCCAATTTTCGTCCGTTTTTTGCTGTGTCACCTACTCCGTCCGAAACGGGGAAATGTCCCTTTCGACTTTCAAACCAGCTGGGTCCTGTGACCTTGAAATTCAGCCCCTCTCCTTGGTCCATCAAATTGCCATTGGCAAAGTAAAAACAAGCATTTATTGCCACTTCCGCCGTATCCCACATTCTCATTGGCGTGGTTTTCTTTATTTCTTTCTCTTTTCTTTTTGGATTTTCGTGGATTTCGTAGACGCATGTTGTACGAAAGACAGTCAGAGTGAGGTGCGTTCCTGGTGAATCAGTAATTGAATTCCGATTCTTTTCTGTTTTAACTCGCAGTTTTTATCTACGTCATACTTATAGGAAACATATCTTGAACAAAAAATTGTATGCAAAAGAAAATTAAGTTTACCCAAACTAGGTAAGTCGTAGTGCTCCCTTTTAAAGTTTTCTTGATAATACGAGCAGTTTTACGTGTTAATGTGTTTTTCCATTTAAAAACTAATTTTAGATTCTAAGCCAGCAGCGAAAAAAGAAATTCTACACATTTCGTGTGCTTGAGGATGAGAAAAATAATTATTGATTTTTTTTTCATTTTAACTCTTATATTTTTGGCATGGTTCATTTCAGATTCATTTTATTTTTTGATAAAAATTTTATTTGAACTTTTAGATTACTTTTAACATTTCTCTCCTTTCTGAGTAACAAATTACGTAGCTTTTTTACTGATGTTTTCCCCCCAATATTTAAGCATGATCATGGAACATATTAAATGCCCCCCTTCCAAAAAAAAATCGTGTTTGAAGGTAAAATAAATAAAATAAATGAATAAATAAAACTTGAAGTTGATGTAGCAAACTTTTTACGGTATAAAAATTGTATAGAAAAATTAAATTGAAAATTACTTGAATATTTTACTGTGATCAGTTTATGAAATTACAAGTTCGGCCATATTAAGGCATGTAATAAGTAATTTATTAGAAATTATTACTTTTAAATCTTACTGAATTGTGATTCTATGATCCCAAAAGAAAAAGTTAGTTTTTAATTGACGAAAAAAAATCTTATTCGATGTTGTTCCATAAAACATATTTGTATTTGCATCATTGGAACACATTTTCTGATTGTTATTCACTGGCTTTGTACTAAGGAGTTATTTAATTATTAGCATCTATGCATCCATCTTTAGTAAATTGTGAAGGTAGCATTAAACGTAACAAAAAACAGGCATGTGCATTTAACTATAAATTACTAGGTGAAAATTACCGCTATTTACTGCGTTACAAGCAAAGAAACAAAAAAGGTGAATACGAGGTAAATGTTTTTGAGCGTTTCTTTTATATATTGCCTTTTTTTGAAACACTTATTTTCTTCAAGCTAAAGATATTTACTATTTCTTGCAATAGAGTGTTTTGCTAACATCGTATTGAAGAAAAAAATCATTACCTGCGTCGTAAAATATGATATGTACTGTTGTTAAAATTAACAACATGTTGTTAAAATAAAATTACACAGATGCTTAATTTAATTCATTAGGTATACATTCCATTAATCGTCATGTAAAAGATCCCTTAGGTCGTTTGACTGTGAATACTCTTGACAAAATTAAATTCCTTTTGCAGTTTCGCATCGAAGAGAGCTCAGGTGTTTCCATCTGGTGGAAACTGGGCATCAAATTTTCCTGTGACATTCACATCCGCCCCTTAAGGGTGGCATATGAATGACTGGATGCCATATCGTTGGTTCGCACTTGCTCCGCAAAAGGCTAAAGCCTCTAACACAGCCCCGTTAGAAAGAAAAAAATAATGATAAAATACGCCTTTTCCGATATTTAAATTTTTTTCGAACAGCTTTCACCCTTTTTAGGAATAGCGACTTCACTTGAGAACACCATTTATTTCTTGCTTCTCTTTTTTTTTTTTTTTTTTTTTTTTTCCAGCTAACTGAAATCACTGTGTCAGTTGGCTGAAGAAAGAAAATATATATATATAATGGTTGCAACAAAGGAAGCCTCCGTCCCTCAAAGAGTTAATAGTTTGTTCAAGCTTTTAATTGATGATTAGGAATGATAATTAGAAAACGGATAAGATTGGAAATATCATTCTATTTCGTGTTATCAAAAGAATATTATAAATGTAAATAAATAAAAACCAATTCAAGCTTTTTAAATGAAACCTTGTTAATATTTTCGTTGAGAGAGTTGTGGGATTTTGCCTGAAATGTTGTTCAAATCGGACAGGGTTACGTTATGTAACATTCATATAGTTATACATTCGACTCCATAGATATAGATTTATTTATCCTCATACAAATAATGCCGATGATCGAGTAACCCGCGTGTTTCAACAATGAATTCGCACCACGGCATGATATGTAATTCGATAATATGTTTTGGTAATGTTTAACATGCAAGGAAAGGCTTTATTGTGACAAGGCTGAACTCGATCCGATAACTTGAACAGTTTTACTGGTAAGACTGTGTCATATCAGAGGAATGAAGAAAGGAAAACAATGAACGCTATCTACTGGAGTTTAGGGTTAATGCACTGGTGTTAGAGTTAAAATTTCAACTATCAAAATATCACCAAACAGGCAATTGCTTCGTTCAAATGAAGAAGAGTTGAAGCAATTTTCACCCGCCATGCCTTGACGGGTGACTTTCTAGTTTTCAAATAAAATGGCATAAGTACAAATGTACATATTTTGTTGAAATATATTACAAAGCTTTAATATTTTATTAAATTATCGCATGCATTTTCCAAGTAATTTCTAGAACAGTTTTCGTTTTCCGTTTTTCTTTTATTGTGCCCTTTTTATTAATAAAAAATATATCACTTATTTTCAGGAGGACAAAGGTTCACCCATATTTGGAAACTTTGTATGTGATAACCTTCAGTTTAATGTTAATTTACAAACTGACAATAATTAATTTACCACTTAACAAACTTTTTGTTAACTAATTTTAACTAATGACTCTATTAATTTCAATTATTTAATTAATTTTAATTAATTATCATATTTTAATGATCAGTTTTAATTGGATTTATCTTAGTCTTGTGTAATTATCAGCTACTAATTCTGCTTTAGCATGCCTCCTCTTTTGAAGTTCGTGCAACCTTGGACCCCCCCCTTAACAAAGTTCTAGCTACGTGCCTGATGCCCGCACACAGACACAAACACATATGCCTACACACACATACACACACACCCCCTCCCCATACACACAAACACTCATACACACAACTACCTACACACTTTTGCCAGCACACAGACACAGACACACATGCCTACACACACATACACATACCTCATACACACAAACAAACATATCCCCCCCCACACACAAACACACACTCGTTATTACGAAAAACATAATTTGAATTCAAGATGTCAAAATTCAAATTAATTTTTTTTTGACCTGGTTTGCTACGTATTTAGTTTAACCTAAAGTTAATGGTTGAAACTCTTTCACTACTAACCATTGTTCCCAAATAAGATTTGATGAAATCGGCTCATTCCTCTCTGAAATTACATAAGATAAATAAATCTATTCTTCAAAAAACAATCATTTCTAAAATTCTTAAGAACTCTCCGAATTTCACAAAGCTTAAGTCTTGGAAAAATATACATTCAGTTTTACGTAGATAAATGCCGTAATTATAGTGAAACGTTCACTAATTATTGGTATCAGTTACATCACACTTCGCATTAGAATAGACTAACGCGACAAGACGTGGAGTGTTAGAATGAATTATGTTCTATTCCGTACCTTCAAACCTTCAGCATCAATTAGTACAGCATGACTGAACTTCCGATACTCGTTCTGTTACATCAGGTTCTTTGAAAAATGATTCTAGTCGAAGTACTTGGTGATATCGGAACCAACGTAATACAATAGAACTTGAAGAATTTTTGAGTTGTTGCTTAGTTACTTACCTATAGTCCGAAGATAGCAGACATGTTTATCTGTTGTGATTTATTTTTATATTTTCTTTAAAATGTGACATCTTGTTTTAAAAACCCATATTAGTTTTTGCACTTTTATCCAAACATAAAATTTTATGCGGTCCGACATACATTAGGGACTCCGTCCCCTGCTTGCTACGCTCGCCAACCCCCGTTCCCCACCTACTGGGGGGATTGGGTGGTGCATTACATATTAAATCCTTTTTCCCCATTTTTACTTTCATCTATATTTAATTTATGCGAGGTATAACCAAAAATCTTTCGACGAATAAAAAACACTGTTTCAGATTTGAACTTTGAGTGCAGAAATTCTGCGACACTTGTTCCAGTTTTACCGTAATTCCACCCATCACTAGTATTATTTTATGCAAGGGGAAATTACCATTTTATCAAGATTTACAGTCGGGATCAGTAGACATTTATTTGCGGTTGGTCTGGTGGTTGCGGGGTAAATCATTTATGTGCCGAGAAGGAAATATTAGTCTCGAATTGGACATTTAATTACCAGTTTCACTGTTCACCAAAATTATGTATGTTTTTTTTTAGGTAGGGGAGAGTTTAGGTAGGGGAGGTTAGGTAGGGGAGAGTTGTACCTTGGGACACTTTTCATATTTTAATTTTTAACGTCAATTATTTGAATCTAATTTAAAATCTAAAAGTCACATTAAAATACCCCAACATACTTCTATGCAATATATATTTTTTTAATTCAGAGAGTTTAAAAATAAAATATTGCCAGCCATTTAAATTAAAAGTTCCAAGCTGTGTCAAAGTACAACATACTATTGTACCTTGGGACACATCCTGGTGTACTATGGATAAGTCTTCATAAATCAGGAACCAGCCATATACTTGAACTAATTTACACCAGAAAATAAAAATAGTATTTTTTTTAATGGTACCTAGTGAATTAAATCATGAATAATGAATTATGAATAATGAATTATGAATTATTATCTAACATTAAATTTTTGTTTAAAAGACTGAATAGGATTAGAACATTGTTATAATCCTATACGGGACCCCTCCATATTGTGCATCCCTAAGTTCATCCATTTTTTTTCACCCATCATTTAAAAAAATCTTGATCCCTTTTCAGACTCAGGCCCACAGGTGTCTTCCGCCCCCCCCCCTCCCCCTCGGATTGAGCACCACTGACCAAGGGCAGATCCAAAAAATTTTCAAAGAAAGGGCGATTATATTTTACTCTTTACTCTTAAGAACTTCAATTTCTAAAATTTTTCGAAGAGGTGTACTGAACCCCATCGTTTACCCTTACGTAATCAAAGGTGACCTACACATGGGTTTCTTTCGAAAAATATCCATGCGGAGCCCATGAACCAATCTCTAATATTATCTAAGATCGTGTGAAATTGAGGTTTTGGAACTTAAATTTCAAAAAAAAATCCTGTAGAAAGTTTTGATCCCTATCTCACAGTAATTAGAGATAGGCTACAATTCCGTTTCCGAGACTTCAATTCCGAAAAATTTCCGAGGAAAAGTTCCCTTTCATCCTTCAATCTGTCATTACACCATCGAAGATTAAGTAAATTTACGTTTTTGGAACTTTAATATCGAAAATATACCTGAAGAAAGTTACTGTGTCTCGGCTCAAGGAGGGGGCGATCGCCCCCATCGCCCCTCCCTTGCGTCCATCCTTGCCACTGACATACATATTTGGAATGATTCTGGTCCACATTTTGTGAATTATGATCAAAAGCAATACCAGATACATAATTAAAACTCTATTTAGTTTCCTTGGTTTCCAACAGACTCATAAATTTGCCATAAAGTCACTTTGTCTAATAGACCACCATAATAACCAGAATTGTCCCCGAAGCTCCGTCTTATTGACAGTTATGTCACGGAAACAGAGTTCCATCAATTCGACCGAAGGGATTTCCGTGTTCCGGGACGATGTTAGACAAGTTAAATTCTTGGTATAGAGCTTGTGAATCCTGCATACGTGACAATCGCGATTAATAATGTTAGAACATATTTATCAGTGTAGTCCCTATAAGATAACGTAATCGTTTAATTGATGCAGCATTCTTTGTTATTTTTACTTCCATTTACGAAGTAAAGGAAGCATTGTATTCGCAAAAAAAAAAAAAAAAAAAAATCACCCAAAAAATCGGCCTTAATTTCCATTTTGCTCGCCCCCGAATAAATATTAAGTTTTTTTTCAACCAGGCCACACGTGGATATATAAATACAAATACAAATGTGACGACCAGCAACAGGCTCTGGGCCCAGCTAGGCTGGTCCTAGTCAATTAATTAGTCCCCAATGAAGATCAATGGCCCTCTTAAAGCTATCCACTCCCTTGCTCATTACCGCCTCTTCCGGTAAGCTATTCCAAGTGCCCACAACCCTGCTAAAGTAGTAGTTTTTCCTGATTTCCAAGTTAGCCTGAGATTTAAATAGCTTAAAACAATGACCCCTTGTTCTGCTTTTCCCGCAAAAATTTAATCCATTTACATCTTTCATTTTGATAAATTTAAATAACTGAATCATGTCCCCTCTGACTCTCCTTTGCTCCAGGCTGTACATGTTAAGCCTATTAAGTCTGGTATCATAATCTAAATCTGAGAGTCCCCTTACTAATTTAGATACCCTTCTTTGAACCCTTTCCAATACAAAATATCTTTCTTCAGATAAGGCGACCAAAACTGAACAGCATACTCCAAACGAGGTCTTACTAAACTCCTATATAAAGGCAGAAGAACTTTCTTAGATTTGTTTGAAATAGATCTATTGATGAACCCAAGCATTTTGTTGGCTTTGTTACTAGCAATACTGCACTGTTGACTAAACTTGAAGTCCTGATTTATAAAGACACCCAGATCCATAACATTTTCTGCCTGATTTATGACTGAACCCTGTAAACGATATCTCATACGCTTATTTCCATGACCTAAGTGTAGCACTTGACATTTCCCTACATTAACTGCCATACCCCATTTATCTGCCCACTTAGTAATATGATCTAAATCCTCTTGCAGCTGTTTTACTTGTTCTTCATTTTCGACAATCCCCATAACTTTTACATCGTCAGCAAAACAATTTATGCTTCCAGAAATATTTTCATTGATGTCATTCATAAATATAATAAACAAAAGAGGCCCTAAAACTGATCCCTGAGGAACCATACTTAAAACATCACTCCAATTAGAATGATTTCCTCTCACAACTACTCTTTGCTTCCTACCAGTGAGCCAATTTCTAACCCAAAGTAAAGTTTTTCCTCCTATTCCAATGTCAGCTAACTTGCTGAGAAGAGCAACATGCGGTACCTTGTCAAAAGCTTTTTGAAAATCAATATAAACAACATCCACACATTTTTTGTTATCTAAAGCTGAGGTAACCTTGTCGTAGAAATGCAATAAATTAGTAGTACAGGATTTACCTTTCCTGAAACCATACTGCAAACTAGTCAACAGACTATTAGTCTCTAAGAACATCATGATCTTAATTTTGATCAAAGTTTCGAAAATCTTACAAATCACCGAAGTCAAACTTACAGGTCTATAATTCCCAGCAATACCTTTAGACCCCTTCTTGAAGAGTGGCGTTATGTTAGCCAGCTTCCAGTCCTCTGGCACCATCCCCGAGTTATAAGAAGCATTGAAAATATTCAAAATAACATCCACTAATTCCTCTGCACATTCAACTAAAATTTTTGGATAAATATTATCTGGTCCCGGAGCTTTAGTTGCTTTAATCTTTTTCAAATGAAATAAAACCTCCTCCCTGGAAAATACCAAATCCTCAAGCTGTATAATAGCTTGTGTCTTGTTAGTGTCAACTGTTGAGATACAGTTATCGTTAAACACACTGGAAAAAAAGTTATTTAGAACATTTGCAATATCCCTATCGTTTTGGATTAAATTTCCATACTCATCAACCAAAGGCCCAATTTGACTGTTTCGAGCTTTCCCAGAATTAGCGTAAGCAAAAAACCTCTTAGGGTTCCCACCAATGTCATCTGCCAGCCTTTGCTCCAATTCCCTTTTCTGAATCCGTACCAAATACTTAAAATTTCGCCTTGCCTTACCATACTGGAGCCTCTCCGCACTCTGACCAGTTTCTTTAAACTTACGAAAAGTGGCTTGCTTATAATTAAGAGCTTCTTTAGTCTCCCTGGAGAACCACATGGGCCAAATTTTGGTACTAACAACTTTTCTCCTAAATGGAACATAGTCCCCAACGGTTTTAGCAAGTTTATCCTTAAATTCCGTCCACTGCTGATCTACGTCGCTATTTTCCAACCCTGACGAAAAAACCTCTTTCAAGCTCTGCCTAAGTGCAACAAAATCAGTGTTTCTGAAATTGGGCACAAACCTAAAATTATCATCTTTTCACACTTCAAATTTAACCCGGAACCTAATGCTGTTATGATCATTATCTCCAATATGCCCCCCTACACTCAACCCCTGAACAAAACTACCTATGTCACAAAAAACTAGATCCAAAATCGCCTCCTCTCGAGTTCCCTGAGTTACAACTTGATCTAAGAAACAGTCACCAATTACTTTTAAAAATTCCTCTTCTTTGCCATTACCAGGGTAAAAATTATTCCAATCAATACCCGGAAAATTGAAATCCCCCATTATGATAACGGATCCCTTACTGGACATGTCACTAATAATACGGTACATCTGTTCATCTTGTCCCTGGTTTGAATTAGGTGGCCTATAAATGTTTCCAAAGCGTAGCTTTTTGCCCTTACTGCTCATCAACTCCAGCCAAACCATATCAATATCAGGAGGATTATCATTTATGACCAATTCATTGCAAATAAAATTGTCTCTAACATAAAATAAAACCCCACCACCTCTTTTACCTACTCTATCCTGTCTGAACAAATTATACCCAGCAATATGTAATAACTCTGCATCAGATTCGGTAGCCCATGTCTCTGTAATTCCAATAACATCCAACTTCTCATCCATAACTATGCTTTTCAATTCATCCATCTTGTTCCTAATACTGCGAGCATTGGTATAGAAAACTTTAAGCATGCCTAAGTTGCTTTTATTTAACACCCTGAAATTTCCTAAATTACAATTGTTAACATTACTACTCTTGTTAGTCACTTTATTTCCATTTCTAGCAATACCCAAAAAAATTTCATTCTCTCGATACCTGATGCTTGAACCATGCCCCCCATTCCAACTTAGTTTTTTGACTCCGAAGCCCTTAAAATTAATCCACTAACCATTTTGACCCCTGTAGAGCTCAGATGCAGGCCATCCCTAGCAATCCAATCCCGTTTACAATGACTCCATACATCAATAAACCTGATACTGCGCTTTTCGCAAATTGACTTCAGTAGCAAGTTCATACACCTCGCACGTTGATTTAGCCAGCTCCTATGCACTCCATACCTGGGAAGCAAACCAACCACTTGGACATTCGTCGAAAAGCTGGTTGCTTTATCCAACAGGGATTCCCATTCCCTAGAAAACTCCTCATTTTTACTGTGGCCTACATCATTTGTTCCCACCCACAAAGTAACCATGTCCTCCTTATGCAATACTCCCTTCTTTTCAGCAACCATATTAACGTCTTTTACCCGAGCCCCTGGTAAACAACACCTAGCCACCTTACGCTTTACTCTCCCAACTGTGTTACCCACCTCCCTTACCATAGAGTCCCCCAAAATTACACCCTTAGTTTCCCAATCTAACTCCTCATTTGAAACTTCCCCCTGAATCTCTGGAACATTTATACCCTCTGCAACTGGCCTACACCCTAATGCTAACTGGGCTTCCAAAACTAGCATATGCCTAAGAACGTATAGGCACCCGAAATATCAATTCTGATGATCCTCGAATTAATTACAACGAGTTTTCTCTTGACGTTCATATGTACGTATGAATGTGCGTATGTGTGTATGTGCGTATATACTTCACATAACTCAAAAACGTTATGTCCTAGAAAGTTGAAATTTGGTACGTAGACTTCTAGTGGGGTCCAGATCTGAACCTGCCCTTTTGGTTGCATTCGGATGTTCCAAAGGGCGTCTTTTACATCTTTTTTGGGGGAAATCATTGTTAATTTCAATGCAAACTCAAGTGGTGTTATAATTTGGCAAACACTTGGCAATTTTCGCCAAGCTTCCGGTCGCCAAGTTTTTTCGCCAACTTTTTTTTTTTTTTAATCTGGTTTCATTTTGGCCACTATTGGCGATATTCATTATATTGGCGAGTTTACGATTGAATCACATTGAACTGTCCGATATTGGGAACATTAATATGTATAAAACGTTTTTTTCGCTTCAGTTTGCAACAAACTTGGGATAAAAACATTTAAAATGTTTCTTTGTTTACTCCAAGGCACTATTATCATCAAATTGGCGTAAAAAGAAATCATGTGATGCACACATGAGCTCGTTTATGCTTGTAATTGAACGTTCCGTCTTGTGGTGGTAATGTTTCAATAAACTACTTAAACATTACATTGTGTATTGAACTCTGCCGAACACTATGGAAAGAAGATAATATCGGTAGCAAAAATACAGAGTTTATATAGAACAAGTCCTTCGATAGGAGTGCAGTAATCCCGTGTGCAGGTAAACGGCAGTATCTGCAGAAATGAGTTCCCGAGGTACAGTGATCTCTCGCTTATACGTGACCTCTGTTATACACGTTTTTCACTTATGCGCGGTTTTCTCACGGGCCCGGCCAGCGATATAGGAAAACAATGTTAACTCTTGTTCATTTATACGCGAAACCTAAAATGCACCTTTCACTTATGCGCGATAAAATTTTTTCAAGTTTTAGTTAAATCGCCTATTTACGCTTTGCTTATGAGAAGATTTGTACCCTTCTTGATGTCTCTTGGAATGCTTTCACACACCTTTATTCCAATGTTCAAAATGTTTCCAAGAACGCGTTTTTTTTTCGCGCAAGTGTGCGATTGGGGGTGCAGTTAGTCTGGTGATTGATATCGAGAGGGGAGAACGGGTTACATGCGAAAAGGTTGACCTTCCTAAAAGTCGTGGTGAAGCGGAAAGCATTGACATAGCCTATCGAGGATCTTTTGTATCCTCACAGACTATGACACTGATCACGCGACAGTTTTTAGGTTTTGTGGAATTCGCTTACATACTGTACAGTGTATAAAAAATGACAAAACGTGCAACTTCAAATTTTACATTTTTATTAAATTACAATGAATAAATGGAAATTATGTGCGTATTTATTCATTAGTATCAGTAGTGTACTATTTAGTATTACTATAACTGTTGATAACTTACCTCATTTAAGCTTATTTTTGGGGTTTTTCACTTATGCGCGAATCTCACTTGTGCGCGAAAGTTTCGTTGTCCCCTTTGGTCGCGTATAAGTGAGAGGTCACTGTATTTGAAGAAATGTGTGCTGGATTCAATACTAACAGTAGGGAAATGTTGGAATGAGACGTTTTTTTCGCGCCTTTTTTCAGCGGAAACCACAGCAAGTATTTTCAGTAAGTTACCGCCCTATAGTCCGGGCCAAGGCAGAAATACACCGGCAGCTCAGTCAATTCCAGCCGAGGACTGCAGTTTCGTGCTTATTAGCACTCATCAGCCCGGCTTAGGACTAACTGAGCTGGAGGTGGAAAACCTCTTAAGGAAGTCAAGAATGCCAAACAAACTGGTAGCTAATATAGAATGAGCACTGACCAGACGAGTGACCGAAGCAATGTTCAACTCGAAGATTGATGGCAAGGCAGGTGTATTCAATGCCTGCTTTCAAATTACTAAATTACTTAACTTTTTTTAATCAGGAAAAATATGAACTCAATTTTATCTTATGTCGCAATTGGTATGAAACCGTTATGAAGACATTCTTGTTTAACGAAGAAATTCTGTATCCAAATCCTCATAGGAAAGATACATCTGATTAATCCGTCGTTGGTACTGTCAGCTCCGCTTAATCGAGTAACGGTTAAACGAATACCCCGCTTATACGAATAAAATTTCCCGGAACCGAACATTTCCTCATAGGTGTAATGTTAGAGATCCCCGCTTGATCGAATAATTTCCTCGGATAATCGAATAACAGTAATCGGCTTTCGCATTTATTTTTTGCTGATAAAACTTTTGAATACGTTAAAAATAAATTAAATAAGAGCAATTACTGACGTAAAAATTTAAAATAGTATTTTTCAGCAAACGACGGGCGGGAGAAACAACATTCATATTCCATCATTTTCACTATTCTATCTTTTTCTTCCTTTTTTGGGGGAGGCTGAGGGGTCCATCGACGTAACTGACAAGGGGCCCGCCTTGTCTCTCTGCGGCCGTGACTGCAGTTTCATTCTTGTCAGAACTCATCAGTCTGGATTAGTGTTAACCAAGCTGGAGGCAGATGTCATCTCATTGAAGTTGCGAGTGCCAACAAACTGGTATTTAAAGCAGGGTTGGTTTTCTGCCGTCAGAAACTAGTTTTTGCCGTGCCAGTGGCAGAAACTGGTTATAACCGGTTAAAACCGGCAGAAACTGGTTATAACCGGTTAAAACCGGCAGAAACTGGTTATAACCGGTTAAAACCGGCAGAAACTAGCAAAAACTTAAAATCGCCTTAAAAAACTAAAGTAATTACTAAATGATATTTGTTTAGCTAACTAAAAAATTAAACTTCATTTCATCATTGTAAAAAGATAAAATGTTATGCTAGTGCCCTTGATTTAGTTTAGAAAGGGAACTTTTCAATTGCTGATGCTCGTAATACTTGGATTAATCTAACAAAAGAAGAAAATAATATGGGTTCTTAGGATAGAGGCGTGACATGCAGAATCAAACTGGCATTACTGTTTGTAATTTGCTCGCAAATAAGCTTCATCTAAATTGCTTGTGATTGAAATTATCATGTGCTTCAAGAATTTTACTTTCCAATATTGAATCTAGATTTTGTACCCAATATCACAGCCCAACAAATTGGCCCCACTTCTCGAAACTCATTTTCCCACACAGTTGAATTTTCACCACTACCCTAATTATTACGTGATGGACCAGTTTTAAACTAGTATGTTGTGGCCATCACGAAACTTTCTTCTATATATTTTTTTTTTCTGATCCCTCCCCATGCTTGACGAGGAAGCAATATTCCCAACAAAAACAAAATTACACATGCAAAAACTTGACGACCATCCCAATGTCTGAATTATTGCAAAAGCAAAGCAAAGAGCGAAAATTGAAAGTTATTTTAAAAGCCTTGCTTGAATTAATTACAAATATTTTATTTGTTAACAAACATAAGATGGCAACAGTTAAACATTTTAAATCATTGAGATAATATTTCCTATCATTTCCATACAATTAAAATCACGAGAAATACGCAGACGAAAATCTATGACGATTTATCTTTCTTATTGTTGCATTAATAAAAATATTTTTTAATCGCAAAAAAAAAAAAAAAAAAAAAAAAAAATCAACACCTCTTGGAGCGATCGGCGTCAAAATTGAACCAAAGCCTGTTTACATATGGATTCACATATATTCCAAATTTCAACCAGAACGTAGCATGACTTCTTGAGATATTGCACTCACAATGGAAAAAAAAGAACGGGTGATTGCGCTACCCCCTTTTTAGCTGTTGACACAAAAATAAAATCAGTTCTTATACCCACTAAGGGCTACTTGCCGATAAATTTTTCTTTCATTCCGTTCATTATTTCTTGAGATACAGCAGTCACAATTGACGACAAAAAACGTTCTATAGCTCAACCCCCGTTTGAGTTATTGACACCAAAATTGAATCAGCACCTGTTCCTGTTAATACCAACATACGGACCAAATTTTGTTTGATTCCGCCAGTTACTTCCTGAGGAATAGTAAGCACGCGTAACTCGAAAAACGTCCCATTGCTCCACCCCCCTTGGAGGAATTCGCGTCAAAAACTAATGGGCACAAGTTCACATAGGGGCACATATGTGTACTAAATTTCGTTCGATTTCATGCGGTAGTTTTTGTTGTAGAGCGGCCACAAAAAACTGGTCACACACAGACGTGACACACATACACACACACACACACACACATACACACACACACACAGACAGACAGACATTTTCCAAAAATGGTCGAAATGGACTCAGCACACCTCAAAACGTTCGAATCCGTCAAAATTCGAAATTCGAAAATTTGCACGAATCCAATACTTTCTTCTATATATTAGATATAGAAGAAAGTAAAAATATACAATTTGAAAGCTTTATGAATATTGCTAGTTCTTTGATGCATTGCCTGCTAGCTCTTCTGTTGGAAGAATATTCTAAAGTTTTTCATTTGAGAAACTTTAGAATTTTGGAACCACCTTTTCCAAGAAGCAACTGCAGGCTCCAAACAATGTAACATTTGATTCTGAATTGTGATAATATTGTAAATTAAACTGTGCTTTGGTTAACAATTAATTATTTTTCCATGCATTTTCTACTGTCTGTCATTTTTTTTTGTTATTTTGGGAGTTTTTGCCAGTTTTTGCCGAAATATGGCAGAAAGTGGTTTTTGCCATGCCGGTTTAAACCGGTTTCTACCAGTGGTTTTAACCGCCCCGGCAGAAACTTGCCAGCCCTGATTTAAAGTGAATTTAACTCACCAGCGAGTGTTAGCAGCATGGTGCGGTTCGACTCGACAACTGAAGGCAAAGCTTGGGTACTTAGCAGTAAGTTACCGTCCCTTAGCCAGGGCTAAGGCAGAACTACATGCAATATACCAGACACACACAGCCCGACTACAGTAAATTTATCTCACCAGAGAGTGTCCGAAACGAAACTGTAGTCTCTGGATGGGATAACTGGCCTGTCTGGAATATTGCTTGAAGGTTACACCGTACTTAGTGCAATCTGCTAAGTATTTCTACCATGCATACGATGAAGAATCAAGCGTACGATGAAAAATGATCCGGAAGTTGGTGTAACCCCTCTGCACCCTTCCTTTGCAACAATATGTTAATTACGGATGATAGTTTGTTATACAGAGTTACCTTGAAGTCTCAAGAGTCATAAACATCGGCAGACCACCATCCATGTCAAGCCACTGATTAATTCTGCACTATAATCTAGTAGCTATTTTGCGGGGATTCAGGGACTCGGGATGTTTTGCCGTGAAACTTCTGCGAGAACAAGGCGCAGGATTCAGCTATGTTACGTCATAGACGGTGTTCTACCGATGTTTATGACTAGTAAGACTTAAATTATATCTGTGGATAACAAACATTTAACCGCAACTGATAGAGTGTTGAAAACAAACGGGATGGAATGGGAGTTATACGTCCTCTTCCCGCTGATTCTGTTCATTTAATTTCACATTTCTGTGCGTTTCAAAAGTAAATAAACACTATCAATACCTGAGAAACCTAATCGAACTTTGTTGTCAATCGATACTGATTTGTCATGAACGTTTTTTCTTTCTTTTTCAGCATTTTGACTATAAAATACAGTGGTAGTAAAAAAAAAAAAAAAAAAAAAAAAAATGCATCACCTGCACCGCAAAGGAGAGGAATATCATCCCGACTGCATTCAATACACAGTCAAGCATCCCGTATCCCAGATGATTTGGGGATGTATTTATGATCAAGGAGTTGGTGGGCTTCTTTTTGTGCAAGGAACAGTAAACGCTCAGGTGCATATTGGCATTTCGGACGAGAAATTGCTTCCTACTATCCGGGATCACTTTACTTCAGTTCCAAACGTCATTTTCCAGGTTGATTCTGCTCCGTGCCATAGGGCAAACCGGTAAGTAACAATTCAAAACCTTCATCCTGCCATTAGACTTAAATTGACATGGGGTTAAGTTTTTTTTTTTCTCTCTAAACTCACACGCATGTTCAGAAATGGAAAAATGAGCATGGGGTCAGCAGTTTGCCTTGGCCCGGAAACAGCCCCGATCTATACGTAAACAATGATCGGATTCCTGCTGTTAAATGTTTATTTCATAAGTTTTGCAGAATTTCACATACATTCATCGTTCATCGGTCGACCAAAACTTCTCACATAATGCCATTGTTGTGAAAATGCGAGGGTGATGCATTTTTTTTTTCTTTTACCAGCACTGTACCAATCTAAAAATGTCATTTTAATTAAAAATTACTATAAAGCATTTACCCTTCTGGCACTTGTTCTTTTGATTCACATATGCGCCTGAAGAAGAATGTCTGAATGAGTAATAATGTCCATAAAGCAGGAAGATAGTAAATAAGAAGAGAATGAATAGGCACTTGATGTTTCGAGACAAAAGCATGGAAAAAATAATTATCTTCCTATATTCTTTTGATGGATCATGCAAATTAAAACGGAACCTAAAGAAATATGAAAACACTAAAGTTTTTAATAAATCATACAAAAATAAATAAATAAATAAATAAATTAATTAATTAAAATAAAAAGTTTAACTATAATTGAATCGTTTATTTCAAAAACCAATCAAGCGACAAAATTGCCAAGTTTAGGATAACAACCATATCATCATATTAAGTTACTCAATGATGATTACTACAATGTTTATTGAAAGAAATATACCTTAATATGTATCCCCTTCTATTTAAAACATTGTAATTCTTATAGAAATAAATTGTAATACGAAGGTAAAAATGCTTGAGTTGAAAATGAGTTGATCGCTTGACTGGTTTTTGAAATAGACGGTTCAATTGCACCGAGGCACAATTAGAATTTTCATGTGAGAAGTATTAATTTTATAGCATAATTATAAAATACATAATTTAATTGATATTTACTGTACTGTTATAACTGAATATGTTAAAGTAGTAGTAAGGCGTTCGCCACTAATGCCCAAGTTTACGTGTTCAAACCTAGCCCCAGTCGGTAGAGTTTATATAGAACCGTCAACGTCCATGCTGTGTGGTTAAACAGCAAGCTACAGCCCCTTGAGTTATTCATTTGAGTTTAATACTTCAAAGGTAAATTAAATTCCTTGTGTAAATCCATAGCACGAGCCCGGATACTTCCATATGGCTGGAAGCTGGGCACAGAGTGCAATATTTTGGCAATAAATAAAGATTAAAATTTTATAGTACAATAATACTAATGAATTTCATGTTTGCTTCAGAAAAGCCTTTATTCAAAATTCCCATTATGATTGCTATTAATATTAATATTATACTGTCTAACGGCAATATTTTTTTTAACAATGCGTAAATATTCAGCATGCCAATGGAGTAGCGCGCCAAAGTACAGCACTTGTGACGCCATAAAAACCATGCCTTATTTTCAAAGTCGGACATGAAAAAAAATTAAATATAAAATAACTAATGGGAAAATTAGTTTTTTTCTGGCTCCACTTATGGTCCTAAATCTGAGTAACTTCAATACGCGCTCGTACATGTTTCGGCCTGAAAACGTTACTTTTTGAGCGAACATTCCTCAAGATACAAATAAATCATTTGAGTTTGTTAAAACATGCACCTCGCAATGCGGTAGAGAATGACATAATTTAAGTATCAGGATCAAAATGGCGAAGTTGACGAGTGCATGAAATTGCATGTCAATAAAGTAAGCAAGTATGCTGCACTATTAAAATTAGCATTAAGTTAGCTGAAACATAAAAGCATATAACCATAAAACAATAGTGGCACGTAAAAAGGGAAGCAACACTTAAAAACTATAAGCAAAAATAAGTACACTTTGTGCAAAGAAGTAAAAATATTAATTTTAAAATAAGACACAATTGCAAACAATTGCAGGTAAGTCAGTCAGAAGTTGCAAGGAAACATTTTTTCTATGCAAACAAATGTGAACTTATGGATATTAAGGTTCGGATGTCTTTACACTCATAACTCACGTCTTTTTGCATTGAAAAGGGGTCCTTTGAAACCCTCACACGTGTTTGCAATTTTTTGTAAATTTTTGCTTTTTTAACATTGCTGTTTATACTTTTACAAAAATGTATGTTGAAAAATATATTTAATTATGAAAAGAAGTGAACATTTTGAAATTGGTGAAAAAGAGAGCAAATAATATCTCAACCAAAATAAACCAAATATTCAATACAGGTGGGAGAGAATGAAATATCAGAACTCTCCGTGGCTGCACCCCATCTATCTCTTGCTAGTTATCGTGCAAGACCGGAATTTGCAGAATGTCGACTTTCACCAATGAGGCTTCAACGGAGATATTGGGTCAAATGCCGATTTCTTTTGTTGGTGAATACCGATATTCACCAGCTAATGTCGACAGTTCCCACATTTCGGACTTTTACAGTAACATATATACATATAATACATATGAAAATTGGCAACAAATTTAGGGCAGCGCAGCTTGCTTAGGGTAGATGTCAAAATTAACGAGTTTCTGACGAGCCAAAAAAAGTCAGTGTAGAATACTAAAATCAGCTTTAATTCAAAAAGTAGGAATATTTAATTTTTCAAAAGAGAAAACGAAAAAGATGGCTTGAAAACAATTCACATTAAATTTACATTATTTCTTTAGTCAATAAACCAAATATTTGGGGGGACGGCGTCCCCCCCTCCCCCAACTACAGCACTCCATATATCGCAGCATAAAAACAACACAACTCAAAAAAGCAACTTTCTCAAGACACCATTTTTTAAATTGTTACAATTCGTAATTTATTTATACATCCTTTAAAGTACCTAATTATTGTAATGCCCCACAAAAATGATTAATACTATTCGTTTTGTTTCTTTCATGCAGTTTTTGGGCTAGCCTTTTAGGGTTCCTAAAAATTTTAATCAAATTTAGGTCAATTTAATTTTTAATCAAAGTTGCCATCTACCGGCAACTGCTATCTACGACTCGTGTCTTTATTCCACATAAAAGATCATTTTTATTAAATTATTATCAATTAAAAATCTCCTTTTCGGTATTTTTTGAGCTGTGTCACAATTCCTTTCAAGCGACGATATGTATATTATATATCAGGACAGACAAATTCACTTTCTAAAAATAACATCAAGAACGATTTACTTGTGTGCTCCAAATCAATTTCTAGACGATTGTTGAAATTCCGAGCTAACAAAGACGAAATGTATTGGTCCTCTTCTTGGACGTTCGAACGCTTCTAATGATGAAACCGAAAACGCAGCGGACTTCTCCACGTGCTGTGACGACAGAGGTGAACTAATCGATGTCTGAAACGTGAGACTTTCTTGGGATTCACCCCTTTTTTTTCTGACCAATCATTGATGGGATAATCATTTTCGTGGCAAGATTCTGGCTGTCGTTAACCTTTCAGTAACTATCGTTTAATGCCATGAATGACGGACGATTAAGGAATCTTTTTTTATACCATGTCTGCGAAGATTTTTTTTTTCTCTCGCGGGGTTTATGTCTGCGTTAAACAATTTGCTTGTTCCGTGAGTCATTTAAGTTGTCAAGACTTCGATTTATTATTTTTATTCGGAAAATGTGGTTTATCTTCCTTAATAATTCAAGAACCTACTGTTGCTTTTTGTTCTTTTGACATCAGTTATTTTTTAATCATGCTTATACTCGGAGAAAAGTCATTTTGTTGGCTCGCGTTCTACCATTGTGGGTACCATGAAATTGTTTTTCAAGCAATTTCAATTCCCTTCTAGCCATTTTTATTCGGTATGAAGGATATGTATTATGCCCACGTTGTTCACCTTATCAACCTTTTCAGCTAGCAAAGTTCACGCCCTGGAGCTGAAGAACTACTTCGCAATAACGGGTTTAGTGTCAGCAGATCCCACTAAACCTGTTACGAAATTATGTGAACATCATGACAAAACAGACAATAATAGACATGTCAAATGTACTGGCAGAGTAACAGTATTTAGCAATAATTTCCGGGCATATTCACATGGTGCATTAGAAAGCATGAACGTGCTAAGTATGTAGAGTTAGCAATTGGAAATGCAAATATGGTTCAGTCATCAGATTGCTCTCACTGTGACATGCAAGCACATGAAATGAAACGAATACGTTGAAGTATTTTGACAGTACTTGATTCTTTTGAACAATACGGTAATCCATTTCAAGTTGAAAATCGTGATAAGTTGTTCTGTTTATCATCGGAAAGACCCGTACCCGAATCGGTGGAAGAAAATTTACTCAATGTGGATATTCTAAGTAAAGCTTCCTACAAAACTTTTATGCAAGACATATTCATTGTAAAGAATAAAAAATTCCATGAACCAATTTAAGAGACAAAAGCTTCAAACTTTCAAAAGTATTCAAGAGAATTTCATCGTTACGACTGCACAAAACAGATTAGTTGAGATTAGAGTGGAAAGGAATATTTTTGCTCGAGTTGACTTTTGTCCCAGGAACGTAAAACTAGCCTTGAGAAATTGATGCCATCCCCATTAGGTCCAGTATCATGGGCATTAGCTACTGCTGTAGGATAGCCTACAAACACAGAAAAGTCCAAACTACTCTATGTTTTGGAGGTCAAGTAGTAGACGAACCTACTGAGATTGAAGAATGTATGTATGTGATACACTGTGTATAACTAACTTTCAGGTTCTAACTAAATACTCCAGAATCCTTGAGCCGGTTTCCAAAGTTCAGCAGAAGGGATTTTGTTACGGATACTTACCTAGATTTACAGTGGTGGTGAAAAATATTGCATCACCCGCGCCGCAAAGGAGAGGGATATCATCCCTCAATTCAACACACAGTCAAGCATCCCGTATCCCAGATGATTTGGGGACGTATTTCTGATCAAGGAGTTGGTCGGCTTCACTTTGTGCGAGGAACAGTAAACGCCCAGGTGTATATTGGCATTTTGGAGTGCTTCCTACTATCCGGGATCACTTTACTTCAGTCCCAAACGTCATTTTCCAGGATGATTCTGCTCCGTGCCATAGGGCAACTCAAAAACCTGCCATTAGACTTAAATTGACATGGGGTTAAGTATTTTAAACTCACACGCAGGTTCAGAAATAGAAAAATAAGCATGGGGTCAGCAGTTTGCCTTGGCCAGGAAACAGCCCCGATCTACGTAAACAATTATCGGATTCCTGCTGTTAAATGTTTATTTCATAAGTTTTGCAGAATTTCACATACATTCATCGTTCATCGGTCGACCAAAACTTCTCACATAATTCCATTGTTGTGAAAATGTCAGGGTGATGCAATTTTTTTTTACCAGCACTGTATCTATTTAAAGCATTGAAACACAAAGAAGGGATTGTGGTAATACTTTTTTTAATAAGAGGGCCTAAAATCAAGATTCCATGGGATTGAAAAAGATTTCTTGCCAATGGCAAAAATAAGGAACAACCGGTCAACCCGCTACATACTGAATTGGTCTCTAAACAAATATGCCCACTACTTACATGGGAAAAATCTTTACTTATCACGCACTGATAAGTGCACTTTGTTCACCGGCGAAGACGGATTGACCATCAAACATACTACACGAGAACATATGCTCTTCACAAGAAGAAACGGGTACTGAAATAACATTACACCGCGTTCAAGCTATAGTGTCTTGTCAAGACTCACCCATCAGAGTTAGATTCCCGGACACAGATGTTTTTATGTTGTTAATAAGATATTTAGACCTTAAATACATACTGATTAAGTTTATAAAAAATTTGGTAACTAATGTACTAAAGTTTTTTATTTTCTTTTATTTAATATTATTATTTTTAAGTTTAGTTTTTCGTTATTTTCCGAAATATGCTGTAATTTAAAAATGGCAAACAACTGAATTCTTAATGTGGTACGTAATACCAAAAAAAAAAAAAAAACCCTATAAGTCACAAATTCCCACGAGGAGGGGAGGGTTTCATATTGGAGACTCATGGTCTAAGAGGCTCTTTGATGCTCAGGAATTTACATAGGGGGTTTTCGCCAGAAAATTCCTGAAACGGAATGTATTCGCCCATTAACATCAATGATTGAATTTTCGGCGTTTTAAATAAAATCCAAAGAGGTCTATGCATCTAAGATTTGAGTCACAAAATTACTCTTTTCTACACGTTAACGAGAAATTTTACACCATTTTTTTAAGTATGATTGTTTAACATGCAGTAATTGAAATAACTTTTATTTTCGAGGTTGACCATTCAACGCAGCTAGTGTTCTATAAAATGTTCACTCATTTTTTGCATTAACCTTTTTTAATGCACTAGCGGTACCCGCACGGCTTTGCCCGTAGTAGAAAATTAAAAGGTCTTTTGGTTCGCCTGTATATTTACAAGTAATGGATGATGAATTTCTCGCCAATATGCTATGTTCATTTGCTCGTCCATGTTATGGCCATTTACTCGTCCATGTTATGGTTATATGCTTGTTATTGCTAGAGAAAAATTAATTCCACCAATGGTGGCTTAAAACTGGAATAGAAAAAGAACAAAATCGAATTTTTGAAAAATCGCTTGGAGGTGCTCACCACTATGCTACGAACTAATTTTGTGCTAAATTTCATGAAAATCGGCCGAACGGTCTAGACGCTATGCGAGTAAAAGACATCCAGAGATCTAGACATCCAGAGACACAGACTTTCAGCTTTATTATCCTAATACATATAATAGCCAAATAATATAATAGCCAAAATCGTTTAACGCTCCTGACGTCATCAACAATGAAACTCGCGCTAAGCATGATAATGTGATAATATGTTTTGGTAATGCAGTGAAAGGCTTTATTGTGTCAAGGTTAAACTCGATACGGTAACTTAAACTGTTTTACTGGTAAAACTGTCATTTCAAGGGAATGAAGAAACGAAAAAGTGGTCAACAATGAACGCGATCTACTGGAGTTTAGAGTTAATCCACTGAAGTTAGGGTTCAAATTTCAGCCATCAAAATATCACCAAACAGGCAGTGTCTTCGTTCAAATGTACATTGCTGGAAAAAAAATGCATCACCCTCGCATTTCCGCAACAATGGGATTATGTGAAAAGTTTTGGTCGACCGATGAACGATGAATGTATGTGAAATTCTGCAGAACTTATGAAATCAACATTTAACAGCAGGAATCCGATAATTGTTTACGTAGATCGGGGCTGTTTCCGGGCCAAGGCAAACTGCTGACCCCCATGACCTTTTTTCCATTTCTGAAACTACGTGTGAGTTTAGAGGAAAAAAAATTACTTAACCCCATATCAATTTAAGTCTAATGGCAGGATAAAGGTTTTTAAATTGTTACCTACCAGTTTTGCCCTATGGCACGGAGCAGAATCATCCTGGAAAATGACGTTTGGAAGTGAAGTAAAGTGATCCCGGATAGTAGGAAGCAATTCCTCCTCCGAAATGACAATATGCACCTGAGTGTTTATTGTTCCTTGCAAAGTGTAGCCCACCAACTCCTTGATTAGAAATAAACACCGAAATCATCTGGGATACGGGACGCTTGACTGTGTGTTGAATGCAGACGGGATGATATTCCTCTCCTTTACGGCGCGGGTAATGCAATTTTTTTTACCACCACTGTAGCTTGGTTCAAAGCTCCTTAGGTAGCTTTCTTTTGTTTATCTTAATTTTTTAGCAACTTAGATTAGAGTTATATATAAAAATATTGTATATCAATAGATAGCTAGAAAAATGATTACAATATGTATACACTTTTAAAATTAATTCCCTTCAAAACTGGAGGTTAAAATCTAAAGAATTTCAAAATCTTTAAACTTTATTTTTAAGGTGCAGTATCATTGACACTGAATTTCTGGAAAACCACTGATAATTCTGAAATGGCTTTTGCCTGCAAAATACTGTTAATTGACTGGTCAACCAATAATATGACTAAAATTTTCCCTAAATATCCTTTTCATGAAAAAAATCCTCATGGGTCAAATCACCCTATGGGTGAAACCTCCCTAGTTTCCCCTAATCTTTCTTTAGCCTGGATTCTACCTGATTAACCTTCGCGTGGACATTAGTACATTTTTCCTGAAGCAACTCTTGATAAAAAAAACTTTGCACATTATGTCAAAGTTTTTCGCAGCTTTGTCAACCCTAGTCACAAAAAAAGTGTTTTTTTTTAAAGTTTTTGATAACAATTCTAAATTTTTTGTCAATTTTTTTGTTTAGCATTTTATTCTGATCCTCTTGTAAATGATAACTGATTCTTTTTCCATTCTAGAAAACCTTCAATGGGCCAACTGTACTTATAAGCAAAATATAAGATAAAAATATCTAGTTCTTTGCAAAAAAAAATTATGATTGCTTTTTTTATTTATGCAGCTCTCCGGACAAAACTTTGAACCCTTTTCCAGTAAACTTTTTAAAGACTTATCTTGAATACATCCTAAATATTCTATAATAATGTTATATTCTTTATTGATATAGTTCTGATGGATATTTTTATTACAGACACATGTTTAAATATATACACTAGCTGACCCAGCAAACGTTGTTCTGCTATATGAATATTTTTAGTTAATATTTTGCTTGTTAATTAAAAAATAACGAATGCATTGTAAGTTTGTGGGGATCTTTGACAGGAAGAGGAATGGAGAGCTGTAGACGATGATTACCGATTAAAAAAAAAAAAAAAACATTCATTCATTTTCTCAATACAATAATACACACACACAAATAGACAAACTTTTTTTTGTCTACAAATGAAATGTTTATAATCCGTTTAAGCAACTCTTTTACGATGAATTTCAACAATGGTTTTTACAATGATTTTCAACAATGGTTTTTACAATGATTTTCAACAATGGTTAGTACAATGATTTTCAACAATGGTTAGTACAATGATTTTCAACAGTGGTTTTTACAATGATTTTCAACAGTGGTTTTTACAATGATTTTCAACAGTGGTTTTTACAATGATTTTCAACAATGGTTTTTACAATGATTTTCAAAAAAAAATCTGGATAGGGACAACCTGATTACCTAGCGATATGAAATATACTTTATGTCCTATTCTCATACCTACCAAATACACATAAAAAAAATCCATGAAAACCGGTCGAGTCATTTCGGAGGAGTTAAAACGCTAACACCGTGACAGGAGATTTTTATATATTTGATATACAGTCGACTCTCGTTACAACGCGATCCGACTTACGCGAAATGGCTATAACGCGAGTTTTTCAGGAACAACGAATTTTAGAGCTGAAGCGGAATTCTCGCTCTCAACACGAAAATATTTGGAAAGAAATCTAGAGGCTAAGTATCGGCTTTGTTATTGATTACTAAACATTAACTTCGGGAATGTACTTTCATCCTTTTAGCATCTCTGACTGCGCAAGTTCCAACACATCGCACAACACAGCTTTATTAGTTTATTAGTGTATCACCATTCCTCATTTTTCATTTATTTATTCTAAATATAAAAACTGATGAAATATTGGGGCACCTAGATACGCTGCTTCATCTAAAGTTTGAAGATGGAAACAAAAAGCGAAAGTTTGTGAGAATTTAAGGAAAGGTAAATATTCTGGATATGCTTGAACAACTAGAAAGTAAATCGAAGGTAGCACGACAATTAGGAATGAGTGAATCTTTCATACGGATAATTAAAAATCAAGAGAAGGCAATTCGTATCGGTCCAGACCTTAAGTTTTAATATGAAGCTCGCAGTGTAGTGGTTAAGCAAAATGCGAGCAATCGGAAATTGGAATCTGCTCTTGTATTGTAGTTTTTAGAGACCCTAAAAGAGGGGTGTTACCACTGTTGTTAATATTATAAAAGTAAATGCGAGGCTACTGTATTTAAAAATATATTAGAATGACGATCAGACTGCGCAGCATAAAACATCATCTTTAATTTTTAAGTTATAAATGTAACTTATTGTATCTACTGAAAAAGTACTCTTACAGTGCAGTGCTTTATTATTACTACATACTTTACGTATCGTACTGTTTAATTTTTATGTCTCTCATTGATCATTGATTTTGTGCATCGTAACAGTATTTTACGTTGAATACTGCAGCTATTTTTAAAAATAAGGTAAAAATTCAGCTCTTTATGTAAAAAACGGTAATATATATAGTTACAAAATGGTCTAAAACAGTTTGAAAGGTGTTTAAAAATGTCTAAAATAATTGAGTAAGCTAATAAAAAATCATATACACAACACTTTTCCACAAAGCGAAATTTCAACTTACGCGAGGAACGCATCCCTCGCGTAAGTCGGGATCCGACTAATTTGTTTTGCATTGGAGATTTTAAAAATTTTACCGGGTTGGGCTTCAAATGCAAAGGTTTGAGTTGCCTACTTCATACAAAGAGGATATTTTAACCTTTTATCGCCAGAAAAACGCTAAAGAAACAAGATATTTTCATACGTTGCGGATGACGGACGATGTTAACCACCAACACGACATTTGCATAATCCTAAGTACATTCCTTATCCATTTCAATCATGGAGCCATTTCACACAAGCATTTCCGTTGCCATGGCAATGTGATAAATAATTTACGATTTATGTCCATGCCGGAGAACATGCTTTACAGAAAGCATTCCTTTTTTGATTCTAAGATTAACTTTAATAACATTTGAGGGAAATATATTTAGCAGCATGTAAAAATGATGAATGAGCAATTCGCTCGCTATCTGGTGGAATCTATGTGTAATAAAACGATGCTTTGAAATTTTGCTAAAAGCAATTAAAAATAAGAGATCTTTGTTTTTGAGTTTTATATAATTTACTAGAGGACCCGACAGACGTTGTTCTGTTCAAACTTTGTAAATTGAAAAACTCCGACCGATTAGCAGTCCGATTTTTTGAACGAAAACTTTTAAAACTTCATGTGTCGCTAATTTGTTCTCTTTCCACCAAAGATAAAGATCTTTCACTACGCTGATCTTTTGTGCACAGAACTACCCTGTTGTAATTTATTTGAACAAAAATATTTGTAGGAAATTTCATCACAAAAAGCAGAGCTGGCTTTCTTATTGCCCTTTGGCAACGGGTTAAATATTTATTTCAATTCTCGCTCAACAATAGGTTTAAATAAATGTTAATCATTTGGGAGATATAAACATCCAATGTTAAAATTAATTAACAAAAACGTTTCCGATTCGATCCATCGCGCTTCGAAACCATGCTTGCCACAACTTAATTACACACAAAAAATTTGATCAAAATCAGTCCGGACGTTCAAAAGCCTTATGGTGACAAACGTCCGCACAGAAGATTTTTATATATTAAGATAGGGCTATGTCATTATTAAATGAAAAATTATCATCTAAGCTTTGTGCTACAATATGATTAAAGTGAAAAGCCAACGTAAATAAAGCACAAATTTTGAGGAAAAAATTTGCTTTATTTACGTTGGCTTTTCACTTTAATCATATATCATTATTAATTATACATACATGTAGGGGAATGTTTGGCAAAGTGGAATGGTTAAGATCACTTACTTTTTTCAATATGAACAAATTGGAATTTTTTTTCTATAATTTACAGTTTATAAAGAATGAACAATGTATTTTATTACAAAACTTGCAATGAAACATTATTTTTTATTTTTGGCAGAACTTTGTACCTCCAAAAAAAGATGGAATTTTTTCACTTTTTTTTTCATGGGGCAAAGTGAAAAATGAAATTTTTTTTATTTGATTATTTATTTTGATTTTTGATCAAATGAATGAGTAAATATAAAAATGAATGAATAAATAAAAAGAAAAGGAAAAAATAAACAAATAAAAAAATAAATCAATTAACTAATATTCGAGAAAAAATAAATGGGTGAATAAAATAGTGAATAAAAAGGGAAATAAGTGAATGAATGAATAAATAAGGTAATTATTAAATGAAGGAATGGCAAATGAAATAATAAATGAATACGCAAGTAATTTGATAAAGGATTGAATAAGTAAACGAAATGAAATATGTCACTTTGCCCTGCATGCACTTGAATAACTGAACAAATTATTCAAAACACAAATAAGCTTAATATTAAACAAATAAATACTGCCCCGAATATAAGTAGATCTCAATTTATATTTAAAATGTTAACAACAAGAACTTTATCATTCAATAATAACAAAAATAATTTTTGGCTTGCAACGAAATATTACAATGTGAGTATCAATTTCAAAAACTGCTTTTATTATCATAGCTATTCTTTTATTTTCAGAGGTTACTTTTTCTTGACTGGGATAGACCACATGTGCTACTACCTAGTTAAAATATTACCAGATAGGTGGCGCTGAAAGCGGAGTAAATATTTCACCATTTCACTTTGCCCTGCTATTTCACTTTGCCTCACATTCCC